>NC_092633.1:53803675-54146980 GCF_039555335.1 Amphiura filiformis | reverse complement strand
TTCGTCGTGGCGGCTCTTCAACAGAATTCAGAAGACGATGTGACAAGCCTATGCTTTTCATTAACCCAACCACACAATTTGTACTGTGCGGTAGATACTGCCATTTACTTGTATGACACTCGCTGTGACATGGCTTCACCCATGGCAAAGTTTGAGTATAATAAAGAAGAAATCAATCAATTAGCGCTTCATCCTAAAGACACTTATCTCGCCGCTTGCGACGACTCTGGTCATATACGAATTATAGATACAAACCAGAGGAAGTTATACAAAACTTTACGAAGGCATACTAATATTTGTTCCTCTGTGAGTTTCCACCCCAAGCTACCGTGGCATCTAGCATCAGGTGGCTTGGATTGTAGTATCTACACTTGGGATTTTTCAAGAGGTAGGGTGTTCGCTTCCCTGAGTACGCAAGACTTGAACTTTGAAGACGAAAGCTCCTCAGTTCCATCATCGTATACTCTCAATCCGCCATTAGTTCATTCAGTCAGTTATTCCAACGATGGGGATCTAGCTTGTGGGCTAGAAAATTCCACGATACATTTATTAGACTTTAAGAAGAGGAATGATATTGGTGTGAAGAGAACGTTCAAAGGGCACACACAAGGTGTGTCACAAGTAATTTTCCTTGGAAATGACTTATTATCTGCTGGTAATGACGGGAAAATCATACTGTGGAATACGCCATCTGGTAGTTCCACAGATGAGAGAAAAAGTAATAACCCCAATGTTTCAGATGTGAACAAGGATGAAGCATCAAGCTCAGCCTGCATTGAAAGTACTGGTGATAGCAATGAAAGTACTGGTGAAGCAGAAGCTGCAGGGTCTTCGTACATCAGACATGTTTTAGATCATGGTGATAAAGTCAATTGGATATGTCCATTCCAGAGTGATGATAAGAGTCTCCTTTATGTTGCTGATCAGACTGATGTTGTCTCTGTCTACAGCATTATGTCTTCAGGGAGCACATAGTACCTATTTTAAAAGATACATACATGTACAGCTGTATCTTGAATTCAGGTTGTACAATTCTGTATTCATCCAGATTGAACTTAGATTAGGCCCCTAACAGTCAATTTTGAGTTTCCCGTCACAATTTCTGAAAACAAGTGAGGTAACTTTTTCATTATTCATTATTTGTAGAAATGTGTTGTTATTTGTCAGCTCACTCACTTGAAGATGGATGTTTAGCCCAAATGAGATTCAAAAGTATATAAAAAGAGTCTGCAAGGTTGACAGCAAAATGTATGTTTTTTTATTTTGATTTTTCCGCAAAAAATAAATGCATTCATCATTTTTTTTGCAAATATAACCAGTTTTTATCGGTATTTTTTGGAAAATCACAATAATGAATTCAAGTGAGGGTCAGAAAATGAAGTGAGGGCAGGTGACGGGAAACTCAAAATCGACTTTCATTGGCCTTAACTTGCAACCAAGTTATAGGTCTGCTGAAGATCTTGAAATACCAAAAACACTTTAGTGTCAGAAATGTACTGTTCTTAGAAAACTTGCCAGTTTACTCAGGATAAGTGGGGTTTTTTTCAGCTGAAGGCCCCACCCTGGGTTAGAATAGAGATATGGTCCTGCCCTAAAAGTTCATTTCCAATTTCAAAGTGGTTGTCAACATCATGTAGTTGTAAGGATTCAAAACAATGTATAGACCTACAATGTAGGTAGGCCAAAAAACACTTTTTTTCTCGGATCGACTTGGAACTCTCGGAGAATTTTATTGGGGTACATACTAGTATTGTGCTGAAATATCAGTAATATCGGAGCATGTTTCGCCCAGGCAGTAGATTTTCACAAAATCCCTACTTTTTTGCTAAAGGTGTTTTTCGCCCCACCCTAACCTACATGTATCTGAGGCATACCATTCATGAGTTCAAGCATAAATGGTTAAATACCATCTTACAATACATACTGTGCTTAATGCAACCCTGTATGAATATTTGATCTCTGACCATTTTGCTGATATTAAAGGAAGGTGACCTGATATATTTTGAAATTGGAATTCTTTAAAATTGATGTGTAACATAAAATGTCGTCCCTTTCAAGCGTTCATAAAAAGAACACATATTCACATAATGTTTTTTTGTAAATGGGACTAATTACTTCTGGAATTACTGACATTTATACAACGTGATAATCATGATAATATAGCCTGCAGTGATTTTATTACTGATATTCATGTAATAAATTAATATCAAATGAGAGATCCTATTTTTCTCATTAACATACTGAAATTAGGAGTTCCAAATCGGTGTATGATATCATCAAAAAACTGTTGAATTAGTCTCAAACTTGGTATACCACAGTTAAAGGGGCATTTCGTGATCCACAGCCTCATCCCCCACTTTTCTCAAAAAAAGTTGAGATTTTTATATCACTGGAAACCTCTGGCTACATAATGTTTATGTACAAAATATTTCTTGCAGATAAATTCGCTTTTGCAAAGATATCGTGAAATTTGAATTTCGTTCTGGTGCACCAGAACGAAATTACAACGCATTGTCTATGGAGCAGTGTAATACACATAATCATGCATAACTCGCAAACGCAAAATCGGAATCAACTGAAATTTTGGGAATAGGCTTTTTTCGTGGATATGTACTGAAAAATGTCATAAAAAGAGGATGCTAGGATCACGAAACACTCCTTTAAGACTATTATCAGTTTTTTGATGATTTCTTTGGAAATATACGGATTTGGAACGCCAAAATTAAATTTCAATATATATGTTAATGAAATCTGCATTTTGATGGGGTAAAGTAGGGATATGAGGCTTTAAGTGATAACTATAATGAAGGGTGTGTCCATGATTGTTAAACTACCATACCTGATCAATCTTTAAGACTAGAAGAATACACTAGTTACCAGAATCCTGTTGATGCCACCGCAGAGGCACACTGCTGTATACTTTGTGGCTACTCTAGACATATAGAGTACCAGTGCAGTACCAATGTGTTTTATGTATGTGTGATTCCAATGAGTGTACTTCAGAGTTCCCACACAGGTATAGAGTACCAATAAAGTACCGTACCTTGGAAAGCATTGTACCTCTGGGGTGACAGCAATAGGAATCTGGTAGTGTATGGGTTTTCATTGTACAAGTGGACCTTATTTAACATAGTGGTAGTATTATGCTGGTTTCATACTACCCTGCCGCTGAGCGGCGTGGCGCACGCGTATTGCAGACAAACGGACACAATCAAGGCTTGTCATTGGTTAAAACGCCCTGCCGCTTGCCGGGAGGCTTTATGACTGTGTTGTTTTCCTTCAGCATAATACAAATTGTAATCCAGCCTTCTGATAATGTTCACAAATCACATCACTCCACATGATATTTTAATAATGCTGCTGCATTATTACTTGTAACAAAGTCAGAGGTAAGTAGATTTTTATGCATTGTCTCCTATTTGTATCACTATTCTGTCATTGTGCATTTGCCAGATCATGGGTTGTACATGTAGGTCTATTTTTTTTTTGTGTAAATTATTATAATCGGCAGGCAGTTGAAGCATCCCAGCAAATGGTATAAAACGTTAAAATGTTCAAAAGACAGTGGCATGTCCAGGGGGACTTTGGGGCCTGAAGCCCCCACACTTCGTTAAAAATCATGTAAAATCAGCCGTTTTTTGGTGATTTTAGCCATTAAGGCCCCCCCCCTAACTCTGAAAGCCCCTCTGAGCTCCCCGCAGGAACAGATCCTGGACATGCCAGTGAAAAACATTTTTTAATGGCTGCATAACATTATTTTGTAATAATGTTATTTAAGTATTGACTAATATTTTGCAAAAATATTTGTCAAAAAATACTTTATAGCAACATTTTTAAATATTGTAGGACTAAGTATTTTCATAAAACGTTTTCATGACAATTATGATGACAAATACAAGCTGATTTAAAAACAAGTAACCCTCATGTTCAAGGGGCTGTAACTAAGGAATCTGCTGAAAATATCATTGGAATGATAAATTTCTAAACGTCTTCGAAATAAAATTTAAAAAACATGTTGTAATTGCTTTCAGCAAGTTATACTCATTTGAATAAATCCACCCATTTTTGTATGTAGCTGTACACGGTTTCACTTTCTAATTGATTGGTAAGGTTCTGACCCCGCTGAATTATTTCTCATGATGTTACCTCTAGTTCCAGGTATATTCTTGGATGTGAGACTCGAGAATATACCTGGAACTTGAGGTAAATAAATCCTCAAACGCTTTAATTGATTCAGCAAAATGGATGAAAATTAATCAGCCGTGAGCAGCTACTAAAGTGAGTGTTTTTATTCAAATATGGTGTAACCTGGGTGTGCTATGAGCAAAAATAATACAATTCTTTTTTTTTTTTTTATCTAAACGTTGAAAATCTGCTCCTTTCCATGACATTTTCATTTAATGAGATCACACCACCAAATCAGGTCCCTGCCTATCTGACTAAACAAATAACACTGACAGCCAGTATTTCCATTCACTGACCACACCTGGTTGATTTTAATGGGAAAAAAGTTTAGAATGAAGGCTGGTGTGATACATGTAGTTGTGCTCTGTAGATGCATGTCTCACTATCTGCAAATTTATGTAAGCATAAAAAGATGAAAAATATTACAATTCTGAAATTTTAGGAAAGTTTTTTGGTTCAGTTGACCAAATCATGTCACAACATACAGCCTGTCTCAAAAAAATTGTGCAAGTGAAAAGCGCCCTCTTTGGCAATTAGAAAATACAGTTGTGAAATAATGCTTACATCAACGTCGTGGGCGTAGTCTTAGCTCTCAAATGCCATTTGTTCTGTTCAATTTGCTTTGCTTGTTCCAATTTCGAGATATGTTTATTTAACAACAAAAGGGTAAAATCACAATTGTGCCACTTTTACTAGGGAAGAGAGCTGTACATGTAAATCAACGATAGCTGATGTTGATGCGTCTAATGCACTCCCCTTTCGGGCGCATGCATTTATAGACGCATCAACATCAGCACGCTGCGTCACCTAATTTTGTATAATATCTCTCCCAACAAGTAATACGCGTTCAGTAACCTATAACATGTATAAGTGCGCAATATTTGTTTGTCTTTTTTATGTCTTAAGCGACTAAGAGAACAGTATTACCATGATAAAATCATTGACATGCACATGTATTTTTAAAGTTTTACAGCAGAATGTGAAATATTTATTTATCCTTTAATCTCTTTTAAGTGGAAAAAGAGAATCATCATTCCTGCATCATGATAAAACAGTAAAAACAGTCAAAAAAAATTGGTATTATGTAATTGATGCATTCCTTTGATTTCACGAAGGAACTCTTGATAAACTTGATGCTATCACTGTTACATGTAGAGCCCTCTCCCCTAGTAAAAGTGGCACAATTGTGACTTTACCCTTTCGTCTTTAACTAAACATATCTCGAGATTGAAACAAGCAAATTGAACAGAACAAACGGCATTGGCGAGCTAAGACTACACCCTTGACATTGTTGTAAGCATTATGTCACAACGGTATTTTCTAATTGCCAGAGAGGGCGCTTTTCACTTGCACAATTTTTTTCAGACGATGGTGGACTACATTATTCAATGTGGCAACAGCCAAAAGCGTAAACAAAACAGACAATATGACGGCAACACTGCCTGCACGATGGACGCAATTATTTTTTCCCGGAGCCAAGATCCGTTTTAGCTATATTGGCCGGGTCGCACCATTAAAGAAAAAAAAGCACAAAATATTATTTCCCAGTGCAATATATACATTTTCACATGAAAATAAATAATTTTAAATTCAAAGAAAAAAGAAGAAGAAAAATTTTTATTCACCGCCGGGGAGGAGAATCGATCTCGGGACCTCATGCGTGGGAGGCGAGCTAAGTAACCGCTACACTACGTATTCTCATTGACAAACGTAGGGGAAATTTTCAGTATATATCGTAACATATCATGCGTTATTCATACAAAAAACTCAAAAAAAACAGTACTTACAATGAGGTTCACTGGCTAACCTCAACGGATTTAGACTGATAAAATAGTGCTTAATAACATACGTACAGTTTTGGAATAATTTGAGACATTTTTGTGTTTACGTGTAAAACCAATGACAACGTCAAAATTGAGCCAATCTTGGCCGGCCCCCCCTGATTTTTTTTGAGACAGGCTGTAGAGAAACTGTGCTGTAGAATTTGGTATTGCATAATGTCATGTTTGATGCACCATTGGGAAAAATCGAGCTGCTCAACTACCAAAAAATGCTGGTTCTAGGGTAGAATATATCATAAACTTTTGGCAAAATGGTGTTTTGAATCGCCAGTTTCTCATTGTGCATTCAAATTGAATGCACAATGAGAAAATGATGAATTCTTCTGTACCATTCAACACATAAAAGAATAGGATTAAAGGAGGAATTTGATTTAGTTTTGTGATCCCTTAAGGGATCTGGAATGAGCGTTTCGACAGTATTTTTTGTGGGACATGAGAGCATATCAGACATATCGAATTGCATTCTGAATACGAAGAATGTCTTTCTGATATCAAATAATTTTCATTTTTTGAAATTCACGATGTAATATAAATTTTATGACAAATTATTAAAATTTGATATTTTTCACATTTTTGATATATAACAGTCCTCGAAGTAAATTTTATAAATCTAATGACATATTGCTAAAGTGTATGTAGCTGGGAGGAAAAGCCGACGATCAATTGAAAATTTTGACCTTTCATATTGAAGATATGGATTTTTTTTCCCCAAAAAAGACCTATTTTTTTGGGTGTTTTGGGAAAAAATCCATATCTTCAATACGAAAGGTCAAAATTTTCAATTGATCGTCGGCTTTTCATCCCACCTACATACACTTTAAGTATAAATCATCAGATTTATCAAGTTTACTTTTAGTACTGTTAAATATCAAAAATATCAATTTTTAATCATTTGCCATAAAATGTGCATTGCGTAATTTCAAAAAACAAAATTATTTGATATCAGAAGGACATTCTTCGTATTCAGAATGCAATTCGATATGTCTGATGTGCTCTAATGTCCCACAATAAATACTGTCCAAACGTTCATACCCCACCCTTAAATAGATCTGTATATGTGACTCCTCGCCACAACTGAGCCCGGATGTCGCCAATCATCATTTTTGAGATATTCAACCAAAATATTCTGCTTGAAATTAGCTTTAAAATGATGTATATCATGTCTATAGTACTTGACATTTAAGTAGTGAAAAATCAATAAAACAGTCAATAAATCCTTTCTTTCCTATTGTTTATTGTTAAGTTCGATGGAGCATATCTCAATAGTGGCACTGGCGACATCCGGGCTCAGTTGTGGCGAGGAGTCACATATGTAGTTAAAGCTCCTCAAACATGAGTTTACTTCTTTTTGAATCAGCTTGTATAACCCAACATTTAAATAATATTTTAACAAAATTATCATTTTCCTATGCATCATGTATATATACAATTATATTTGAAAAGTGAATAAAACTTTTACTGAAAAAAGTGACATAATGTGTAGGGGTGTGTGTGTGTATCAAATTACAAGATCTACAATGTATCTGTGAAGACCAGAGAATGATACAGGAACAGCTTATCAGAAAATTAAAGTAACACATAATAAAAAAGGGTGGAATCCATTTTGGAAAAGCTTAGGGATTGGATAGCAACGTTTGTACAGTATTTTTATGGGGCATGCAGGCATGAAAATTTTCAGCATTTTAGCTGATTTCAGCGTTATTTGTTATTGATTTCGGTGTTTTTCATCTTATGTTCATTCCTGGACATCAGACTCGCCAAATTGGCTTCTGAATATGAAGAATGTCCTTCTAATATGAAATAATTTTGAATTTGTGAAATTCACGATATAATACAAATTTTATGGCAAATGATTAAATATTGATATTTAATAGCCCTCGAAGTAAACTTTCAATCTAATGATATGTATTTAAAGTGTATTTACCTGGGATGGGAGGAAAAGCCGTCCATCATTTGAAAAGTTTGATGTTTCGTATCAAAGATATATTTATAGATTTTTTCCCCCCAAAACACCTAACAATTTTAGGTCTTTTTGGGGAAAGAAAAAATGTATTATCTTAATACCAGACCCTGTTTGAGGTCATATTCTGGGCAAAATTGGATGTACAAAAATGGTCAAACATTGGTTAAATGTAAAAACAAATGCCTAAAATCGTCAATATCAGGGCATCCAGGGGAAGGGGAGGGGCTGTTCCTTGGCTACGACATTGTTTGAATGGGAACACCCAGCATTACGTGTGGTTCAATCGCAAACGTACACGACAAAGACTGGCGAAAGAGACTACGTGCACTAGATAAATTTCAAATCAATAAAAATCTGTTTCCAAGTTAATACAAATGATTTATATCAGCTGTTCTGTTTGAAATTTACATACACCCCATGTTTAAGACTACTCTGTTATTCATTGCATGTGTTATAATTTCTCCAAACATGTTTCACAGAGGGGGTGTAACATTTCAAATAGAGTAACCTATTGCCATAGCAAACAAATGGCAACTTGACAACATGTATACTCAGCCCAATTTTGTCATGACTGGCAAAGTGGGGTTCAGAGGTGTCTGTCTCCTGAACAGCGTACAAAAAGTATAATACTAAAAATGTACTGGGCGGAAAGGTAGTTTTTTTGGAAAAGGTCATACAGGGGTCAAATTTCAAAATTGCTCCAACCATTTTCAAAACTATACCAAATTAGTCCTGCAGCAGGTGATGTCGCAAAGGGCCTATAATGATTTGCAAATCACACCATAAATTCTACCTTGAGTAGATAACAAACAAACAAGCAAACAAACAACAAACATGTAATACAAAAAATATACCAAATGAAATTTCTGACTTTTATGATTTTTTTTTAAATTAGTTCATACGGTTCCAAATGGTATCATCAGTAGATAACAAAATATTGTCAACCTTTCTTACTTACTTTCGTTGTATTTTATATTTAAAAAAATACTATCTTGAGTAGATAGCGGAAAAAACAAACAAAAAACATCAAAAACAAACTTTCCTAACAGATGTTTTCTAAATTTGTGAAATATTTTCTGTTGTTTTATTAGGCCCGCAATGCTATCTTCAGAAGATAGCCGTTCGCGCGCGCGTTACGAGAAAATGATGCAGATCGTAAAATGATGCAGGTCGTAAGTGGGCTCGCGCATGTTCACGGAAGATGATGGATGTCGCAACGGGTGATTTGCAAATTGCACCGTAAATGTTATCTTGAGTAGATAAAAACAAGCAAACAGACAAACAAACATGAAATATAAGAAAAATATACCAAATGATCTTTCTGACTCGTCCCATGCCAAGTCTTATGATTTCTTTTTTGTATTATTTCATTAGGTTTAAAAATGCTATCATCAGTAGATTGGCCTAACAAAATATATTCAACCTTTCTCAATTTCTTTGTATTTTACAAATAAATAGGCCTACTATCTTGAGTAGATAGCGGAAAAACTAACAAGTAAACAAACAAACAAACAAACAAACAAAAAATATCAAAACAAACTTTCCTAACAGACGTTTTCTAAATTTGTGAAATATTTTTCTGTTGTTTTATTAGGCCCGCAATGCTATCTTTAGAAGATAGCCGTTTGCGAGCGCGTTACGAGAAAATGATGCAGGTCGTAAGTGGGCTCGCGCGTGTTCACAAGATGATGGATGTAGCAACGGGTGATTTGCAAATTGCACCGTAAATGGTATCTTGAGTAGATAAAAAACAAACAAACAGACAGACAAACAAACACGAAACATAAATAAATATATCAAATGATCTTTCTGACTCGTCTCATGCTAAGACTTATGATTTCCTTCTTTTTTGTATTATTTCATTAGGTTTAAAAATGCTATCATCAGTAGGCATAACAAAATATATTCAGCCTTTCTCAATTCCTTTGTATTTTACAAATAAATAGGCCTACTATCTTGAGTAGATAGCGGAAAAACTAACAAGTAAACAAACAAACAAACAAACATCAAAACAAACTTTCCTAACAGACGTTTTCTAAATTTGTGAAATATTTTTCTGTTGTTTTATTAGGCCCGCAATGCTATCTTTAGAAGATAGCCGTTTGCGAGCGCGTTACGAGAAAATGATGCAGATCGTAAATGATGCAGGTCGTAAGTGGGCTCGCGCGTGTTCACAGAAGATGATGGATGTCGCAACGGGTGATTTGCAAATTGCACCGTAAATGGTATCTTGAGTAGATAAAAAACAAACAAACAGACAGACAAACAAACACGAAACATAAATAAATATATCAAATGATCTTTCTGACTCGTCTCATGCTAAGACTTATGATTTCCTTCTTTTTTTTTTTTTTTCATTAGGTTTAAAAATGCTATCATCAGTAGGCATAACAAAATATATTCCGCCTTTCTCAATTCCTTTGTATTTTACAAATCTTGAGTAGATAGCGGAAAAACTAACAAGTAAACAAACGAACAAAAAACATCAAAACAAACTTTCCTAACAGACGTTTTCTAAATTTTTGAAATATTATCTGTTGTTTTATTAGGCCCGCAATGCTATCTTCAGAAGAAAGCCGTTTGCGAGCGCGTTACGAGAAAATGATGCAGATCGTAAATGATGCAGGTCGTAAGTGGGCCCGCACGTGTTCACAGAAGATGATGGATGTCGCAACGGGTGATTTGCAAATTGCGCCGTAAATGGTATCTTGAGTAGATAAAAAACAAACAAACAGACAGACAATAAAGTACAAACAAACACGAAACATAAATAAATATATCAAATGATCTTTCTGACTCGTCTCATGCTAAGACTTATGATTTCCTTCTTTTTTGTATTATTTCATTAGATTTAAAAATGCTATCATCAGTAGGCATAACAAAATATATTCAGCCTTTCTCAATTCCTTTGTATTTTACAAATCTTGAGTAGATAGCGGAAAAACTAACAAGTAAACAAACAAACAAAAAACATCAAAACAAACTTTCCTAACAGACGTTCTCTAAATTTGTGAAATATTTTCTGTTGTTTTATTAGGCCCGCAATGCTATCTTTAGAAGATAGCCGCTTGCGAGCTCATTACGAGAAAATGATGCAGATCGTAAATGATGCAGGTCGTAAGTGGGCCCGCACGTGTTCACAGACGATGATGGATGTCGCAACGGGTGATTTGCAAATTGCACCGTAAATGGTATCTTGAGTAGATAAAAACAAACAAACAAACAGACAGACAGACAAACAAACATGAAACATAAATAAATATACCAAATGATCTTTCTGACTCGTCTCATGCTAAGACTTATGATTTCCTTCTTTTTTGTATTATTTCATTAGGTTTAAAAATGCTATCATCAGTAGATAGGCCTAACAAAATATATTCAGCCTTTCTCAATTTCCTTGTATTTTACAAATAGGCCCTAAATACTATCTTGAGTAGATAGCGGAAAAACTAACAAGTATACAAACAAACAAAAAAACATCAAAACAAACTTTCCTAACAGACGTTTTCTAAATTTGTGAAATATTTTCTGTTGTTTTATTAGGCCCGCAATACTATCTTTAGAAGATAGCCGTTTTCTGTTGTTTTATTAGGCCCACAATGCTATTTTCAGAAGATAGTCGTTTGCGAGCGCGTTACGAGAAAATGATGCAGATCGTAAATGATGCAGGTCGTATAAGTGGGCTCGCGCGTGTTCACAGAAGAGGATGGATGTCGCAACGGGTGATTTGCAAATTGCACCGTAAATGGTATCTTGAGTAGATAAAAACAAACAAACAGACAGACAAACAAACATGAAACATAAAAAATATACCAAATGATCTTTCTGACTCGTCTCATGCTAAGTCTTATGATTTCCTTCTTTTTGTATTATTTCATTAGGTTAAAAATGCTATCATCAGTAGATAGGCATAACAAAATATATTCAGCCTTTCTCAATTTCTTTGTATTTTACAAATAAATACTATCTTGAGTAGATAGCGGAAAAACTAACAAGTAAACAAACAAACAAAAAACATCAAAACAAACTTTCCTAATTAACAGACGTTTTCTAAATTTGTGAAATATTTTCTGTTGTTTAATTAGGCCCGCAATGCTATCTTCAGAAGATAGCCGTTTGCGAGCGCGTTACGAGAAAATGATGCAGATCGTAAATGATGCAGGTCGTAAGTGGGCCCGCACGTGTTCACAGAAGATGATGGATGTCGCAACGGGTGATTTGCAAGTTGCGCCGTAAATGGTATCTTGAGTAGAAAAAAAACAAACAAACAAACAGACAGACAAACAAACATGAAATATAAGAAAAATATACCAAATGATCTTTCTAGTTCTGACTCGTCTCATGCTAAGTCTTATGATTTCTTTTTTGTATTATTTCATTAGGTTTTAAAATGCTATCATCAGTATAGGCTAGATAGGCCTAACAAAATATATTCAACCTTTCTCAATTTCTTTGTATTTTACAAATAAATACTATCTTGAGTAGATAGCGGAAATACTAACAAGTAAACAAACAAACAAAAAACATCAAAACAAACTTTCCTAACAGACGTTTTCTAAATTTGTGAAATATTTTCTGTTGTTTTATTAGGCCCGCAATGCTATCTACAGAAGATAGTCGTTTTCTGTTGTTTTATTAGGCCCGCAATGCTATCTTCAGAAGATAGCCGTTTGCGAGCGCGTTACGAGAAAATGATGCAGATCGTAAATGATGCAGGTCGTAAGTGGGCTCGCGCGTGTTCACAAAAGATGATGGATGTCACAACGGGTGATTTGCAAATTGCACCGTAAATGGTATCTTGAGTAGATAAAAACAAACAAACAAACAGACAGACAAACAAACATGAAACATTAAAAAAATATACCAAATGATCTTTCTGACTCGTCTCATGCTAAGTCTTATGATTTCCTTCTTTTTTTTATTATTTCATTAGTTTAAAGATGCTATCATAAGTAGATAGGCATAACAAAATATATTCAGCCTTTCTCAATTTCTTTGTATTTTACAAATAAATACTATCTTGAGTAGATAGCGGAAAAAGTAACAAGTAAACAAAAAACATCAAAATAAACTTTCCTAACAGATGTTTTCTAAATTTGTGAAATATTTTCTGTTGTTTTATTAGGCCCGCAATGCTTTCTTCAGAAGATAGCCGTTTGCGAGCGCGTTACGACAAAATGATGCAGATCGTAAATGATGCAGGTCGTATGTGGGCTCGCGCGTGTTCACAGAAGATGATGGATGTCGCAACGGGTGATTTGCAAAATGCACCGTAAATGGTATCTTGAGTAGATAAAAAACAAACATACAGACAAACAAATATGAAACATAAATAAATATACCAAATGATCTTTCTGACTCGTCTCATGCTAAGTCTTATGATTTCCTTCTTTTTGTATTATTTCATTAGGTTAAAAATGCTATCATCAGTAGATAGGCATAACAAAATATATTCAGCCTTTCTCAATTTCTTTGTATTTTACAAATAAATACTATCTTGAGTAGATAGCGGAAAAACTAACAAGTAAACAAACAAACAAAATACATCAAAACAAACTTTCCTAACAGACGTTTTCTAAATTTGTGAAATATTTTCTGTTGTTTTATTAGGCCCGCAATGCTATCTACAGAAGATAGCCGTTTTCTGTTGTTTTATTAGGCCCGCAATGCTATCTTCAGAAGATAGCCGTTTGCGAGCGCGTTACGAGAAAATGATGCAGATCGTAAATGATGCAGGTCGTAAGTGGGCTCGCGCGTGTTCACAAAAGATGATGGATGTCACAACGGGTGATTTGCAAATTGCACCGTAAATGGTATCTTGAGTAGATAAAAAACAAACAAACAAACAGACAGACAAACAAACATGAAACATTAAAAAAATATACCAAATGATCTTTCTGACTCGTCTCATGCTAAGTCTTATGATTTCCTTCTTTTTTTTATTATTTCATTAGGTTTAAACATGCTATCATCAGTAGATAGGCATAACAAAATATATTCAGCCTTTCTCAATTTCTTTGTATTTTACAAATAAATACTATCTTGAGTAGATAGCGGAAAAAGTAACAAGTAAACAAAAAAACATCAAAATAAACTTTCCTAACAGATGTTTTCTAAATTTGTGAAATATTTTCTGTTGTTTTATTAGGACCGCAATGCTTTCTTCAGAAGATAGCCGTTTGCGAGCGCGTTACGACAAAATGATGCAGATCGTAAATGATGCAGGTCGTATGTGGGCTCGCGCGTGTTCACAGAAGATGATGGATGTCGCAACGGGTGATTTGCAAAATGCACCGTAAATGGTATCTTGAGTAGATAAAAAACAAACATACAGACAAACAAATATGAAACATAAATAAATATACCAAATGATCTTTCTGACTCGTCTCATGCTAAGTCTTATGATTTCCTTCTTTTTTGTATTATTTCATTAGGTTAAAAATGCTATCATCAGTAGATAGGCATAACAAAATATATTCAGCCTTTCTCAATTTCTTTGTATTTTACAAATAAATACTATCTTGAGTAGATAGCGGAAAAACTAACAAGTAAACAAACAAACAAAAAACATCAAAACAAACTTTCCTAACAGACGTTTTCTAAATTTGTGAAATATTTTCTGTTGTTTTATTAGGCCCGCAATGCTATCTACAGAAGATAGCCGTTTTCTGTTGTTTTATTAGGCCCGCAATGCTATCTTCAGAAGATAGCCGTTTGCGAGCGCGTTACGAGAAAATGATGCAGATCGTAAATGATGCAGGTCGTAAGTGGGCTCGCGCGTGTTCACAAAAGATGATGGATGTCACAACGGGTGATTTGCAAATTGCACCGTAAATGGTATCTTGAATAGATAAAAACAAACAAACAAACAGACAGACAAACAAACATGAAACATTAAAAAAAATATACCAAATGATCTTTCTGACTCGTCTCATGCTAAGTCTTATGATTTCCTTCTTTTTTTTATTATTTCATTAGGTTTAAACATGCTATCATCAGTAGATAGGCATAACAAAATATATTCAGCCTTTCTCAATTTATTTGTATTTTACAAATAAATACTATCTTGAGTAGATAGCGGAAAAAGTAACAAGTAAACAAAAAAACATCAAAATAAACTTTCCTAACAGATGTTTTCTAAATTTGTGAAATATTTTCTGTTGTTTTATTAGGCCCGCAATGCTTTCTTCAGAAGATAGCCGTTTGCGAGCGCGTTACGACAAAATGATGCAGATCGTAAATGATGCAGGTCGTATGTGGGCTCGCGCGTGTTCACAGAAGATGATGGATGTCGCAACGGGTGATTTGCAAAATGCACCGTAAATGGTATATTGAGTAGATAAAAAACAAACATACAGACAAACAAATATGAAACATAAATAAATATACCAAATGATCTTTCTGACTCGTCTCATGCTAAGTCTTATGATTTCCTTCTTTTTTGTATTATTTCATTAGGTTAAAGATGCTATCATCAGTAGATAGGCATAACAAAATATATTCAGCCTTTCTCAATTTCTTTGTATTTTACAAATAAATACTATCTTGAGTAGATAGCGGAAAAACTAACAAGTAAACAAACAAACAAAAACATCAAAAACAAACTTTCCTAATTAACAGACGTTTTCTAAATTTGTGAAATATTTTCTGTTGTTTAATTAGGCCCGCAATGCTATCTTCAGAAGATAGCCGTTTGCGAGCGCGTTACGAGAAAATGATGCAGATCGTAAATGATGCAGGTCGTAAGTGGGCTCGCGCGTGTTCACAAAAGATGGTGGATGTCACAACGGGTGATTTGCAAATTGCACCGTAAATGGTATCTTGAGTAGATAAAAAACAAACAAACAAACAGACAGACAAACAAACATGAAACATTAAAAAAAATATACCAAATGATCTTTCTGACTCGTCTCATGCTAAGTCTTATGATTTCCTTCTTTTTTGTATTATTTCATTAGGTTTAAACATGCATGCTATCATCAGTAGATAGGCATAACAAAATATATTCAGCCTTTCTCAATTTCTTTGTATTTTACAAATAAATACTATCTTGAGTAGATAGCGGAAAAAGTAACAAGTACACAAAAAAACATCAAAATAAACTTTCCTAACAGATGTTTTCTAAATTTGTGAAATATTTTCTGTTGTTTTATTAGGCCCGCAATGCTTTCTTCAGAAGATAGCCGTTTGCGAGCGCGTTACGACAAAATGATGCAGATCGTAAATGATGCAGGTCGTATGTGGGCTCGCGCGTGTTCACAGAAGATGATGGATGTCGCAACGGGTGATTTGCAAAATGCACCGTAAATGGTATCTTGAGTATATAAAAACAAACATACAGACAAACAAATATGAAACATAAATAAATATACCAAATGATCTTTCTGACTCGTCTCATGCTAAGTCTTATGATTTCCTTCTTTTTTGTATTATTTCATTAGGTTAAAAATGCTATCATCAGTAGATAGGCATAACAAAATATATTCAGCCTTTCTCAATTTCTTTGTATTTTACAAATAAATACTATCTTGAGTAGATAGCGGAAAAACTAACAAGTAAACAAACAAACAAAAACATCAAAAACAAACTTTCCTAATTAACAGACGTTTTCTAAATTTGTGAAATATTTTCTGTTGTTTAATTAGGCCCGCAATGCTATCTTCAGAAGATAGCCGTTTGCGAGCGCGTTACGAGAAAATGATGCAGATCGTAAATGATGCAGGTCGTAAGTGGGCCCGCACGTGTTCACAGAAGATGATGGATGTCGCAACGGGTGATTTGCAAGTTGCGCCGTAAATGGTATCTTGAGTAGATAAAAACAAACAAACAAACAGACAGACAAACAAACATGAAATATAAGAAAAATATACCAAATGATCTTTCTAGTTCTGACTCGTCTCATGCTAAGTCTTATGATTTCTTTTTTGTATTATTTCATTAGGTTTTAAAATGCTATCATCAGTATAGGCTAGATAGGCCTAACAAAATATATTCAACCTTTCTCAATTTCTTTGTATTTTACAAATAAATACTATCTTGAGTAGATAGCGGAAATACTAACAAGTAAACAAACAAACAAAAAACATCAAAACAAACTTTCCTAACAGACGTTTTCTAAATTTGTGAAATATTTTCTGTTGTTTTATTAGGCCCTGCAATGCTATCTACAGAAGATAGCCGTTTTCTGTTGTTTTATTAGGCCCGCAATGCTATCTTCAGAAGATAGCCGTTTGCGAGCGCGTTACGAGAAAATGATGCAGATCGTAAATGATGCAGGTCGTAAGTGGGCTCGCGCGTGTTCACAAAAGATGATGGATGTCACAACGGGTGATTTGCAAATTGCACCGTAAATGGTATCTTGAGTAGATAAAAACAAACAAACAAACAGACAGACAAACAAACATGAAACATTAAAAAAATATACCAAATGATCTTTCTGACTCGTCTCATGCTAAGTCTTATGATTTCCTTCTTTTTGTATTATTTCATTAGGTTTAAACATGCTATCATCAGTAGATAGGCATAACAAAATATATTCAGCCTTTCTCAATTTCTTTGTATTTTACAAATAAATACTATCTTGAGTAGATAGCGGAAAAAGTAACAAGTAAACAAAAAAACATCAAAATAAACTTTCCTAACAGATGTTTTCTAAATTTGTGAAATATTTTCTGTTGTTTTATTAGGCCCGCAATGCTTTCTTCAGAAGATAGCCGTTTGCGAGCGCGTTAATTTACGACAAAATGATGCAGATCGTAAATGATGCAGGTCGTATGTGGGCTCGCGCGTGTTCACAGAAGATGATGGATGTCGCAACGGGTGATTTGCAAAATGCACCGTAAATGGTATCTTGAGTAGATAAAAAACAAACATACAGACAAACAAATATGAAACATAAATAAATATACCAAATGATCTTTCTGACTCGTCTCATGCTAAGACTTATGATTTCCTTCTTTTTTGTATTATTTCATTAGGTTTAAAAATGCTATCATCAGTAGATAGGCCTAACAAAATATATTCAGCCTTTCTCAATTTCCTTGTATTTTACAAATAAATACTATCTTGAGTAGATAGCGGGAAAACTAACAAGTAAACAAACAAACATCAAAACAAACTTTCCTAACAGACGTTTTCTAAATTTGTGAAATATTTTCTGTTGTTTTATTAATATTAGGCCCGCAATACTATCTTTAGAAGATAGCCGTTTTCTGTTGTTTTATTAGGCCCGCAATGCTATCTTCAGAAGATAGCCGTTTGCGAGCGCGTTACGAGAAAATGATGCAGATCGTAAATGATGCAGGTCGTAAGTGGGCTCGCGCGTGTTCACAAAAGATGATGGATGTCACAACGGGTGATTTGCAAATTGCACCGTAAATGGTATCTTGAGTAGATAAAAAACAAACAAACAAACAGACAGACAAACAAACATGAAACATTAAAAAAATATACCAAATGATCTTTCTGACTCGTCTCATGCTAAGACTTATGATTTCCTTCTTTTTTGTATTATTTCATTAGGTTTAAAAATGCTATCATCAGTAGATAGGCCTAACAAAATATATTCAGCCTTTCTCAATTTCCTTGTATTTTACAAATAGGCCCTAAATACTATCTTGAGTAGATAGCGGAAAAACTAACAAGTATACAAACAAACAAAAAAACATCAAAACAAACTTTCCTAACAGACGTTTTCTAAATTTGTGAAATATTTTCTGTTGTTTTATTAGGCCCGCAATACTATCTTTAGAAGATAGCCGTTTTCTGTTGTTTTATTAGGCCCACAATGCTATTTTCAGAAGATAGTCGTTTGCGAGCGCGTTACGAGAAAATGATGCAGATCGTAAATGATGCAGGTCGTATAAGTGGGCTCGCGCGTGTTCACAGAAGAGGATGGATGTCGCAACGGGTGATTTGCAAATTGCACCGTAAATGGTATCTTGAGTAGATAAAAAACAAACAAACAGACAGACAAACAAACATGAAACATAAAAAATATACCAAATGATCTTTCTGACTCGTCTCATGCTAAGTCTTATGATTTCCTTCTTTTTGTATTATTTCATTAGGTTAAAAATGCTATCATCAGTAGATAGGCATAACAAAATATATTCAGCCTTTCTCAATTTCTTTGTATTTTACAAATAAATACTATCTTGAGTAGATAGCGGAAAAACTAACAAGTAAACAAACAAACAAAAACATCAAAAACAAACTTTCCTAATTAACAGACGTTTTCTAAATTTGTGAAATATTTTCTGTTGTTTAATTAGGCCCGCAATGCTATCTTCAGAAGATAGCCGTTTGCGAGCGCGTTACGAGAAAATGATGCAGATCGTAAATGATGCAGGTCGTAAGTGGGCCCGCACGTGTTCACAGAAGATGATGGATGTCGCAACGGGTGATTTGCAAGTTGCGCCGTAAATGGTATCTTGAGTAGATAAAAAACAAACAAACAAACAGACAGACAAACAAACATGAAATATAAGAAAAATATACCAAATGATCTTTCTAGTTCTGACTCGTCTCATGCTAAGTCTTATGATTTCTTTTATGATTATTTCATTAGGTTTTAAAATGCTATCATCAGTATAGGCTAGATAGGCCTAACAAAATATATTCAACCTTTCTCAATTTCTTTGTATTTTACAAATAAATACTATCTTGAGTAGATAGCGGAAATACTAACAAGTAAACAAACAAACAAAAACATCAAAACAAACTTTCCTAACAGACGTTTTCTAAATTTGTGAAATATTTTCTGTTGTTTTATTAGGCCCGCAATGCTATCTACAGAAGATAGCCGTTTTCTGTTGTTTTATTAGGCCCGCAATGCTATCTTCAGAAGATAGCCGTTTGCGAGCGCGTTACGAGAAAATGATGCAGATCGTAAATGATGCAGGTCGTAAGTGGGCTCGCGCGTGTTCACAAAAGATGATGGATGTCACAACGGGTGATTTGCAAATTGCACCGTAAATGGTATCTTGAGTAGATAAAAAACAAACAAACAAACAGACAGACAAACAAACATGAAACATTAAAAAAAATATACCAAATGATCTTTCTGACTCGTCTCATGCTAAGTCTTATGATTTCCTTCTTTTTTGTATTATTTCATTAGGTTTAAACATGCTATCATCAGTAGATAGGCATAACAAAATATATTCAGCCTTTCTCAATTTCTTTGTATTTTACAAATAAATACTATCTTGAGTAGATAGCGGAAAAAGTAACAAGTAAGAAACAAAAAACATCAAAATAAACTTTCCTAACAGATGTTTTCTAAATTTGTGAAATATTTTCTGTTGTTTTATTAGGCCCGCAATGCTTTCTTCAGAAGATAGCCGTTTGCGAGCGCGTTACGACAAAATGATGCAGATCGTAAATGATGCAGGTCGTATGTGGGCTCGCGCGTGTTCACAGAAGATGATGGATGTCGCAACGGGTGATTTGCAAAATGCACCGTAAATGGTATCTTGAGTAGATAAAAAACAAACATACAGACAAACAAATATGAAACATAAATAAATATACCAAATGATCTTTCTGACTCGTCTCATGCTAAGTCTTATGATTTCCTTCTTTTTGTATTATTTCATTAGGTTAAAAATGCTATCATCAGTAGATAGGCATAACAAAATATATTCAGCCTTTCTCAATTTCTTTGTATTTTACAAATAAATACTATCTTGAGTAGATAGCGGAAAAACTAACAAGTAAACAAACAAACAAAAACATCAAAACAAACTTTCCTAACAGACGTTTTCTAAATTTGTGAAATATTTTCTGTTGTTTTATTAGGCCCGCAATGCTATCTACAGAAGATAGCCGTTTTCTGTTGTTTTATTAGGCCCGCAATGCTATCTTCAGAAGATAGCCGTTTGCGAGCGCGTTACGAGAAAATGATGCAGATCGTAAATGATGCAGGTCGTAAGTGGGCTCGCGCGTGTTCACAAAAGATGATGGATGTCACAACGGGTGATTTGCAAATTGCACCGTAAATGGTATCTTGAGTAGATAAAAACAAACAAACAAACAGACAGACAAACAAACATGAAACATTAAAAAAAAATATACCAAATGATCTTTCTGACTCGTCTCATGCTAAGTCTTATGATTTCCTTCTTTTTTTTATTATTTCATTAGGTTTAAACATGCTATCATCAGTAGATAGGCATAACAAAATATATTCAGCCTTTCTCAATTTATTTGTATTTTACAAATAAATACTATCTTGAGTAGATAGCGGAAAAAGTAACAAGTAAACAAAAAACATCAAAATAAACTTTCCTAACAGATGTTTTCTAAATTTGTGAAATATTTTCTGTTGTTTTATTAGGCCCGCAATGCTTTCTTCAGAAGATAGCCGTTTGCGAGCGCGTTACGACAAAATGATGCAGATCGTAAATGATGCAGGTCGTATGTGGGCTCGCGCGTGTTCACAGAAGATGATGGATGTCGCAACGGGTGATTTGCAAAATGCACCGTAAATGGTATATTGAGTAGATAAAAAACAAACATACAGACAAACAAATATGAAACATAAATAAATATACCAAATGATCTTTCTGACTCGTCTCATGCTAAGTCTTATGATTTCCTTCTTTTTTGTATTATTTCATTAGGTTAAAGATGCTATCATCAGTAGATAGGCATAACAAAATATATTCAGCCTTTCTCAATTTCTTTGTATTTTACAAATAAATACTATCTTGAGTAGATAGCGGAAAAACTAACAAGTAAACAAACAAACAAAAACATCAAAAACAAACTTTCCTAATTAACAGACGTTTTCTAAATTTGTGAAATATTTTCTGTTGTTTAATTAGGCCCGCAATGCTATCTTCAGAAGATAGCCGTTTGCGAGCGCGTTACGAGAAAATGATGCAGATCGTAAATGATGCAGGTCGTAAGTGGGCTCGCGCGTGTTCACAAAAGATGGTGGATGTCACAACGGGTGATTTGCAAATTGCACCGTAAATGGTATCTTGAGTAGATAAAAAACAAACAAACAAACAGACAGACAAACAAACATGAAACATTAAAAAAATATACCAAATGATCTTTCTGACTCGTCTCATGCTAAGTCTTATGATTTCCTTCTTTTTTGTATTATTTCATTAGGTTTAAACATGCATGCTATCATCAGTAGATAGGCATAACAAAATATATTCAGCCTTTCTCAATTTCTTTGTATTTTACAAATAAATACTATCTTGAGTAGATAGCGGAAAAAGTAACAAGTAAACAAAAAACATCAAAATAAACTTTCCTAACAGATGTTTTCTAAATTTGTGAAATATTTTCTGTTGTTTTATTAGGCCCGCAATGCTTTCTTCAGAAGATAGCCGTTTGCGAGCGCGTTACGACAAAATGATGCAGATCGTAAATGATGCAGGTCGTATGTGGGCTCGCGCGTGTTCACAGAAGATGATGGATGTCGCAACGGGTGATTTGCAAAATGCACCGTAAATGGTATCTTGAGTATATAAAAAACAAACATACAGACAAACAAATATGAAACATAAATAAATATACCAAATGATCTTTCTGACTCGTCTCATGCTAAGTCTTATGATTTCCTTCTTTTTGTATTATTTCATTAGGTTAAAAATGCTATCATCAGTAGATAGGCATAACAAAATATATTCAGCCTTTCTCAATTTCTTTGTATTTTACAAATAAATACTATCTTGAGTAGATAGCGGAAAAACTAACAAGTAAACAAACAAACAAAAACATCAAAAACAAACTTTCCTAATTAACAGACGTTTTCTAAATTTGTGAAATATTTTCTGTTGTTTAATTAGGCCCGCAATGCTATCTTCAGAAGATAGCCGTTTGCGAGCGCGTTACGAGAAAATGATGCAGATCGTAAATGATGCAGGTCGTAAGTGGGCCCGCACGTGTTCACAGAAGATGATGGATGTCGCAACGGGTGATTTGCAAGTTGCGCCGTAAATGGTATCTTGAGTAGATAAAAACAAACAAACAAACAGACAGACAAACAAACATGAAATATAAGAAAAATATACCAAATGATCTTTCTAGTTCTGACTCGTCTCATGCTAAGTCTTATGATTTCTTTTTTTGTATTATTTCATTAGGTTTTAAAATGCTATCATCAGTATAGGCTAGATAGGCCTAACAAAATATATTCAACCTTTCTCAATTTCTTTGTATTTTACAAATAAATACTATCTTGAGTAGATAGCGGAAATACTAACAAGTAAACAAACAAACAAAAACATCAAAACAAACTTTCCTAACAGACGTTTTCTAAATTTGTGAAATATTTTCTGTTGTTTTATTAGGCCCGCAATGCTATCTACAGAAGATAGCCGTTTTCTGTTGTTTTATTAGGCCCGCAATGCTATCTTCAGAAGATAGCCGTTTGCGAGCGCGTTACGAGAAAATGATGCAGATCGTAAATGATGCAGGTCGTAAGTGGGCTCGCGCGTGTTCACAAAAGATGATGGATGTCACAACGGGTGATTTGCAAATTGCACCGTAAATGGTATCTTGAGTAGATAAAAACAAACAAACAAACAGACAGACAAACAAACATGAAACATTAAAAAAATATACCAAATGATCTTTCTGACTCGTCTCATGCTAAGTCTTATGATTTCCTTCTTTTTTGTATTATTTCATTAGGTTTAAACATGCTATCATCAGTAGATAGGCATAACAAAATATATTCAGCCTTTCTCAATTTCTTTGTATTTTACAAATAAATACTATCTTGAGTAGATAGCGGAAAAAGTAACAAGTAAACAAAAAACATCAAAATAAACTTTCCTAACAGATGTTTGCTAAATTTGTGAAATATTTGCTGTTGTTTTATTAGGCCCGCAATGCTTTCTTCAGAAGATAGCCGTTTGCGAGCGCGTTAATTTACGACAAAATGATGCAGATCGTAAATGATGCAGGTCGTATGTGGGCTCGCGCGTGTTCACAGAAGATGATGGATGTCGCAACGGGTGATTTGCAAAATGCACCGTAAATGGTATCTTGAGTAGATAAAAACAAACATACAGACAAACAAATATGAAACATAAATAAATATACCAAATGATCTTTCTGACTCGTCTCATGCTAAGACTTATGATTTCCTTCTTTTTGTATTATTTCATTAGGTTTAAAAATGCTATCATCAGTAGATAGGCCTAACAAAAATATATTCAGCCTTTCTCAATTTCCTTGTATTTTACAAATAAATACTATCTTGAGTAGATAGCGGGAAAACTAACAAGTAAACAAACAAACATCAAAACAAACTTTCCTAACAGACGTTTTCTAAATTTGTGAAATATTTTCTGTTGTTTTATTAATATTAGGCCCGCAATACTATCTTTAGAAGATAGCCGTTTTCTGTTGTTTTATTAGGCCCGCAATGCTATCTTCAGAAGATAGTCGTTTGCGAGCGCGTTACGAGAAAAAATGATGCAGATCGTAAATGATGCAGGTCGTAAGTGGGCTCGCGGGTGTACACAGAAGATGATGGATGTCGCAACGGGTGATTTGCAAATTGCACCGTAAATGGTATCTTGAGTAGATAAAAAACAAACAAACAGACAGACAAACAAACATGAAACATAAAAAAATATACCAAATGATCTTTCTGACTCGTCTCATGCTAAGTCTTATGATTTCCTTCTTTTTGTATTATTTCATTAGGTTAAAAATGCTATCATCAGTAGATAGGCATAACAAAATATATTCAGCCTTTCTCAATTTCTTTGTATTTTACAAATAAATACTATCTTGAGTAGATAGCGGAAAAACTAACAAGTAAACAAACAAACAAAAAACATCAAAACAAACTTTCCTAATTAACAGAC
The DNA here is from genome assembly GCF_039555335.1 of Amphiura filiformis. Classification (NCBI taxonomy): domain Eukaryota; kingdom Metazoa; phylum Echinodermata; class Ophiuroidea; order Amphilepidida; family Amphiuridae; genus Amphiura; species Amphiura filiformis. Next base: position 54,122,147 of record NC_092633.1, on the reverse strand, counting down.
GTTTTCTAAATTTGTGAAATATTTTCTGTTGTTTAATTAGGCCCGCAATGCTATCTTCAGAAGATAGCCGTTTGCGAGCGCGTTACGAGAAAATGATGCAGATCGTAAATGATGCAGGTCGTAAGTGGGCCCGCACGTGTTCACAGAAGATGATGGATGTCGCAACGGGTGATTTGCAAGTTGCGCCGTAAATGGTATCTTGAGTAGATAAAAACAAACAAACAAACAGACAGACAAACAAACATGAAATATAAGAAAAATATACCAAATGATCTTTCTAGTTCTGACTCGTCTCATGCTAAGTCTTATGATTTCTTTTTTGTATTATTTCATTAGGTTTTAAAATGCTATCATCAGTATAGGCTAGATAGGCCTAACAAAATATATTCAACCTTTCTCAATTTCTTTGTATTTTACAAATAAATACTATCTTGAGTAGATAGCGGAAATACTAACAAGTAAACAAACAAACAAAAACATCAAAACAAACTTTCCTAACAGACGTTTTCTAAATTTGTGAAATATTTTCTGTTGTTTTATTAGGCCCGCAATGCTATCTACAGAAGATAGCCGTTTTCTGTTGTTTTATTAGGCCCGCAATGCTATCTTCAGAAGATAGCCGTTTGCGAGCGCGTTACGAGAAAATGATGCAGATCGTAAATGATGCAGGTCGTAAGTGGGCTCGCGCGTGTTCACAAAAGATGATGGATGTCACAACGGGTGATTTGCAAATTGCACCGTAAATGGTATCTTGAGTAGATAAAAAACAAACAAACAAACAGACAGACAAACAAACATGAAACATTAAAAAAAAATATACCAAATGATCTTTCTGACTCGTCTCATGCTAAGTCTTATGATTTCCTTCTTTTTTGTATTATTTCATTAGGTTTAAACATGCTATCATCAGTAGATAGGCATAACAAAATATATTCAGCCTTTCTCAATTTCTTTGTATTTTACAAATAAATACTATCTTGAGTAGATAGCGGAAAAAGTAACAAGTAAACAAAAAACATCAAAATAAACTTTCCTAACAGATGTTTTCTAAATTTGTGAAATATTTTCTGTTGTTTTATTAGGCCCGCAATGCTTTCTTCAGAAGATAGCCGTTTGCGAGCGCGTTAATTTACGACAAAATGATGCAGATCGTAAATGATGCAGGTCGTATGTGGGCTCGCGCGTGTTCACAGAAGATGATGGATGTCGCAACGGGTGATTTGCAAAATGCACCGTAAATGGTATCTTGAGTAGATAAAAAACAAACATACAGACAAACAAATATGAAACATAAATAAATATACCAAATGATCTTTCTGACTCGTCTCATGCTAAGACTTATGATTTCCTTCTTTTTTGTATTATTTCATTAGGTTTAAAAATGCTATCATCAGTAGATAGGCCTAACAAAATATATTCAGCCTTTCTCAATTTCCTTGTATTTTACAAATAAATACTATCTTGAGTAGATAGCGGAAAACTAACAAGTAAACAAACAAACATCAAAACAAACTTTCCTAACAGACGTTTTCTAAATTTGTGAAATATTTTCTGTTGTTTTATTAATATTAGGCCCGCAATACTATCTTTAGAAGATAGCCGTTTTCTGTTGTTTTATTAGGCCCGCAATGCTATCTTCAGAAGATAGTCGTTTGCGAGCGCGTTACGAGAAAATGATGCAGATCGTAAATGATGCAGGTCGTAAGTGGGCTCGCGCGTGTTCACAGAAGATGATGGATGTCGCAACGGGTGATTTGCAAATTGCACCGTAAATGGTATCTTGAGTAGATAAAAAACAAACAAACAGACAGACAAACAAACATGAAACATAAAAAAATATACCAAATGATCTTTCTGACTCGTCTCATGCTAAGTCTTATGATTTCCTTCTTTTTTGTATTATTTCATTAGGTTAAAAATGCTATCATCAGTAGATAGGCATAACAAAATATATTCAGCCTTTCTCAATTTCTTTGTATTTTACAAATAAATACTATCTTGAGTAGATAGCGGAAAAACTAACAAGTAAACAAACAAACAAAAAACATCAAAAACAAACTTTCCTAATTAACAGACGTTTTCTAAATTTGTGAAATATTTTCTGTTGTTTAATTAGGCCCGCAATGCTATCTTCAGAAGATAGCCGTTTGCGAGCGCGTTACGAGAAAATGATGCAGATCGTAAATGATGCAGGTCGTAAGTGGGCCCGCACGTGTTCACAGAAGATGATGGATGTCGCAACGGGTGATTTGCAAGTTGCGCCGTAAATGGTATCTTGAGTAGATAAAAACAAACAAACAAACAGACAGACAAACAAACATGAAATATAAGAAAAATATACCAAATGATCTTTCTAGTTCTGACTCGTCTCATGCTAAGTCTTATGATTTCTTTTTTGTATTATTTCATTAGGTTTTAAAATGCTATCATCAGTATAGGCTAGATAGGCCTAACAAAATATATTCAACCTTTCTCAATTTCTTTGTATTTTACAAATAAATACTATCTTGAGTAGATAGCGGAAATACTAACAAGTAAACAAACAAACAAAAAACATCAAAACAAACTTTCCTAACAGACGTTTTCTAAATTTGTGAAATATTTTCTGTTGTTTTATTAGGCCCGCAATGCTATCTACAGAAGATAGCCGTTTTCTGTTGTTTTATTAGGCCCGCAATGCTATATTCAGAAGATAGTCGTTTGCGAGCGCGTTACGAGAAAATGATGCAGATCGTAAATGATGCAGGTCGTAAGTGGGCTCGCGCGTGTTCACAAAAGATGATGGATGTCACAACGGGTGATTTGCAAATTGCACCGTAAATGGTATCTTGAACAGATAAAAAACAAACAAACAAACAGACAGACAAACAAACAAGAAAAAAAAAAAAAAATATACCAAATGATCTTTTTGACTCGTCTCATGCTAAGTCTTATGATTTCCTTCTTTTTGTATTATTTCATTAGGTTTAAACATGCTATCATCAGTAGATAGGCATAACAAAATATATTCAGCCTTTCTCAATTTCTTTGTATTTTACAAATAAATACTATCTTGAGTAGATAGCGGAAAAAGTAACAAGTAAACAAAAAACATCAAAATAAACTTTCCTAACAGATGTTTTCTAAATTTGTGAAATATTTTCTGTTGTTTTATTAGGCCCGCAATGCTTTCTTCAGAAGATAGCCGTTTGCGAGCGCGTTACGACAAAATGATGCAGATCGTAAATGATGCAGGTCGTATGTGGGCTCGCGCGTGTTCACAGAAGATGATGGATGTCGCAACGGGTGATTTGCAAAATGCACTGTAAATGGTATCTTGAGTAGATAAAAAACAAACATACAGACAAACAAATATGAAACATAAATAAATATACCAAATGATCTTTCTGACTCGTCTCATGCTAAGACTTATGATTTCCTTCTTTTTTGTATTATTTCATTAGGTTTAAAAATGCTATCATCACTAACAAAATATATTCAGCCTTTCTCAATTTCCTTGTATTTTACAAATAAATACTATCTTGAGTAGATAGCGGGAAAACTAACAAGTAAACAAACAAACATCAAAACAAACTTTCCTAACAGACGTTTTCTAAATTTGTGAAATATTTTCTGTTGTTTTATTAGGCCCGCAATACTATCTTTAGAAGATAGCCGTTTTCTGTTGTTTTATTAGGCCCGCAATGCTATCTTCAGAAGATAGTCGTTTGACGAGAAAATGATGCAGATCGTAAATGATGCAGGTCGTAAGTGGGCTCGCGCGTGTTCACAGAAGATGATGGATGTCGCAACGGGTGATTTGCAAATTGCACCGTAAATGGTATCTTGAGTAGATAAAAAACAAACAACAGACAGACAAACAAACATGAAACATAAAAAAATATACCAAATGATCTTTCTGACTCGTCTCATGCTAAGTCTTATGATTTCCTTCTTTTTGTATTATTTCATTAGGTTTAAAAATGCTATCATCAGTAGATAGGCATAACAAAATATATTCAGCCTTTCTCAATTTCTTTGTATTTTACAAATAAATACTATCTTGAGTAGATAGCAGAAAAACTATCAAGTAAACAAACAAACAAAAAACATCAAAACAAACTTTCCTAACAGACGTTTTCTAAATTTGTGAAATATTTTCTGTTGTTTTATTAGGCCCGCAATGCTATCTTCAGAAGATAGCCGTTTGCGCGCGCGTTACGAGAAAATGATGCAGATCGTAAATGATGCAGGTCGTAATTGGGCTCGCGCGTGTTCACAGAAGATGATGGATGTCGCAACGGGTGATTTGCAAATTGCACCGTAAATGGTACCTTGAGTAGATAAAAAACAAAAAAACAAACACAAACAGACAGACAAACAAACATGAAATATAAAAATAATATACCAAATGATCTTTCTGACTCGTCTCATGCCAAGTCTTATGGTTTCCTTCTTTTTTGTATTATTTCATTAGGTTTAAAAATGCTATCATCAGTAGATAGGCCTAATAAAATATTTTCAACCTTTCTCAATTTCTTTGTATTTTACAAATAAATACTATCTTAAGTAAATAGCGGAAAAACTAACAAGCAAACAAATAAACAAACAAACAAACAAAAAACATCAAAACAAACTTTCCTAACAGACGTTTTCTAAATTTGTGAAATATTTTCTGTGTTGTTTTATTAAGCCCGTAAAGCCGTCTGCGAGTTCCGAGAAAATGACGCAGCCGGTAAATAGGCTTTGAGCGCGTTTTTTGACAGCAGATGATGCGTGATGTCGCAAAGGGCTTTTAATGATTTGCAAATCACACTGTAAATTCTACCTTGAGTAGATAACAAGCAAACAACAAACATGTAGTAACAAAAAAATATACCAAATGAAATATCTGACTTCTGTGATTTTTAAAAAAATTAGTTCATACGGTTCCAAATGGTATCAGTAGATAACAAAATATTGTCAACCTTTCTTACTTTCTTTCGTTGTATTTTATATTAAAAATACTATCTTGAGTAGATAGCGGGAAAAACAAACAAAAAACATCAAAAACAAACTTTCCTAACAGATGTTTTCTAAATTTGTGAAATATTTTCTGTTGTTTTATTAGGCCCGCAATGCTATCTTCAGAAGATAGCCGTTTGCGCGCGCGTTACGAGAAAATGATGCAGATCGATGATGCAGATCGTAAGTGGGCTCGCGCGTGTTCACAGAAGATGATGGATGTCGCAACGGGTGATTTGCAATTTGCACCGTAAATGGTATCTTGAGTAGATAAAAACAAACAAACACAGACAGACAGACAGACAAACAAACATAAAATATCAAAATAATATACCAAATGATCTTTCTTTCCATGCTAAGTCTTATGATTTCCTTCTTTTTTGTATTATTTCATTAGGTTTAAAAATGCTAAAAATGCTATCATCAGTAGTTAGGCCTAATAAAATATATTCAACCTTTCTCAATTTCTTTGTATTTTACAAATAAATACTATCTTGAGTTGACAGCGGAAAAACTAACAAGCAAACAAATAAACAAACAAACAAACAAAAAACATCAAAACAAACTTTCCTAACAGACGTTTTCTAAATTTGTGAAATATTTTCTGTGTTGTTTTATTAAGCCCGTAAAGCCGTCTGCGAGTTCCGAGAAAATGACGCAGCCGGTAAATAGGCTTTGAGCGCGTTTTTTGACAGCAGATGATGCGTGATGTCGCAAAGGGCTTTTAATGATTTGCAAATCACACTGTAAATTCTACCTTGAGTAGATAACAAGCAAACAACAAACATGTAGTAACAAAAAATATACCAAATGAAATATCTGACTTCTGTGATTTTTAAAAAAATTAGTTCATACGGTTCCAAATGGTATCAGTAGATAACAAAATATTGTCAACCTTTCTTACTTTCTTTCGTTGTATTTTATATTAAAAATACTATCTTGAGTAGATAGCGGGAAAAACAAACAAAAAACATCAAAAACAAACTTTCCTAACAGATGTTTTCTAAATTTGTGAAATATTTTCTGTTGTTTTATTAGGCCCGTAAAGCCGTCTGAGAGTTCCGAAAAAATGACGCAACCGGTAAGTAGGCTTTGAGCGCGTTTTTTGACAGCAGATTATGCGTGACGTCGCAAAGGGCCTATAATGATTTGCAAATCACGCCGTAAATTCTACCTTGAGTAGATAACAAACAAACAAGCAAACAAACAACAAACATGTAGTAACAAAAAAAAATATACCAAATGAAATTTCTGACCTTTATGATATTTTTTTAATTAGTTCATACGGTTCCGAATGGTATTATCAGTAGATACCAAAATATTGTCAACCTTTCTTACTTACTTTCGTTGTATTTAATAAAACTAGAGCGATAACCGCACCATAGCTGAACCATGTGGCTTCGGCAGTATATTGTGGTAGGCCTAGGTACCACTGTCATCATTGCATTTAAATTTCAGCTCAATTGAAGCATTTTGAAAACTTGACATTTGACCCCTTTATTGCCCCTTAATGACCTTAAATGAATTTTAAAATATTTTAAACATGTTTAGAATGTCAGGATCATAGCATTTAAATTTCAGTTCAATCAGAGCATTTTGGAAAACTTGACCTTTGACCCCTTTATGACCCCTTAATGACCTTAAATGAATCTTAAAATGTTGTTAAAATGTTTAGAATGTCATAAGGATCATTGCATATAAATTTCAGCTCAATTGGAGCATTTTGAAAAACTTGACATTTGACCCCTTTATGGCCCCTTAATGACCTTAAATGAATTTTAAAATATTTTTTAAATGTTTACAATGTCATAAGGATCATTGCATTTAAATTTCAGCTCAATTGGAGCATTTTGAAAACCTTGACCTTTGACCCCTTTATGACCCCTTAATGACCTTAAATAAATTTTTTAATGTTTTAAACATGTTAAGAATGTCATAAGGATCATTGCATTTAATTTTGAGCTCAATCGGAGCAATTTCGGTTAAAATGACCTTTTTTGACCCCTGTGACCCCAGGATGACCTCTGACGTTTGGAAATATTTTTATTATATTCTTTATGTTTTCCTCTTTCATATGACACCACTCATGGGGTCATACCTTCGTGGCGTTTAGAGATATGTCCATTTCAGACCAAATGGTTAGTCAGTTAGTAAGCTAGTAAGCTAGTAAGCTAGTAAGCTAGTAAGCTAGTAAGCTAGTAAGCTAGTAAGTAAGCTAGTAAGTAACATTCACTCATATAGGCTGATACCATTTCATGGTTCAGCAAAAATACTATATTGAGTAGAGCGAAAAAAACAAACAAAAAACAAACAAAAAACATCAAAAACAAACTTTCCTAACAGATGTTTTCTAAATTTGTGAAATATTTTCTGTTGTTCTATTAGGACCGCAAGTCCGCAATGCTATCGTATCTTCAGAAGATAGCCGTTTTCGCGCGCGTTACGAGAAAATGATGCAGATCGTAAATGATGCAAGTCGTAAGTGGGCTCGCGCGTGTTCACCATGTTCACAGAAGACTATATAGGAGAGGATGGATGTCGCAACGGGTGATTTGCAAATTGCACCGTAAATGGTATCTTGAGTAGATAAAAAAAAACCAACAAACAAACAGACAAACAAACAAACATGAAATAATGACAAAATATAGGCCTACTTTTTCTGAATAAAAAAAACCAGTCCATGTGATTCCAGTTGATTCCGCTGGCGGGGTCGAATTCGTTTTAGTATTAGATAACGGATTGGCGTTTTTAAACAGAGCCATCATTATTCAAGGTAAAGTCGATTTGTGGGGGCAGCCTGCTAGTTTGATTAGCCTTAGCAGGCGAGTGTTTCAACAGTTTTGACAGGCGATCATCATCCTGCTCATAAATCAGATCCTATAGACGAATCTAAATTCACGCATTCCTACACCTGACTAGCAGCCTTTAGTTGGGTAGCCGTCGGCTACAATGCACCCAAAATGTGAAATGATTCGGCCTTGGCGGAAATTTTAAACTGCATTCCATCACCCGTTTTACACCTTCCGCGAAAACACAGGTAGACAAAAGAATAACACAATTATAGCCTACAGTTCCCTTCGACAAAACACACAGCATGGTCTATTCGCTGTTGAAGTGACATAATCATGACGGATTAACTATACGCGGTATCTATGCATTGATGTACTTGCGATTTGCGAACAAAAGGACTATGTAGATGCGACGGGATTACCTGCGGAATTATCTCCATTATAAACATTATTAGCTATTATTCTATTAACCCTCCTCGTCCTTGCATCATGTTAGGCGGCTTTTATTTGCACAATTGGACGCTCAAAACACCAGGTTGGTGCTATCGGCTACCCAAAGATGTCCGACCAAATCCTGACCATGACTTGGCTACTTGGATTCGTCTATACGTCTGAAGTTTTCCGTTTTACGGAAAACGGAAAAAAAATCACGGAAAATGACATTTTTGTATGATGTGACAAAAAATGTTAAAAGATAAAAGAAATAAATGTTAAAAACAACCATAAGTTAAATTGTGTGTGTCAATTTTTATTATAAAAATATTGTTTAATAATACCGAAATATGTCCTAGAGCATGATATAGATATCATGTGTGTAACTGAAACCTGGTTACATGATGATGAGCATGTCATCATTGGTGAATGTACACCGCCCGGCTACTATACATTCCTAGACAGTCTGTTACTAGAGGAGGTGGTAGGTCCCTATAGCTGTTTTGTTCAAGAACCAACTTCAGCTCCGCCTGAGACCAAGTCCACGCAACACAACATATTTCGAACATGCCTGTATCACTGACCATGTTGGTCGTCTGAACCTTGTTGTCATATGTCGCCCCCTCCTTCAAAAACAAATCGGTTTAAGCAATCAGATTTCTTTGGTGAATTTGACAGTTTTATGGATGATATTGTGTTACTCCCAGGAAGGTTGCTAGCGACTTAATGTTCATTGAGTCAAATAGTACCAAAATTGATGCTTCCAAGTTCGTTGACAGTTGCTCACCTTTCTGTAGACCTCTAATCGAGTTTCACCAAATGACTGAAGAAGAGGTCCACAATGTTATCTCAAAGGCATCCAATGCCTCATGCATCCTCGATCCTCAGCCAACCTGGCTCATGAAACATTATTTGGACGCAAATTTACCTGCTCTGACAAGCATTGTTAATGCCTCTTTACAAACAAGGGTTTCCCCTACGGCGGCTCACAAAGCAATTGTAACACCACTGCTTAAGAAGCCATCCCTAGACAAAGACGATAGGCCTGTCAGTAATTTAACTGTTACTGCAAAACTGATTGAGAAATGCGCTGCTTCGCAGCTTGTTGATCACATGAACAATACCAAGCTTTCAGACCCATTCCAGTCTGCTTACCGTCCCAAACATAGCACTGAAAGTGCTTTAATCAAAGTGAGTGACGATATCTTCCGTGAGATTGATTCTAGGAGAGTTGTCTTTGTGGTGCTATTAGATCTAAGCTCCGCATTTGACACTGTTGATCACACAATTCTCCTAAATCGTCTGCAGGACCGTTTTGCCATCACTGGTTCTGCACTGGAATGGGCCCAATCTTATCTGAAAGGTTGGAGTTCTGAAGTCAGCATCAATGGTCACCTCTCCGACCCCATCTCAATGGATTTTGGTGTGCCACAAGGCTCCGTTCTGGGACCATTGCTTTTCTCCGCTTATACTGTTCCCATTGGTGAGATCATCCAGAAACATGGTATCAACTATCATATCTATGCTGATGACTGCCAGTTATATGCTTCTTTCAACCCTCGGATTCCTGGCGATGTGCTTAACACTCTTGACAAGATTTCAAGCTGCATCTCTGAAATCAGAGAATGGATGACTGTGAATTATTTAAAGCTTAATGATGCAAAAACTGAGTTTTTTGTTGCTGGCTCTATCTACAACATGAGAAATTTTCAGTTTAATGACATTACACTTGAAATTGGTTCATTGAAGATCACGCCCTCCACGGTCATCAGAAATCTTGGCATCTAGTTCGATAGTTCAATGTCACTCACCTCTCATATCGATAGTCTTCGACGCTCGATCCTTTATCACATCAGGAACATCTGGAGAATCAGAAAATATATTGATTCTGGCACATGCCATCATGTTGTCCGTGCGCTGGTCCTGTCACGTTTAGACTATTGCAATGCACTCTTCACTCACCTTTCATCCAAGAATATGATTCGCTTGCAACGCTTACAGAACAAAGCCGCACGGGTCATAATGCCTTAGGTCGTTGGACTGAAGCTGCACCCTTAATCACAAAACTGCACTGGCTTCCAATAGCACAAAGAGTAACTTACAAGATCCTGCTCTATGTATACAAGGCATTGAATGACCAATCACCAGCTTACATAACTCAATTGTTCTCTTATTATGTTCCCGGCCGCCCTCTCAGATCTTCCAATGATCCTTCACGTCAGGTATATAGTTCATAGATACAACTCTGTTGCGGGAGAACGCAGATTCACTGCTACTGCTGCCAAAGCCTGGAACAATCTGCCACTGCACATCAGGGGTGCAACATCCACAAACACTTTCAAGAAACTGTTAAAAACTCATTTATTCTGATCTTTTGTTTGTTTATCTTGTTTTACTGCTTTGATGTATTAGTAAACGCAATGTTGCCTTGGGCGAATTGCGTCCTAAATATCTTTTTTATGTATGTATGTATGTATGAATGTATGTATAAATAAAGCCATATGCAAAGCATGAACCCCCTATATCGCTCTAAACATCGTAATAGTGGCCTATTATCGTGAGAATACTCCAATCAGAGCGTATTGATCGCGATACTTAACACTTTATTATGACATTAATATTGTTATGGCGCTATTTTCTTTCTATATTTCATCATTTAAATATATCGCTCCGCGGTCTTTCATTCATCAATCATGCTCGCCTATGATCCTATGTAGTCGATGGCCAGTCACCAGAGGATGATTTAAGGAAGCCCCATCATGCACTGTAAAAGTGTTATCACTAGAGTTTCAACTGCCACTTTACTTTTCAAATCCCATTGAACTCTGTGCAAAAGATGTTGTTTTAGAATTGCCCGTGTGTCATTATTAGTTGGTCGATTTCAGATCTAAAGTGATGTATGCATGAAGGATAATTCACACCTTCTGTAGATTACATAAAATGTGAAATCGACCGACTTCTTGAAGGTGTTTTTATTGTAAATATATCTGTCAAAATTCAAATTTCACCATGCACGTGTGTATGCAGTGGGCGGGCAGTGGTGTCATGTTCACTCACACAGCTGTGCTAACCGCAAGACTTGCTGGGAAGTGCTTAAATCATCCTCTGGCCAGTCACTGAAGGAGAAGGACCGCAAGAGTATTCAATCCGTACTCTATATTATGTTGTGATACTTTGTTGATTTGATGATGCGGAATTAAAGATTATTGTGAAGTTATATTTTGTAATCCGTCTATTTCTGTTCGAGTATTCAGAGAGTCTTTCCCCGTCTAATTGTGAGATCCATTGGTCATGTATCTGGTATGAGTTCAAAAACCAAATAACTGGCTAGTGGATTTCGTGTAAGTTTACCTTCATAACAATATCATTGTTTATACATTTAAGCTTCATTCATGACACGAATTTACAAATTTTACAACACGGATTACAAGCCGGTAAACTTCGGACTCTAGATTAACATTCTCAGAATGAACTTACAAAGCAACGTACACTTTCCAAACTAAGGATTACCATTCTAAGAATTATCTTGCAAAGCAACGTACACTTTCCAAACTAAGGATTACCATTCTAAGAATGATCTTGCAAAGCAACGAACGTACACTTTCCATTCTAAGGATTAACATTCTCTAAGAAAATTCTTGTAAAGTAATGTACACTTTTCAAACTAAAGATTACCATTCTAAGAATTATCCTTGCAAAGCAATGTACACTTTCCAAACTAAGGATTAGCATTCTAAGAATTATCCTTGCAAAGCAACGTACAATTTACAAATTATTAAGGAGTATCTTTCAAAGCAACGTACACGTTACAAACTAAGGATTAACATTCTAAGAAAATTCTTGTAAAGTAATGTACACTTTCCAACACCAGGTGACTGACAGTGACTGGTTCAGGTCGTTAAGAGATCAATTATACCTTTAAGTGTCTTTTTCAACTTTTCCCCGCACATTAGATACCAAAAAGATGTTACTGCGTTTGTCCTTTTGGGCTTATCTTTGACATTAACTAATTTGCCGTGGAGAGTGTTAATGGGCTTGATCGATGAGTTAATGCCACAGTATACTTTGACAGGGTCATGGCTTCTTAACCCTTTCTAAAAGCCCAGCAACGTAAGATGCGTTAACATGCGTTGCGTTGAGTTGTGATTTGATTGGTATCCTGTACGTTTTTAGCCAAGGTCTGATCTTTTTTGTCTTAACGGCTTTCTGGAAGGCCCAGTTCGGGTAACAGCGGGTATAGCGATTTGTAGATGTGATTGAGTTCCGCAGCTCCTCGTCATGCTCGTCGTCGCTGAGCTTCGCTGATGCTGGTGTCACTACACGGTACTAGCTCCAGGCCTGAATCAGTCACCTGGTGATGTCCGATGGTATTTGCAGGGGCATGGCAAGGTGGTGGTGGTGGTGGTGGTGGTGGGTGGGTGGGGGGGTTCAGGGTGGACGAAGTCCATGGGCCCCGGAGGTTTAGGGACCCCGAGCAACCCCAAAAATGAAATACGGGAGAAAGAAGACCACGTATTTTACTAACCCCTCAATTTGGACATATGTCCAGTTTTAAGTTGTAGTATTAAGGTATTTTGTAAGCGCTCTGAGCCTTATGGAAATGGCGCAAATACTCTTTGAATTGTATTGTATTGTATTGTATTGTATTGTATTGTATTGTATTGTATTGTATTGTATTGTATTGTATTGAATTGTATTGTATTATATTGTATTTAAGAATCAACATGCAAGTAATGTACTTTTACCAAACTCTGGATTATCATGCTAAGATTCATAGTCTATTCATTCTATATAAGAAGCAATGTACACGAACTAGTCTAAGAATCAATTTATAAAGCAATGTACACTTTAAGCTTTTCAGTCTAAGGATTACCGAATCAGAACCATTCTCAGAATGAATTTCCAAACTAAGGATTATGCAATCATTCTATAAGAATCAGCCTACAACATGTACAAAGCAACGTACACTTTCCAAACTAAGGATTACCATTTTAAGAATATTCTTGCAAAGCAATGTACACTTGCCAAACTAAGGATTAACATTCTAAGAATACTCTTGCAAAGCAACGCACACTTTACAAACTAAGGATTACCATTCTAAGAATCAACTTACAAAGCAACGTACACTTAACACTTTCCAAACTAAGAATTACTATTCTAAGAATTAACTTACAAAGCAACGTACACTTTCCAAACTACTCCCCATTCCAGAAAAACACAGCACTAATTTTTTTTGGATTAAAAAAACATGTAATCCAATTAGCAAAAATAACATAAAATATTAAACTTATGAGCAAACTCATAGACTAGATTCAAGATTTTTGAATGCTTAGACTTGTGCCAAGCCTTGGAATTTTGTGACTACGATTGAAAGAAAACATGCAAAATTGCATTTAAAAATAATTATTAAAGATTACCATTTTAAGAATATTCATGCAAAGCAACGTACACTTTCTAAGGATAAACATTCTAAGAAAATTCTTGCAAAGCAACGTACACTTTCCAAACTAAGGATTACCATTCTAAGAATATTCTTGCAATGCAACGTACACTTTCCAAACTAAGGATTACCATTGTAGGAAAATTCTTGCAAAGCAACGTACACTTTCCAAACTAAGGATTACCATTCTAAGAATATTCTTGCAAGGCAACGTGCACTTTCCAAACTAAGGATTACCGTTTTAAGAATATTCTTGCAAAGCAACGTACACTTTCCAAACTAAGGATTACCATTCTAAGAATATTCTTGCAAAGCAACGTACACTTTCCAAACTAAGGATTACTATTCTAAGAATGATCTTGCAAAGCAATGTACACTTTCCAAACTAAGGATTAACATTCTAAGAATGATCTTGCAAACAACGTACATTTTCCAAACTAAGGATTACCATGCTAAGAATTATCTTGCAAAACAACGTACATTTTCCAAACTAAGGATTACCATTGTTAGAAAATTCTTGCAAAGCAACGTACACTTTCCAAACTAAGGATTACCATTCTAAGAATGATCTTGCAAAGCAATGTACACTTTCCAAACTAAGGATTAACATTCTAAGAATGATCTTGCAAACAACGTACATTTTCCAAACTAAGGATTACCATTCTAAGAATTATCTTGCAAAACAACGTACACTTTCCAAACTAAAGATTACCATTTTAAGAATATTCATGCAAAGCAACGTACACTTTCTAAGGATAAACATTCTAAGAAAATTCTTGCAAAGCAACGTACACTTTCCAAACTAAGGATTACCATTCTAAGAATATTCTTGCAAAGCAACGTACACTTTCCAAACTAAGGATTACCATTCTAAGAATATTCTTGCAAAGCAACGTACACTTTCCAAACTAAGGATTACCATTGTAGGACAATTCTTGCAAAGCAACGTACACTTTCCAAATCCAAACTAAGGATTACCATTCTAAGAATATTCTTGCAAGGCAACGTACACTTTCCAAACTAAGGATTAACATTCTAAGAATATTCTTGCAAAGCAACGTACACTTTCCAAACTAAGGATTGCCATTCTAAGAATGATCTTGCAAAGCAATGTACACTTTCCAAACTAAGGATTAACATTCTAAGAATGATCTTGCAAACAACGTACATTTTCCAAACTAAGGATTACCATTCTAAGAATTATCTTGCAAAACAACGTACATTTTCCAAACTAAGGATTACCATTCTAAGAATTATCTTGCAAAGCAATGTACACTTTCCAAACTAAGGATTACCATTGTAGGAAAATTCTTGCAAAGTAACGTACACTTTCCAAACTAAGGATTGCCATTCTAAGAATGATCTTGCAAAGCAATGTACACTTTCCAAACTAAAGACAAATTTTAAGCGGGGGCACCTTTTGGCGACAAAATCAGTTAAGGTTGGTCTGAACCCTGGAATTATGGAAACTTTCGGGACTTATAAGTGCTAAATTGTTGGTCTAAAGTATATAAAAGTATACATATTTAGAATGGCAAAGACTTGATAAGTTCATCTGTGAGGTCCAATTTGGGCCAAAATGCTCATTTTTGGCCCAAAACCCCCCCAAAACGGTTTTTGGCCAAATTTATTTTTTTTATTAATTTTTAAAAACTAGATAAAAATATCTAGGAGCCGTTTTTTAATTTTTTTTTAATTTTGACCAACTTCACCAAAAATATTTCAGCATTTTTTGACCATTTTTGGTGCAAATTTCTCGAAGTTGGTCGAAATTCAAAAATGAGCATTTTGTCCCAAATTGGACCTCACAGATGAACTTATCAAGTCTTTGCCATTCTAAATATGTATACTTTTATATACTTTACACCAACAATTTTGGCATAGAAGCTAGTGGTGAAATATGGTACAGAAAGGGAATACATTTTGGCACTTTTTATGTTAAAATGGCAAAATATAATGTCAATTTGGCCAGAAACACAAAAAAGTCTTAAATGTCGGGCGGCCATCATCCCACAGGGGGGCAAGAGGGGGGGCAAGACTTTTCACTGTTTTGGAGCAGTGGCGGATATAGAGCAGTCAGAAGGGGGGCAATTTTAGAAGAAAATAATCAAATTTAAAAAATGTCCCTGAGAAGTAAGAAACTTTTGCAAAATGAAGACCTAATTGAAGCGATTTGGTGGACCATTTTGGCACTATTAATGTGTACAATTTTAGTTTAAAAAGCCGAAAATTTGTGAAATGAGCAGTTGCGTCATACATAGCATAGGCCTGTACCGATTTTGTTTTTAGAGATACTGTACATGTCTTCGAGCTTCAACAAGCTTCAACAACAAAGGCTTTACTGGGACAATGTGCGCAAATTTTGTGTAATTTAAACTATTTTCGCCCATGATTTGGATGAAATTGGCTCAATGTGCAAACATTTTGAATTTTACAATATTTTGGCCCATGATCGGGGTGAGTTTTGTTGGAAAAGGGATTCCTTGCCCCTTTTTTTTTGCTCTTTCTTTTCAATCTCGCCGTCCCGTATTAGGGACAAATCGTTTTCGACTGTATATTCAGTCGGGTGATTTGAATTTTTAAAACTTTTTTTCAATCAAAAGGAGTTATATTCTCAATCTTTTACAATATTTTAGCGATTAAAGTTTTTGAATTTTAGAGTTAGAGTGAAAAAAAACCCCAATTCAATCTATTTTTAAATCTATTTAGATTGCTTTCTAACACCAATCGTTAAAAGATTGACATTATTTCAATCGACCAATTTAAGAGAGTAGGCCTATATACTCTTAAAGTTTATCTTTCTCAACTTTCCTGTTATACGCTAAGCTAGGGATCATGGGTGAGTTTTGGAGGAAAACTGACACTAAAGGTTAAATATAGGGTTAAAATTTTAAATTTGTTGGGGGAGGGGAGGGGTTCCAATATAATTGGTATAGGCCTAGATACGCGCCATGGACCTGTCATGTCAATAGAGCCCCTTTTTTTGAGGCAAATCTGCCACAAAAATGACCCCCTTTTTTCACCCAGCTTACACATAATTAGGGGTGGTGCAATAATTATGTGTACCCCCCGGGGGTGAATTATAGGGGGGGGCAGGCCAAAGGGGGGGCAAGCATTTTTTGGCAGGTCAAAAGGGGGGGTCAAGCGATTTTTGGCAGGTCGAAAGGGGGGGAAGCAATTTTGGCACAGATATTTTGGGTACCATTTTATATACGCCCTAAAAAGGCGTAGGAAAACGTTAGGAACACGTTCAAATAATATGCAAAATTTCCTGCTCGCTGCGCTCGCATTATATGATAAGACAATTTAAGGTTTTAAATTCGGGTTCCCCAAAATCTTGCATGTGTAGGGGGGGGGGGCAAAGAATTTTTGGCACGTCAAAAGGGGGGGAGCAAAGGTTTTTGGCACGTCGAAAGGGGGGGGCAAAGATTTTTGGCACGGTCAAAGGGGGTGGGCAAGCGATTTTGGCAGACCATTTTAAGAATTCACCACCCCGGGGTAGGGGAGAGCGGGGAGTGTTCGCCCTATTTTTTTCTGACCAGTCTAGCGATGTCAATTTTAAGGTTAGGGATGACCTGATTAGCCCATGTGAAAGCCCTATGTCTTAGCTATATACGGCCACAATCCCAGAACTATAGGCCTTACTATAGCAACAGGATAGAGCAAACAAAAAAGTTTTGCAAAGTGGCGAACTTGCCCCATATTGGGGCAGGTTCACCCATATGGTGGGGTAAGTTCACCCTAATCACAAAAAAGGTTTAAACATTGCATAACAATAAGATATTCAATGCAAACATTTAGCAAGAGTATACAGGGCATTCATTCTCTTCTGGGGAGTCACTAAATTTGTTGCAGGGGTCGGGTCAGGGTAAAATGTAGGGGTCCAAAGTGAGCTTAAACGTATCATGTTTACAACTTCGGGGAGAAATGGATTAGGACATAAACGGTGGTATGAGTAAAACCGATATCACATAACAAAAAAAAAACCATGTTTTCAGTAGTTTTACCTTGTTTAATGGTTTAATTATCAATATTTTGCATAATACGCTGATGGGGCAGGTCCGCCCCCCCAGTTTGGGGTAAGTCCGCCCGGCGGGAAGATATAGGGCGAACATGCCCCATCCTCAAAAGGGCGAACGAGCCCCTTGTGCATATTTTTGTATTTTCTTCGGGGTATGCAAAACACAAATCGAATAAGGAGTTTATAACTGCATTCAATCTTTGACAAATCCCATATGTGCCCAATACAGATTTCCATTAAAACCATCTGTATTTATGTATCAATGATAATACAACATTATGAATGCAAGAAAAAATTACGTTTTGGTGTAATTTTTTTGTTTTGGCTGCAGTTCGATGAACACGTCCCTATATGTCGCGTAGCTAATATGAGAAGTAGTGACCTATGTCACCTAATTTTGCCATCACCAAATTCCCCGATGTGCTGAGAAACAAGGGGTGGGCGAACCTGCCTCTAGGGCGAACACTCCCCGCTCTCCCCTACACATAATTATTGCACCACCCCTTAGGCCTATCAGGCCTCTTTTTTTATGTTACTGGCTAGACCTAATAGGGCCCATGTAAACAGGGCAAAAATACCTGAGCCCATTGAACAATACCGTAAAATGGGGTAACTTCGGTCAGCGGGGTAACTTTGGTCGGTCAAATATATTTTTTTAAATGGTCATATTTTTGTACAGCGATATTGTTTTTAGTCATATTTGGTGTCAATTTGTTCAGAAATATATTTGGAAGAAATATTAGTCGCTCATGTCCAATTTCCTCGAAATTTATTTAAAAATCAGGATTTTTGACCAAAAATGAGCATTTAAAAAAAAAAAATTCAGAAAAATAAAAATCGATATTTGTGAGCAAGGATGTGTGCTGAATTAATTTTGAAAGGGGTCAAATGTAATAAAAACAACAACTTGCCCTTATACAGCGAAGATCAATTTTTTTGATTTTTTTTTCTTCATGGAATGTATGCTCTGACCAAAGTTTCCCCAAATGCGGGGTAACTTTGGTCAGGCTATTTTGAACCCCTAGGGCACCCTTACAAAATTATTAGAAAATCTTTTTCAACTTCAAGGTGTAGAAGAGAACCCTATTGTCATAAAAAAGAGATAATTAGCAATATAATTGGTTTTGTTTGGAAGCAGTGGTTTAAAAACTCTGAAAAGTGCCCAAAGTTACCCCATTTTACGGTAGATCATAGATTTTAGCTTTGTCTTTGATCTCTTACATATACCGGCCCGGGACTTTTCCCCTCTAAATCTACCCGAACGACAAATGAACCCGGCAATGAATGAATGAATGAATGAATTGTTACCGTAAAATGGGGTAACTTCGGTCAGCGGGGTAACCTTGGTCGGTTAAATATATTTTTTTTAATGGTCATATTTAAGTACAGCAATATTGTTTTGAGTCATATTTGGTGTCAATTTGTTAAGAAATATATTTGGAAGAAATAATAGTCACTCATATCCAATTTCCTCGAAATATTTGACCAAAAATGAGCATTTTTTTACATTTTTTTCAGAAAAAATAAAAATCGATATTTGTGAGCAAGGATGTGTGCTTGATTAATTTTGCAAGGGGTCAACTGTCACAAAAAACCACAACTTGCCCATATACAGCAAAGATCAATTTTTTTGATATTTTTTCTTCATGGAATGTAATACTCTGACCAAAGTTGCCCCAAATGCGGGGCAACTTTGGTCAGGCTATTTTTAACCCCTAGGGCACCCTTACAAAATTATTTAAAAATCTTTTTCAACTTCAAGGTGTAGAAGGGAACCCTACCCTAATGTCTTAAAAAAGAGTTCATTGGTAATATAATAATTATAATTGGTTTTGTTTGGAAGCAGTGGTTTAAAAACTCTGAAAAGTGCCCAAAGTTACCCCCATTTTACGATAAATGAACGAACGAATAAATGAATCAATCACTGAAGCAATGAATGAATTATTGAATCAAACGATCAATAGGCCATATAGATCATTATGAGCTTGGAACGGTCCATGGATTTCTCATGGATTAGCATGTGTTCCTCACGGACCAACCTGGGTAAACAAACAAACAATATAGGGCCTAGCCTATCGATGAACCATCAATCAATCCATCAATCAACAATCAATCAATCATGGATCAAGTCTTCATCCATGGTCTATGATTAAAATGAATAGGCCTATGAGATGAATCCGGGAGATGAATCAATCACATAAATCAATCATCAGTCAAATTGATCAGGCCTGAGCCTTGATCGATGATCAATCAACCGGATCCGGGGCCGGATCAATCGATCAATATGATCAGTAAATAATCTGACGGAAATTGATAGCAGGTTGAAACCTAAACAAAACAAACAAAATAAATGCGTTAGAGGTCGTTGACCTGTATTGTGAACATTAAAATTACGGGAGGGTGGTTCAGTTACTTGACACACGTTAAACAATGCTGTGATATGGGATTTCCTCAATGATTATTTTTATTTTTCATGACTGGTCCCTGAAGCACGTGACCCGGATTCGCACAACCATTGGTTCATATACACACTGGTTTACGAGTCCTACATTCATCGGCGTGTAAAACAACAAATTGTACACCCTGGTTGAGGAAGTTGATGCAGCTAGGGTATTTTTCAAAGCTTTTAGATTGTCCAGAATGTGTAGATTCGTTCGAATCTACAGTCGGCTCAAAGAGAGGTTTGGTTGACTATATTTAGAAAAAGGCAAGCCACCAAAACAAGCTGGCGAGGCAATGGCTTCCGTGACCCCAGCAGAGTTGGAGCTACTGGCAGAGACGTACGATAGGTATGTCCCGAACCAAATAAAACACTCTTAACAATATTTATTATGTACAAAATTGTATACATCGACTCATAACATTTTATTTTTAATTAATCTGTTGTTTTTTGTTTATTTAACAGCCGACTCTTTGGTTTCTTGCGTCTAGAAGGTGAAGAGGGAGAACAGAACAAGGCGCTGCTTACGAAGGTGAGGTCATCGTTCTTGCGAACGTAAATAAACCTTGGGATTTTGTCGATTTTCGCTTTGTTTTGATTTTTAGACAAAAATTTCTTCCATAATAAGTATCAGAAACACTTATTAAACACAGAAAATCAAAGGTTTTAGAATTGCATTGATCTGTGATTGGTAATACCAATGTTAAATAGCAACATGTGAGTAAAACGTACGCCACTAGTTTTGTGGTATAGCGATTCAAAATGGCGGACCAGGTTCCTGGATTTTCAGAACTGGGTGCATGTTCTTTGTTCATTCGTGAAGTTAACCTGGTATTTCCTGATTATTTACTATCCTCATAGACAGATGATATACTCTGTCACACGGATATTAGATTGTGTTTGAAAAATAATTATTCTGGACGTTTCTTGAAGTCTTCTTAGTTGTTTATTTCCATTGAATTACTACAAGCTTAAAAAAATAATTTTAAGTAAGCTTAAAATAATACTACTAGGCCTGGCATGAATTGATGGATGTTGTATTATTCATTTCCCAGTATCTATAGTTTTGGTTTTTTTAATTTAAAAATGACCTGTCATTGACATAAATGTACAATGTGTAATTATGTACAAAAGTACTGACCACTTGAAATTGAGTAAGTTTTGAATTTTGATCTCTGACCATATGATTATGAATATGATGATCAATTTATAGGGTTGCCAAAAAATTTCAGTCTGAATACCGGGTCAAATAATCAAAATTCAAAAAGTCACCAAATTTTTCTCGTAACATTGGTTTCTATTTACTCAAGAACTCTACGCTAACTTGCACACAATACATGTAGTTACGCATTCGATACTAGACTAGAGTACGTTGCTATCGTTTTTCGGTTGGATAGCATTGACATTTTTTGCACCGGATGTTATTTATTGTGTTAATGTTGAAATTTGGATGAAAGTTATTTTGATGCGTTTAGTAGTACCGTACATATCTTTTGATTTAAATTTGCCTAATTTGAAGTTGAGTCTAAAATTTGGTTGAAGTGCAATTTTAGCAATATTTTTGATGCGATCACCCTTCCATTGCTTTACACGGAGTCATGCTTCAGCGAATCTGATTTTGAATGCAATGGTCTGTAGCTATCAGTGAACAAATTTGTGGCTAGACTTCTCAAGCAAGTTTCTTTGGGCAGGAAGTCACAGTGGGCCAATGTTGAAAAGTTGCCCCCCCCAAAAAAAATTTGTCAAAAGTTGCTGGGAAAATCTTCAAAAGTCGCCCAATTGGTCTACCAAATTGCAGGTTTGGCAACCCTGCATATGATCATTATTATTAGGCCTTTTACTTTTAGGCGATTTGCTCATTTTAAAAATCATCCATATTCAGTTTTTCAGATATATACCGGTACACACACATAGTAGGCCATATAAGCCTGCTGGTAGTTTAGCCTAAAGCCTTTGATCAAAGAGATAAAAAAGGACATTTTACATTCATGATGCTGTAATAGTTCTATTAAAGTTGAATGGTACTTCAACTTTGTCAATACTACTGCTTTCCTTGGTTTTTTGGCCAAATTTTTCATTTCAAAGATACTTATTGACAATTATAATGACTTATCCTTCACTTTCAAGCAATACAAAAAAATTGCCTTTGAGGCGGGAGGGATTGAATCACTTGATTGACTCAGAGGCAGCGTTGGAAATAGCTGGTATCGCGTAGCAAAATACTACACAATTTTATCAATTTGCTACACAATTTTGGAGTTGAGTAGCATTTTTATGCCATAGAGTTACACACTGAAGTATGTGAATGTACCAAGAGAAAAGTAATGAAAGCAAATTTTGCTACATGCATAAACAAATGCTTAATTCCAACACTGTTCAGGGGTGGCACCATAGGGGGCAAGGGGGTGCCCTCCCCTAGGATATGCAAAAAAAAAGAGGGAAGGGGAAGGGCAAAGAGAAAGAAAAGAAGGAGAAGAGGAGGAGAGAGACAAAACGGAGGGGAGAGAAAGAGGAGGGGCAAGAAGAAGAAAAGGAGACATTCCCTCCATCCATGGCCATTAGACGAAGGGGATTGCTCCCCTATACCCATTTGGACATCCCACCCCTGGATTGACTACATGCATGTACCGTAAAGTGGGGTTACTTTGGACAGTGGGGTGACTTTGGACACGCATATAGGACAGGGTTGCTTGAATCACAATTTTTTTCAAAAAAATCATTGATTTAAATTTAAATCAATAATTTTTTAGAAAAAAATCAGGGATTTAAATTGAGCAACCCTGTCCTATATGCGTGTCCAAAGTCACCCCACTGTCCAAAGTCACCCCACTTTACGGTACTCCATGTGCAGTCACTGTCAGTGAATTGATCAAATGTACTTGCCGATTTGTGGATCACCGGTCCTACCTTTTGAACTCTGGATGCAAGCTATGTAACTGTGATCAAGAAATTAATTTCCCATAACCTAATTTAGGGATGACAACTGCGTAAATGATACATCATGTAATATTTACTCAAAGAATGCAAAATGTGAAAGAACTATAAAAAATAAAAACAAAAAAAACCTGTTGGGGGGCCTTTGAAATTGAACATGATCAAATAATTTGTGTCATCATGTTAAAGCTTTTTATTTTCCATTTTATGCACCCATTAATAAAATCAAAACCAAAGATAGTGAAGTTAAGGGTTTATGGAATGATATGGGGCTGTAGTGGTCGGAGGTGTGTTGAGGCTTGTGGATCAATGTTCTAGGCATTGTACCTTTGCATACAATGTAGCTCACTGCTATTTGTGCACCTTTAATTTTGGAAGTGTGGTACCGCTAGATATTTCTGAGAAATGGAAGAAGAATCAAATCAATCGTGGATTCATGGCAATGACAGGGGCTGTCTTTTTTTTTTCAGTTCTAAACTTATTGGACTGTGCAACACTCCGGAGGACAGAAAATGTGACTCTTGTGCTGGTCTCCTACAAAACCAGTTAATTATGTGGTCCTGACACTCATCGTTCATACCGCATACAGTCTGGCCCGCGCCCGAGACTAGCACGAGAGTCACATTTTCTGTCCTCACATCGGTATAGGCAGTTTGCACGTTAATTGTACCGTTTTTTGTACGGAGTGTCTTATCTCATAGTATAAAATCTTTGTCTTCCATGTACCGGTACATGTAGTGGATGAAAATGTAGTTAATGAAAATTCTAAAAATTCTAAAAGTGTTCAGCAATTTGTGAGCTCTATGTAACTAACAATATGCAGTGAATGACATCAATAAGGGACTGATCAATATTTACTCCAGGGTCCATTTGAAAATAGGGGTTCACATAATTTGTAGGGATTATGATTACAAATGCTACTGTTCCCAACTGATTTCTCAAATTAAATCACTCAAGTGTCAAAAATTGGTGATCTTTTCCTTTAGACCAGCTATAGGGACTTAGAAATTATTACTTTTGCATTGACAAGGTTAACTTTGCATCAAGGTTAAACAGTTGCCAAACACTTTGAAGTCAATGAGGGAATTTTTTTTAAAGAAAAATATATCATGTTTTTCGAGAAATTCACCATTTTGAATAAATGCAAAATTGCGTCATGCAGTAAAATACTGTCAAACACGCTTGAAAATGCTTGATACGCAAGCGTAAATCACCGTCAAAATGAGCGTACATCAAACGCTTGTGCTACGTGAAAGTTTTGCAGTTTGCATTGATTACCTTTTTTGCATTCGGCTCTTTTACGTCAAAAATTAGGATAAAATCGATTTTGGAACAAAATAAAGCTTGTTCGATGAAATAAAAGGTATGTTTGTATAGCTAAGGCCAAAAAAAAAAAAAAGGTTTGTCTCACGAACATTTGCCAAAAAAGCTAAGTGCTATGCTTTTTTTTTTTTTTTTTTTTTTTGGTTTTGTTGGTTTTTGTTTTTTTTTTTTTTTTTTTTTTTAGCCTGAGACAAATGAAAATCACAAGACAGGTATTGGAAAACTACAAGTGGTCTTACAATGAAAGAGAAGCAACAAATTTACAATGTTAATATTCTGTATTGCCGGAAAATACGAGTTACAGCTTCGCCCCGACACCAACTCATTTTTTAGGGCATTCAGAGTAACCGAATCGGCGCACCGATGCAGTGCCCAATTCCTCACCACAGTCCCCCTGTTTTAACTATACTGAATACTGAACAATCATGTTGAAATAAACGGTAAAAAATTCGTTAAAAACAGCTACAAAAAATACAAAATTTATGAAAACAACATGGCTTCACTCGATCGCAGAGTTCTCCGTAGGCTAAGTACTTTTATATTGCATCCACTTTGCGTCGTCGGCTTTTTGCGCTCCGTGCGGTTGCAAGGATGGCGTGAAACTCGCGAGACTGAGGCTACGGTGTGGGTTACGGGCTATCTGCAACACTAATGGCATACGCTGCGCTGCCTGACATTTTCGATGGTTTTCTGACATTGAGGAATTCATTTTTACTACGTTGGTCGAACTATCGGGAACCGGAAAAATCGGGGAAAAAAAAAAACCTTTAAAAAGGCGGTCAGCGCGTAGACAAACGCGCTGTATCGCTTTCACATACTTATGCGCGCGGGTTCGTGAGACAAACCTTTTTTTTTTTTGGCCTAAGAACATGTTTAATCTTGATGCGAATGTTTAATTTGATAAATTTTAACCTTATAGTTCGGGTGGTCTAAAAGAAAAGATCGCTCAAAAATTGCAAAATCACATAGAATTAGGCCAATTTTAGGCAATTTCATAAAAAAATTTCCTCAAATACCACCCTGCACTAAAAATTCTCTAGCTACACCTCTGGTTGTGTTCCTCTTGGCGTACATATTGATCTGTTCCAGAGGACTTGTACGCATTTGCATATGTAGCAATTTTGCTATGGCTTTCAAACTTGAATACTTACTATAAAATTATTATCGAAATAACACATCAAAAGAACCGATCTTAGTTATGATCGATAGAGTGACATGCATTCCCGACATATGTGCTGGAATTAGATAGCGATTCTCTTTTGCGTTTTGCCTCATCTGTTCTGTTTAAAATTTAAAGGGGATCTAATCTGGCAGTGAAAACTAACATTTTGTGGAAAAGAATTTATACAATTCTATTTCTTCTGGAAATTTTTACAATATTGCTTTTTAAAATACAAAGCTTCGCACTACATTTAAATTATTAGTATTTGAAAGAAGAAAAAGAATGTCATGCATCTAGAACCCACTAAAATGTATTGCTGTCATTTTTGGTAGAGCATACAATGTAATTTTCTTGTATTTTGATTATTTGGGCCATATGAAGCACTACAGCTACAACCAGTGTTGTATGCAAATTGCAAGGCATTACCTGGAAAATTACATACAGAAAGTCAATGAATTTAATAATAAAACCAGATTTCCAGGCCCATGATAAAGCACCCCACACCTCCACAAGCAGAGCAGTAAATATGTACAAATTTATTACTTTGCCTGCAGATTTTGTGTAAAAATGTTTCTTTTTTTTGCTGGTGGTACATGTAGATGCAAAATAGCCTAATAGGTCTGAGTCAAGAATTGAAATTTCAATCATTGCTTATACTTTTAAAATGAATCCACAAACTGCAATGTCAATTAATGTTAGTTTCTTGTATTTTGTTATTATTTAGGTCATAACAGGTGCATGTGATGAGTCCAGATGCAATAACTGATTTACCATTTTCCTCAATTTGAGATACATACATGTATAAGAGACAAATATAACTGGTCAAAAATAAAGAAAATTTAAATTTGTTTTTGATCATAGTCTCAAATATATATATATTGGCAGGGTTGTTACAGTAGCTACACTGGGCCGGCAGCAGTGGATAGAGCCCACCGCTCACTCCTGGAGCCCACCACTTAAGGTTCATTTTGATGCTAGTGCCCACCACAAAGCTGAAGTTAAAAATTCTGAGGTTTTTTTCAAAGCTGGATAAAGTTGTACATTTTAATTACTGTTGCTTGCTTCTATTGAACATTCAGGGACATATTGAATTTTTAACATGCATTGCTAGCTGTACAATAGAAGCAAAATTAATTAAAATGTCCAGCTTCGGAAAAAAAAACCCTCAGAATTTTTTTAAAAACTTTTTAAGCAGTATTTCTCTGGGTCCAACCTTGAATAACAAACTTGTAATTTAGGGTCTATAACTTTTTTTTTCAATTTTGTAAAAAAAAAAAAAGCAATTGCACCCAAAAAATGCAATTGCGACTGCAGATGCCATGATCGTGTTTTCTTCTGGTGTTTAATGTAGGGTGTCAATTAAAAAGCTAGTATTATAGGGTAGATGTTGGTGGCATTAACATAAGAAGTTTAAAAATGGTATTAACCAGCTTTTGCATCTGAACAGTTCACATGTCATTTAATTTAAAAAAGGATCAACAATGTGAACTTAATCTTTTTCTCAGATCAAAAATGTGAAATTGGTTTTTTTTAGATCAACTTGTATGACTGGTGTAAACACAAATGGGATGTTTTCATGATCCCATGCTATATTTTATTTATCTCTTTCCTCTAACTCTGATGTTATGCTTCTTTCATTGATGAGTATTCTTTCCTCATTTGCATCTAGGGTGTGAATCATTGTGAAGAAGAGATCAAGACAAAAGGCAAAGCAGTGGATCCCAAGACATACTGCCAGCTAGGTCACCTACATTTATTGTTAGCTGAATATACAAAAGGTAATTCTACTTTGTTGGTGCATGTTTAAGGCTTTTTCATGCCGCAAATCACACATTTGGGTTGTATTTGCGCTTTTTGGAGAGTTTACGCGATTTGGAGAGTTCCTGGACATAGAGTCAATTGCTGGGATCATTTATGGTTGATTTTTAAAAAAAGGTTGGAAAATAAATCACCAAAAATTACAAGTTAAACAGTTTGTTTCAAAAAAGTTATAATTTGTGTTTACTTCATAATCGATTTAAGATTAAAAATATATAATATTTGGTTTTCATTTTTGACACGGAGAATTGCTAGTCAATCACCTGGGCCAAAAACATAACAAAGCAAATAATTTAACAAAAGCAAAAAATATTAAAAGCAAACATCCCAAACCCCTGTAGCTGAACCCCAAGGTACCAAAGGCAATCTATTTGAGTGTCTTTGCTAATTTTTGAGCGTTACAGACATCATGTTACGTACATCATTGGATAATATTATATTATCAGAGCACATTTTT
This sequence comes from Amphiura filiformis, assembly GCF_039555335.1. NCBI lineage: Eukaryota > Metazoa > Echinodermata > Ophiuroidea > Amphilepidida > Amphiuridae > Amphiura > Amphiura filiformis. The sequence goes on along the minus strand of NC_092633.1, from coordinate 54,094,348 downwards.
TCCACCTGTACCAGAATTAATTTTCGGACAAGTGATAATTAAATATAAATTCTGACAAGCATTTTGTTGGCAAAACAAGTGCTGACTAATTAAAGAATTTGAGAATATGAGAATGAAATGAAACAATGTGAAAGTAATCCATTTGGAGGATGAGCACTGGGAGTAAGGTGATCCTAGTCAGCCATTATTGTGATTAGCCTTTCCTGGATGGAACTCTCCAGGGGTGTTGGTAAACTGGGCCATTATATTTGTTTTCAAGCCATTTGCTTGAGAAAATATTGGGACATTAAATTGTCTGTTCCCTGAAGGAGACTTGGGGTTTTAGACATTGCATTGGCCACTTTTTTGTGTTGGCCAGCCTTTTTGTTTTTGTGTACTTTGTGAGAGGTGGGGCTGAAAAAAAATGTTTATTACCCAGAAAGATCAGGCAAATGTAGGTCCAAGATAGCTAAATTTCCCATAATTTTCCCTCCAAGTTCCAAAATTTCATGAGAATTAGCTTCCTACATTCCATAAAGACACACGGCAGGTCCAAGATACCATGCTGCATGCATTATGGGAGATAATACCTGCTAAAGTAGTTTCGTTTATCATACTTTGTTAATTGTTAAATTGTTAATTACTTGTTCAAGGATGTTGATCATATATTTTAACAGTGTAGGCCTAGGTTTTTTTTCAGTTTAGATTTTGAAGCCCTGATTTGTGTGCTACCTATAATAGACCAAACACTCCTAACCAAGCATATTTAGTAAAGCATCTCATTATTAAATTTTGTAAAGAGTAGTGTACTGCATTAAATTCTGATCGCAATGCTAGTTTCCACGTTCCAAGACCACATGATGACACTGTGTAGTATTTAGAATTTCACCTTGAATCTGCAAATCAAGTCTCATAAGATTGTTGTAAAACAATTTTATGTGAATCAGAGTTAATTCTTGTAATTAAATTGTTAAAAGTATAATATGTATGTAAGTAGTAAGAATAAAAATAATTACAGCAAAATTTCTTTGCAGGAATTAAGATTGATTCTGCCATATGGTGTGGAAATTTAAACTTTGAAAACTTTAAAAAATTTTTTTGAAAGTAAAGATCATAGATGAGATGCAATTTGTTGGAAATCCAGGATGTGATTCACATTTCCAGAAGAACCTGTTAGTTGAATTGTCAAAATTTTGTTGACATGTGTTCACTAGAACTAACATGTTCTTCATCTTGTTGTTTTCAGCTTTGTCAGCATATCAGCAATTCTTCTCAGCAGAGGAAGACTATTGGAAGGTGAGTTTAACCAGGAGGGTGAGAGTTCATAGGGGCAATGTCGGGAACTACGTCACGCTATTGTTCGACCTAGGCTACATCATTTTTAGAACGCATGCGTGTTCGTCAATACAGTTTTAGTCTCCTCCACCTTCGCAACACGGTATGTAGAGTGACTGGAATCACACTGACGGTGGAGGAGAATACTAGCTGGTCAGACGGTTTAATTCTATCAAGCATATAATACCTGAACAATCACCGTCATTTGATCGATTTACTACAGAATATATTGTATGCTTAAAATATAATTAAAAAATTGTAAACCTGTTGAGGGGGTACTACACCCCTGCCCGCAATTTTGTGCCCATTTTTTTTATTTTTCTCAAAAATTATAGTGCATTGGGGACAAGTAAGATATATATTATAGGGCAAGGACTACAACCACTGGAAATTTTATTTCAGCACAGACAACAGTTGTGTTGTTACAGTCAAAAATGAGGAAAACCAATATTTGATCAATAAATCAATAACTACTTGCTTTGAGTTGCTGAATTTTCAGCACAGTAGTTGTAGTCCTTGCCCCTATAATATACATATCTTACTTGTCACCAATGTGCTATAATTTTTGAGAAAAATGCAAAAATAGGCACAAAATTGGACAGGGTGTAGTACCCCCTTAACTTATATATTTGTGTACTAAAGTATAACGACACGTGAATAACATGTTGGAACAAAATGGCTGCTAATCCGCCTATTGTCTAGACCCAGGCTACATCTTCAGGTTTGGTTACATCATTTTGGATGCCCATCCCATTGGTCCATTATTCCTGGTTTAACACAACAAAAAGGGGGCGTGACCTGATCAACAGCCTCATCTCTCATTTTTCTTCATCAAAACTGAGATTTTGGTATCAGGAGAAAGTTCATATTTTTCTCATTGCCCCAGTAAAATTAAACACCTAAGATTTGTTTCATTTAGATGGTGTGAGCATTTAAAAACATATTGTTTTAATGGTAGGCCTCAATGTAAGATAGAAAACAGAATATGAAAAAATCTTACCTGCCAGTTGATGGTGAATATTTTGTCAGGCCAGGTAACATTTTGAATGCCAGGTAGCAGGTTCTAGATTACCGGCACTGTAAGTAGTCAAATGTTTGGGCTGGTAACTTTTCAAAATTGCCAGGCCAACTGGTGAGTGCCCAGAGATGTTGAGGTTCATTCAGTCCTGAACGTAAACATCTAGATTTTGGTTTCAAGATCAAGGTTGCTGTAAACATGTAAAGTACAAGATTCCTATTGGGGCTACCTGCAAGGGTACACCATCGCCAAGATACTTGGCTGGTACTGTGCAATACCAGGGGAGTACCAATGTAGTACCAGTGCATTGCCACTGCTGGTGGGTTCTGTACAGTAGCAGCTTTGGAATTGTGTATGTACTCTGTGTGTACCAGTCAGGATCCTTGGTAATGGTGTACCTGTGCAGGCAGCCACAATGTGAAACAAAGATATATCAGGGTATGGATTTGATGGAAATGAATGTGAAGCTGAATTAACACTCATCTTACCCAGCCTTTTTTGGCAACACCATTTACCGAAGTGAAAGAGGCGAGATTTATTACCCTTTGACTTTGATAGCATACTCTACCCCAGGTAAGGTAGGGTTATCAATATTTTGGTCCTACAATTGCATAGAAGCATTTGATCACTTTCTTCAGCATTTTAGTGGAACAGTGAACGAACCACACAGGTTACCCCCCTCCCTGGTACGAAAACGGACAAGAAATAAAGGGTGATACAGAGGTGTCAGAGGTTGGAATAAGTTATAATAATAATAATAGGTGAGCTCAAACAAGTCTGTTTTTCAATATAAGTCATCCATGCTGCATACCTTACCTTTAGAATAGTCATGGTGTGGAACACAACAATTTTTGTGTCACGGCCCTGGCCATATCAACTAAAAGTACCCAGCTTTTAATGACCTAATCTGTGTTCATATACCCAAACCCAACCTAATATTGCCACAATGCAGACAAATTGGTTTGCAAAAAAGTTCATTCACAGCACACAAGTATATAGGCGTAAGCACAAGGAGGTACTGGTAATAGCACAGTGCATAAGGCTGTGGTATTTAAAAGTCTGCCATATTTGATTGTCATGTATGGGGGACCAAAATAGTGAATCTCCAGCATTTATTGGCAAATCACCCCAATCAAATGATATTGATAATTGTGGTCTTTAAGCTTAAGGTTTGTACATTTACAGGTAGTGCTTAGTGCGTGTTATGGGCACAGCATGTTACACACAGAATACAAACAAGCACACACTGTAAAATAAAGTTAAGCCAGGTGCATGGTGAAATAATCCGCATTTCGCTCACCATATAAATGACACTCAAACATGGCATTGTCCGGACTCAAAATTTAAGTCAAATCTGGTCAGTTTAAAATCAATTTATCAGTTGAATGCAAGGATGTTTTATGTTTAGTAATAACAAAGCACTCCAACATTCTTCCATTCAAGCGATGTGTTAAAAGTTAAAGTAAGTTAATGTTCTGTGGTAATAATTTTATGTTCAACTTTATTTTTGCTCTCAGGATGCCACATTTCTTTATGGACTTGGAATGGTGTATTTCCACTTTGATGCATACCAGTGGTAAGTAGATAGATATAAGAACAGTATTATTGACAACTATATGAGCTTTTAAGCTTGGCTTGAGCAATATGCCTGAGCCCGGACCCAAGTTTCTGATTAACAAGAAACTGAAAGTGGGCATCTCGGTGGACGAAACTTCTCCAGAAATTGTTAGTATATATACCAGGCGTATTACCGGTGCATATCAACCTGTATTGCATAGTTTCTGTGAAGGGCAGAGATGATGGTACATTATTTGAAAACAATTTTGTGTCGTCATCAGGGGATCGGTTTTTCACTACACAAGTTTGGACTCAAAGTCCACAAGTGTGGACTCGAAGTCAATGTTTGTAGGTGAAAACAAACACACAACCCGGGGTGTGTTTCCGCGTGTATCGTGTTTTCATTGCCTAACCGTGGACTAAATGGTGCATTTTTTGTGTGTGTGATACGAAAAGGGAATTTTAGCCATCAACTGCTGACTGTATTTTTTTACATACATGGTCTGCGGTTTTGAGCAAGTATCGCTCAAATGCATTTAGCATGCATTTGAGGTCTATTACAGCAGTTTGAGACCGAGGACTGTCCTCGGTTGCAGGTAAGTCCACAGTTTAGAGTGAAAATCTTGTGTGTGTCCTCGTTTGCAGGCAAACACTGATGCACAAAAGAGTTAAAAATTTGGATTTTTTTTTTCAAAGCTGGATAAAGTTGTACATTTTAATTAATGTTGCTTCTATTAAAAAGCCATGGACATATTGAATTAACATGCATTGCTAGCTGTTCTATAGAAGCAAAAGTAATTAAAATGTACAACTTGATCCAGCTTTAAAAAAACCCTCAGATTTTTTTAAGTAGCAGTATTATTAGTATTTAAAAAAAATTTGTAAAAAAAAAAAGAAGTGAAAATGAAATTTTTTGAAAAAATGCAATTGCACCTAAAAAACACAATTGCGGTCGCGAATACTACGATTGTATTTTCTTCCGGGGCTTAAATTAATATTTTGATAAGATAAGCTTGCATAAATTGGTGAGGATCAGTGGCTAGGTAAGCGTAACATTCTATTTTACTGCATAGAGTAAGCCTGATTTAATAAATGATAATAATATTGAATGACTTATTTTAGGGTAAGAATATACTGCACTATAAATATTGTCCTCAAATGCGACTCACACAATACTTTTTATCTTACTTAGAACAATATGTTCTTGTGTCACCCTCAAAGCTATTCAATATTACATAAATATTTATCCCATGGAACCAGGTATAAAAATGGTGTTATGGTGTAAGCTTACATGTAGATGGTTGTAGGATGCATCAACCCAAGGTAGCCACTTGTCATTAAAGCTGAATTTACACTATACCATAAATTTAGCAAATTACTTCAGCTGTGTTCCTTTTGCTCGGTCTGATTATCGCGTAAAAAGAACTAGGTCACACGATGGACCAGCGAATGAGGTGCCGATGTGATGATGACGTGATTCAATTAGCCAATCAGTGCTTGTGCATGGATGTTCCCTGAATAATATTAAGTAGATCTATAGGTATAACCAATGGTAGACTCTGGTCAAGAATGAGTGCCGTTGTGATCTCAAATTACCTTTTCATATGTAATATGAGAATATTGAAATAACGATTTGACTGAAAAAATTGTAACTTTTCATCGTGGTGCAGTTGCTACTACAATTCATTACCGCACTCTCAGATGTGTAAATAAACTAAGGCCAAAAAAAAAAAAGGTTTGTCTCAAAGCTCGCGCGCGATTTGTAAAATCACGCGATTTGACAAAAAAGAAATGCAGAAGTTTTTTTTATTTCAAAATTTATTTATTTTTAGTTTTTTCCAGAAAAAATCCGCGAAAATCAGACTTTTTTTCTCAAAATACCATAAAAAAAGTCGGAATAAAAAAAAAAAAAAAAAATCGATTTCGCATTTGTTTTCAAACCACTCGTGAGCTTTGAGATTGTGAGCCTAAGATTGCAGTGATTTGCCTGGCAACAGGTAATCAAAATCAAACAATAAGTCTATCCTATAGAAACAGTACACAAGCATGGGCTAAAGATCTCCCAGTTGCCGATGATTGTTCAGGTCTTGTCTTGTCTTGTCTTTAGTACTGCCCAACACCCACTTCAACAGCGGGTCAACCGGGCAGGATTGCGATGCGCATGCAAATCTTTCTTGAATCTTGACACTGGTATGGTTACTGGTTACTGTAGTAGATGGTGCTGAACAGCTGCTTTGAATGATTTCTTGTCTTGGATTGTTGATATTGATTGTGGCAGGGTGTTCCAGTCAATTAGGGTTCGTGGAACAAATGAGTATTTGTAACAGTTCTTGTTACAGGATATGGGGATGTAGTTGTTTGTGGTTGATGTATTCCGAGAGTTCCTTTTGACCGGGCGCAGGTGGTATACGAGCATCATTGTATTGGTAATGTGAACTCAAGACCTGTGCACAAAATATAGCAAGGATCTGTTCATGATAAGTAGGTTTATCATTTCAACAAAAATGGTGAAACCAGGGAGCAGGCTCTTCATAAGTTTTGTTAAATCCTTTAGATATTACACCCTTGTATTTTGTATTCAAAATAATGACACCCCCCACCTGACCGCAACTGCGGTTTGTTTCTGACTGTTTGCCTTTTGTGTACAAATAGAGTGTTGCAGTGCTATAACATACTTAGTAGTTTACATGCATTTTCATTTTGCAGCAAGCGTATTTATATTTGTGGAGCATAGCTGTAGTCCATATTGAATTTAGTGTAATGAAGTTTGAACAAAGAACCAGACTAGTTGTACAGGTAGGGGAAGTGTTGTTTCAGGGATTTTGCAAGTGGCAGTGGCCTTGTCATCTTGTATACTTTGAGGTTACAATGTATTGTTAAGATGTTTGAATATGAAGTGAATCTTTAAGTAGCTCTTAGGTAGTACCTGTAGCTCTGGTTAAGTGGTGATCGGGCAGAGCTTCCCTGGCACCAACCTTTTTTATCCTCAGTCTTGCTCTTTAGAGACATCAATGTTATTTTAACCCACCCCTGATTTTATTTCACACTGGGAGGGAGGAGAACAGAATTTTAATGTAAAATAATGGGTTTATGGCTTCATCTGGCTACAAGAAACTCACATGTACAGCTTCATTTCTTTGAGCCATAAGGGTAAATAAGTGTGATAAAATGTTTTGTGTGGGTCAGTGAGCTAAATTTGAAGCTACAAGATAGACAGTCATGATGTGTTATTTCATTTCACAGTTTCTTACATGACCTGTACATTAATTTACTTTACTGTTCTTCGGGGGAGGGTGGTGCAGCGGTACGGGCTCTGCCTCACAGTTGGATGTTGCGGGTTTGAGCCCTGGCAATGCCATCGTGTTGTGAACTTGGGCAAGGCGCTTAACCTCGCATGTCTCTCTCAACCCATGGGGCAAATGGGGAGCTGTTATGAATATTGTCCATTGAGTGCCGCCCCAAAAAGTATGAGCATGCCTTGGGCATTGTATATGGCAGCTGACATATTCTAACAACAGCGGAGTTAAATGTAAAGCACTTTGTGAAAGGCACTATATAAATGCTAAAATTTATTTTTTTATTTAAGGTGGAAGCATACACATTTGTCTTAGCTTAGTGAAGTTTGTATTGTTGGTCATGTCCACATTGAGATCTGTCTGGGGTGAGGTTGATGTACTTGTCTTGGTCAATGTCGGGAAGTCTACGAGATCGGATCTTGAAGAAGCAGAGCACACAATATTGGTGGCGTCTCTCATTCAATTATGTCCATCCAAGATCTTGCAGGATTGAAGAGATACTAGTGTCATATGTGTTTATGACAAATCTGGCAGCTCTTTTCTGGACTTTCTCAATGCCCTGGACATACTGATTATGTATGGTTCACATGCTGCCACTCCGCAGGTCTGGAAAATATGTTTATTTCCCGGGAAGAGAGATAAATTTCCTTCCAACTTGGCAGGATTTCCCACCATTTCTTATGTATTTCTTTATCCAGAAAAGCAAAATTTCCCTCAAATTACCAAATTTCCCGGCAAGGTGATTGCCAAATTGCCATTTTTTCCAGGGCTGCCAATCTGTAATCAAGGTGGAGTGGGGGCAAGCAAGAGTCATATACACTCCCCAGATGGAGGATGGTCAATGTTGAGGATAAACTTTGATAAAAATTTCTTCTGATGAAATTTAAGACTCTGGATACTTTGCCAGTTGCATGCTGAACTTGGTTCCAGCACAAGTCTTTCTGGAGGTACACAAGTATTGATGGTAATCTGTTTCCTCAAACACAATTACATGTATACAGGAAAAGTATATGTTCATATTGTTTCCATGTATTCATGAATGTGTCAATGCATTACAAGGAAAATTGATGATGCTGTACAAGAAATCTTGGAATTGTATTGTTGAAAGGATGAATATATGTCCTTCGTCTATATCAGGAATTGTGAAATGCATTTCAACTACAGCATCACTGTCAATTTTCCATAATATTGATATTTGCAAACTCTCCACAACATTTATATTTTCTGAATTCCACAATATTAAATATTTTTCAAAAAGTTTTCAAATGTGTAATTATTGATGAGTTGGGCTACTTATTTGTACATCCATGTCCTATACATAAGCCATGGATGTAAACAAAAGTAGTGGACTTGACAAATAATGGATGAATCTGCAGTTTACCAACACATATGGTAATTCAGATATTGCTTTCATTTCAAGTTAACATCTGAATATGCATGATATGTTTTGATCAGGTCAACCAAATTTGAAGTTGTATTCCAGCAAATAAACAAATGGATTTATCTAGAAACTACACAACAGAACTTCAGAAGCAACAACACATGTATGTTTATATGACGTTCTTGTTGAGCTTATTCGCTGAAATCAAGTAAATTATGTACATTGTATGGTGATTTATCATCCCTGAAGTGTCATTGGGCAGAGGATAAAGTGAAATGTGATAGATTGTATCCTAACTTCTTTGAATACTTACTTTTCTATCATTTGTTTTTCTTGCAATCAGATTTTTTGTGACATGAAACTTGAAACCGCATATACTTTATTAGGAAAACTTAAAGTGGCTTGGCAATTAGATTTTCCATTTTCACAGACTTATTACTTTCGTTGGAAAACGAACTTTAATTTTAAAATGTTTTCTGTCTCTTTTCCAAGATTCAACTTCTCATTTCAAGGAAGTGCATATTTGTAGAAAAATTAACTTTTGGCTCAAAAGCTTTGTACTGTTTATGAGTCTAGCAAAATTAAGAATCTAGCGAATCTTATAATTTGTGATTTGGTCATAGCGTTGCTTTCAATTTATCTAGAATTTCTACTTCTTGCAAGATTGTAATGCCATACGTGCGGTTTTTAATAGCTTGTCTATTCAAAAGCATTTTTGTCTCGATGGGGTCTCCCTATTTGGTTTTGTTTTGGCCGGGATTTTTCTCGCTGTTCGGGGAGTAAGGCAGTTTGTATTAATTGCCCCAGCTCAAGCCATATCAGTAATGTCACCCTTGAGAGGTAGTAACTGCGGCAGGGCTGTTCCCCTTCTTGATTGGCTGCCTTACGACCTTGCCAGGCTCGGACCAATCAGATCTCTTTCTTGTTAGCGAGTCTCGGGTACTTCGCGGGGTTTTCCCTTTCCTCCTCATTCACTTTTTCGGCTGAAGCGGTCAGGTTCGTTTGAAAATCCCGCCTAACCCACCCAGTTTTGTAGCTGGGGGAGGGTTCGGTGGGTCGTCCCAGACCAGTGGTGTTTGGGGGTAGCTGGCCAGGTCTATGCACAGTCCCCGTTCCCGGATGTGGGGGTGGGCTGGCAAGATATCTTGCAGCGTGTGCTCAGCCAGGTATGGCATGTTTTTCAGGGGGATCAGGGTCTGGACCGTTTCTTTTTTGGTAGTTTCAATGGTCGTGTCCGGGAAATATTTGGAGGTGTGTTGCCCCAAGTGGGATCCACCATCCAAATCATCAAATAATATGTCCAGAATCCGTTCCCACCTTTTTGTTCCCCATCAATGGGAAATCTCTGTAGATAGTCCTACTTGTTCGTGCATCAGTGTGGTGCTCTGACCGTTTCAGCTAATTCCGCAAACAATAAAGTTAATTGGGTGGTATCAAAAACTGGCTGTGTGTGACGAGTTATTTTTATTAATTGCTTTATTAATTACAGTAACTTAGGAGTTTTTAATAAACACAGGGGATCCCCTGGGTTTGTTTCACGATCAAAATATGAGTTGAACTCGAAACTGAGCTTGTTTCATTTCCAGTTAAGAACTGAATATGCATGATCTGTTTTGATCAGGTCAGCCAAATTTGAAGTTGTACAGTATTCCAGCAAACAGATGGATTTATCTAGAAACAGAACTTCAGAAGCAACAACACATGTATGTTGATACGACGTTCTTGTTGAGCTTATTCGCTGAAATCAAGTAAATTATGTACATTGTATGGTGATTTATCATCCCTGAAGTGTCATTAGGCAGAGGATAAAGTGAAATGTGATAGATTGTATCCGAACTTCTTTGAATACTTACTTTTCTATCATTTGTTTTTCTTGCAATCAGATTTTTTGTGACATGAAACTTGAAACCACATTTACTTTATTAGGAAAGCTTCAAGTGGCTTGGCAATTAGATTTTCCATTTTCACAGACGTATTACTTTTGTTGGAAAAAAAGAACTTTTATTTAATGTTTTATGTCTCCTTTCCAAGATTCAACTTCTCATTTCAAGGAAGTGCATATTTGTAGAAAAATAAACTTTTGGCTCAAAAGCTTTTTTTAAAACTTGAAACCACATTTACTTTATCAGGAAAACTTCATTTTCAAAGACTCATTACTTTCGTTGGAAAAAGAACTTTTATGAAAAGAGTCTAGCAAAATTAAGAATCAAGCGAAATCTTATAATTTGTGATTTGGTCACAGCGTTGCCTTCAATTTATCTAGAATTTCTACTTCTTGCAAGATTGTAATGCCATGTGAAAGACTAATAAGTGCTAAATTAATTACAGTAAATTAGGAGTTTTTAATAAACGCAGTTACGGGCCTAAAAAAACCTGACCACCTACCTTTATGTATGATGGAAATATTTGTGATTCAACTGTACTGACATAGATGTAGGCTGCAAATTCGGCAAGAATCAATTCTCTCAACAATTCCCCGAAAATGTAACCAACCTGTAACTGGACTTCCGCACAAAACAATAAAGCAAAATAGCCTTCCTGACCCCAGTTCTGGTCTGGTCCGGTCCGGTCTGGAAAAACTGTAAAATCTGGGAGATCATTAGCCTAAACCTATGCTTGTGTACTGGTCCATTAACATAATGTTTTGTAGAATAATGTACACCTAATTCTCTCAGTTGTTATAAGCCTGTATTTGTTCTATGTAGTTTTGATGTTTTGATCATTGGTGAAGCAAACCTTAAATGTCTTTTAAAACATTTTGCTATATCTGGCATAGTGATAGTTCAGCAGCTCTCGAATTAACCCACAGCACCATTGGCATTTTGCCGTGGGTGCCCATCCCCACTGCCGTAATGCTCTCAAAATATGTCCTTTACCCAAGGCAGTCACTTGCCGTGCCCTCTAATGAAGTTGCCGTCGGTGCCCCAGCCCTGCCCCTTCATTATAAAATCATCTATCTATGTTTGTGTGTGTTTTCTTCACTTTTGAAAAATTGCCTTGGTGCCCTTCTCAAATTTTCAACAGTTGCCATGATGCCCTCTTGAAATATTACAAACTACCGTGTTGCCTTGCCTTTTCAGTGAAAATCGAAGGCAATTTTCAACTTGCCCTAAAAAAGTTGCTGAGCCCCTTCAGATCCTTAATTCGAGGGCTGTAGTTCAGTAGTTGCATATTATTACTAAAGTACAGTGATGTACAATCTTATTCTTAAGAAAGGCAAGAACAGTAATTTGCAATACATCACATTTAGAGAGATGTACATATCACATTTTGGGGGGGCTTGTTTTGTTAAAATTAGGGCTAGGTCATGGACAACTTGGCAGAGAGGGCTTTAATATATATATATTATTAGACATGTCCACTAAAAATTGAAGTACTTTTAAATTGATTCAGACCTAACTTATTGGCTGGGAATTGATGAAAGAAACATTTTGGCGTTTAAATAATCTTAATCGGACGTTTCATTCCAGAGATATGGCCTTTTGAGTGTTACGGTTTTATATAGGGCTGCTAGAACATGTTAAAAAGTTAAAGTCCAAAAAGGATTACTAACAGAAAGTGCAATTTTAAGGTACTTTTTCTTAATGTATTTATTAACTAGCGTTATCTGGAACATTATATTTGCTTATAACAACATGAAAATAAGATCATCCTGAAAATTTAATCCATTTTGTTGACATACAACAAAAAATATAAGACCTCAAAACCCATGGTTTGTTTGGTGAAACCATAAGCATGATCATAGATGGCATGCTTATGGAAAATATCTCCATAGAGGAGATGAACAATAAGTGCATTATTTCAAATGAATGGCGGTAGTCTTAAACATTGTTCAATCTTTTACGGTCAGCACATTTTATCTTCAAAAATTATTATATTTCATCATGGCATAAGTTTGGTAATATTAATCACTACCAATTTTGAGAAATTTGCTCCAACTCAAAGGTTATCTTTATACATTGAGCAATACACTGTGTGTGCATGGAAGCCATGATGGATAGCATATGAAATGGACATGGTAGTGAGAAGTGCATGATTTGAGATGGGCCATGTAGGCTTAAACATTCTTAAATTTCTTAACATCCTGTACATTTTGTCTTCAAAAATAGTTACATTTTATGACTATGTAAGTTTGCTTGTCTGATTCACTCCAAATTCGGAAATAATTGCGTTTGAACACCTGATGCACGGAATGGTGTCACTTCAACCTGTTGTAGTTCTCATCTCATTAAATTTTTCATTTAATAAAGTTGATCTCTGCATGGAGGAAGGTCCTCTCTATTTACTGACCAATCAGGAAAAAGTTTGGTTAATGTTTTCTGGTGGAATCAGGAATTTCTTGAAACACCCTGATATAGGCCTACATTTGGATCAAAAACAAGTATGTACGCCATTTAACAGGCCTGGGATTTCTTGTATCGATCAGTTTCTCCATAGACAATACGTGTGTGAGTGCACGCACACAGTAAATGAAAAATCGTTCTAGTGGAATCTGTATGGACAGTGGGCATCCCTAATATTATGCTATCTTCTGAAGATAGCATTGTGTGCAACATGGTTTTATAACAAAGATCAATAATTAGGCTAAATTGCTTAATATCAATGTGTTTGCAAATTTGAATGCAAGAGTGTTTATATCAGTGAGGCTGTGTTTAACAAAATAATAGAGAGAACATGTATTTTGGATAAGCAGCCAACGCCGGCCAACTTGGGAGGACTTCTAATATCAGAGATGCCAGTCTTCTGCTTTAAAGCGGAATTCCGCTTTTTGCAATATGAAAAATAAAATCTGTTTTTACTGAAAAAATTGATTAAAAAAGTTTTTTAATGTTACTCTAACCCACACCCAAACCTTACTACATGTATACGAACCCATGTAAGCCCAAACTAACCTTTAACCTAACTAACCCAAAACCCTTGCCCTTACCCCCAAAAGGGAATTAGGGGAGAAATTGATTTCACCTGAAAATCGGACCTATATTTAATGTTTTTAAAATGCATGAATGTATTAATAATGTTTTAATTACTTTATTTTGCCTCATTTCATTGTTGTTTCATTGTTGTTTTTATTGCTAATAAAATAAAAAAGAAACCTTTCACATAATTTTGGAAATTCTAAAAATTCTAAAAATACCAAAAAAATACATTCGAATGCACAAGCTTTTTTCTTCTGGGTAAGAATTTGTTTCTTACATGCAACAGCTTTTTTATTGCAAGTTAGAAATTTAATAAATAGGTCATCATATACAAAATGCATGCATGGACCTATTTATCAAATTTCTAACCTGCTAGAAAAAGGCTGTTGCATGTAAGAAAAGAATTCTTACCCAGAAAAAAAAGCTTTTGCACTCCCAATTTTTAGAATTTTAGATTTTTTTTAAATTTCCAAAATTATTTGAAAGGTTTCTCTTTCCTATAATTACTGTATTCGTTCCATTAACCGCCCAGGGCGCTTAAGAAAATCATTTTGGGTGGGCGCTTATTTTTTACAATAAGGTAAAAAACAAAACGTAAAAAAGGCCCAAAATTTTCATCTTTCATCATTTGTGTGTCATTATGTTTCAGATCATGATTCAGATTTGCATGGGCAGTTAATAAAGTAATATCAGTTTGCTTGTTATAAAATCACTGGGTGGGCGCTTCACCGCTTATAGGGGCATGGGCGGTTAATGGAACGAATACGGCAGCCATAAAAAATGATGAGATGAGGCTAAATAAAGGAATTGAAACTTTATTAATATATATTCATGCATTTACTAAACATAGGTCTGATTTTAGGGTGTAATCACCCCTAATTCCATTTTGGGGTTTGGGGCAAGGGTGTTAGGCTAGTTGGGCTTGGGTGGGTTTGTATAATGTTGTAAGGTTTGGTTGGGTTAGAGTTTGTGTACGGGTAGGAAAAACATTAAAAAACTAGTAAAAAAAATTCAAAAACCGACGTTTTTGTTCTTCTTTTTTCCGGTTTCATTTTTCAGGGTTCATTGGTGGTGTAATCAGTATGATCAAGAGAGAGTTGATTGATTTTCTTCAATACCTAGACAAGTAAATTGTGACATCTAAATGTGACCTATATAAAGTTTGATCAGCTCGTAATCTGCGGGCCTTATAACATTGCTGATTAATATCAATATATTTTATTCTGAGAATTGTCTTGCGACATCTCGCCAGAAGCGTCATCAATTATTAATTGACGTCCTATATTTTGTCTACTTTCTTCAACATGCAAAATATATATACCAATCAGGTCAACCATATCACTCTTACGTCGGTCTATTTTTCGGCGTAGCGGTAAAATCCTAAGTATTCCTACCAATTACAAGCTGAACAAACTATAGCCTACCTACTGTAGTTTTATAGATACTCAGTAATGAAGAATAATTACAAATTCCTAATAAGAGAAGCTTTGAAATGGGCTGTCTCCCATAATTACGTGGTCCCGTGGTGGCTTGGTCACAATTTTAAAGGATTGTCTATTCTGTTCATTTTGTAAAGTAACAAAAAAGGAAAAAAATAGTAAAAAAAAAAAAAAATAATTTTAGGCAGGAGGTCTACATTCTGTGCAGCAATTCAAAATATTAATGCAGATTATTAATTTAACACTTTAAGCTCAGATAGCACAGCTCATAAACAAAACGGTTCTTATTCAATGTGGTCACTCAGCATTAGTGCCTTACCAAGATTGACATTAATACCAACCACCCTGACATACAACCTCTGATCATTGATTACAGTCACCAGTAAGGAGAGCCCTCTTGTGCTTCTTACCAGGAGCCTTCTATGCTTGTTTTGTAAGCCCACATGCAAGGTAGCACACATGATAAATAATTTATATAGGTACATAATGTGATCACTCTGTATACAAGACAATCAGTACCAGACTTACTGCCCCACACGGCAGGCAGGCATACGGGACGCATGTAGTTAATTTAGTTGTAGAGCTACCGTACCTCTGCTTCTTGTATTCCGAATAAGGCCAAAAAAAAAAAAAAAAATGTTGTGTTGCTCTCAAGTGTGAAAAATGGAAAGTTGGGTCGGTTGGTCGGTCGATTTTCTTTTTTCTTTTTTTTCTCTAAATCTTCAGTTTTTGAAAAATACCCACAAAATATTAAATAATGCTTCTTCCATTAGGGACATTTTGTCAATTCTGACTACTGGATACTTGTTAGATAATCAATTTAAGACTAGTCTTTCAATAAAATATCAATTTTAAGTGTAAAAATTGGCATTCAAAAAAAAAAAAAATGTGACCCTGATTTTTCAAGATTTAGGGTCTGTTGCTGAGGACAACACAACTAATTTGTTTTTGGCTTGAAAAGAAGATGTATCTAGTTTCTTTCTGTCAGTTTAAGGCTGGAGGATTTACATGCGATGTGTTGCATCAAATCACACTGCAATTCCTAGCCGATTTTGACCAAATGAAATTTTAACATATTTGACATCAATTGTTAAAAAAGAATTATAGCTTGTGCCTGAAAAACTGATCTGCTTTTCAACTTTCAAGATATGAATGGTGAAGATAATGAAGATTTGTTTTTCATTAATTTCTCTATATATTTTGCTTGTTTAAATGTGTTTAGGACAGCATTCAAGAACTCACCCCGATTTGACTGACACGAGCGTGAAAAAAATATTTGAGGGTGAAAATAACAATAAAACATATGCTTATAGGTCATTTCTGGGGTAAAATTGTTTGTAGTTTCTAATTTTACCACTTAAAACCTTGTATCTAGTATAATTTTTGAGGAAAGTACTGATTTTGGGTCAATTTTGTCCAAAAAAACGCCATTTTCGTGTGACAAAATTTTGGAGCCTTCATTTAGAATCACTGATTATACCCATTTAACCTTTAATGATGATCCATTTATCACTTGTATTCATTAATTTAGGGTAGTACCATTGAGTCAAAACCATTATTTGCCATATTGATCATTTATTTTTCTTGTAATGGTCACTGGAAATTGACATTTGCTGTGACAAAAGATTCACGAAAAAACTCAATTTCCGGATGACAAACGGCTTGTAACATTCATAAAATTTGATCAGAAGGTGCTACAAAGAAGATTTACCCCTCACTTTATTCAGCATTTAATAAGCTAAATGCTGATAATAAATTTGTATTTATTATTGTTTATAAATATTCAGAAAAAGCACAAAATGTTACCCCTACCCCTTAATTTTCAAGGGCGTGAAAAAAATACATGCGTTTGTTAAAAAAATCCAGGCTTTTTTAATAATCGACCTATGGACTTAAAATTCAAACTTGATGTGCCCAAGATACTTGGCTACAACAAGTTTGAGTTATTGGTGCTCACTGTGTATATTTAAAAAGCCTGGATTTTTTTAACAATCTGATATGCCCATTTTAGAGCCCTGGACACACTTTTTCGTATAGGAAATTGCCATAGGAATTTTGGATTTTGAAAACTAAAGCACTGTAGGTATTTTTGACTTCAGATTCAGATTCTGCACAAAATTTCACTGTAGAAAAAGTGTATTTTATTGTTTTAGCAATAACTTTACTTTTTGGCAAATTTGTCAGTCAAACCGGGGTGACATTTCGAACCTTGTCTTAGGCTCCTTTTTGATGTGAAGATTGTAAAAATCTGAATAAAAAAATCACCTCGCATGGATATGGATGGCTCGTTTGGCTCCCATCTTGTAAGTTGTTCCATGTTGACTGTTCAAGATAGGGCTGAAAAGTATTATTCTTTCTGTTCATATATATTTCCCTGTTCCCACTGAAACAATCTCACTCTTACAACCTTTGAAATCCAAGTTGTTTAAATTCTGTAAGTGTAATAGATTTTGTAATAGTAACACATTTGATTATTACATGGAGCATGTTCAAACTAAATTTACACAAAATTATTACAGGCGATGTCCTAAAGATTGTACGCAAAATGTGTTTGTATTTATAAATGCATTTATACTATAAATGCATTCTCAGAATGAAAAAGATTTTGGAACTTTCTGAGAGTGCAAAATGTCTTAAAGGGGCGTGACCCAATTGACACAGCCTCATCCCCATATTCTTCATCAAAAATAAGATTTTGGTATTGGAAGAAAACAAGGTGAATTGTCTTAACTAACTATAAAGTGTATGTACTATTCAATCTATCCTGTGAGGCATTGTTATACCTCCACCGCGAGGCATACTGTTTTTGCATTGTTTGTACATACTTCCGTACAGTGTCCAAAATAAGGAAAAAATGGAGATTGTCCTGAGATTCTGCTTGTCCTCAAAATGTGTTATATATTTGGGTGCAAAAAAATCAAATTTGTTTGATGTTTTTTGCTTTGGAAAATCTGTAGCTACAAATTAGGAAACCTGTGCCCAGCCATGTGCTTTAGAATTTACCAGTCTGATCATGCGGATCCGGATCACTGGCACCATTAGTGAACTCAGTGAAACGGTTAATTAAAACTATTCAGAAGAGAACATGCTGAACAAGTGGATGTCACAGCTTAAAGTGGGCTAGCTGTAGTTGGTACATCTTTCTTGATGATACAAATTTGATTTTAAACATGACAAATCAAAACTTTATGTCAAGTTTTTAAAAAAATTTTGGAAGTAAAATATAGTGGTTTTCATTGGACAAGTTCATAGCTCATAATGGTTCCGTAGGTATCTTGAATGAATAGGCGGATTGACTTTTTCAGGATTGGTGGGTTATGATCAGAACTCGGGCTGCTTTTTTTTGGGTGGTGTTCAAGGTTATATACTGAGGTCAAAGGTCATTTGAGGTCAAGTTGTAAAAATATCATTATTTAAGACTAAAAATCTAATCTCATATGAACAATTTAAATCCTCATGCAACCATTATTATGTTTTGATGAGTCCAGGTGTGTGAAAATATTGGATCCAAAGCATAATAATGATAAAATTGGATGCTTTACGCCCAGTATTTATTGGTCTCGCTATGAGTTTTAAAATATTGGACTCGACTACGTCTCGTCCAATATTTTAAAACTCATAGCTCAACCAATAAATATGGGCTCAAACGATCCAATTTTATATCAAATTTAGGTCATACATGTAGCTGCATTATGGGTACCTTCATTTATTGGTGGCATGGACGAAAAAGATAACAGACTGCGTTCAAGCAGTCAAAGTCTCCATACCGATAATGAGGGCCGATTGTTCCATGAAATGCGACAGGCAAAACTGCTATGCGCTTATCGCATATTTTTATGCTCTATCTTGTAATTGCGAAGGCACGCAACGCTGGCATGATTGTTGGACTTGGCACAATCGAACAATCGGTCCTCATGAATATGTGAGAATTCACAGCATACAATGCACAGGGACCTTGACTGTTGATAGATGGTCTGTAGTAGTCTGTGATTGGTGGTATCCAGGGTCACTTACGGAGGTCAAAGGTCATTTGAGGTTTTGTTTGTTTGGTTACCACTCATATAGTTTGACATTTAAATCCCAATTGATGCCACATGTTGAAAACCATGACGTTTCTAGTTATACACATTTTTGCTTCTCATATGTGAGATAAAAAACAGAACATGAAAAGATTGGACCCACGCCCATTTAATGACTGGTGTAAGAATGAACATGTAAACAAGAAGATTCTATCTTTATTCTGGAAGATTCTTTAGATGCATTAGTGGCTAGTGCTTAATCTCCCAGGAGGACCAGCATATCATAACTTGTTGTGTAGTTTCCTGTCAATTGAAAGTAGTGATGAACACAAAAGAAGACGATGACACAAACTCCATTATCTTGTGAAGATGCCGATTATTTTCGAACACATAAACAAAAGAATTTTAAATCTTTATTGAACCGGTACTATTCTTGTATGATTATGAGATAAAAACCAGGAAAACTTAACCCCAACTCCCAACCTGCTTTTTGCCCAAGTGGAAGAAAAGAAGGAAGGAAGAAAGAAAGAAGATGAAGAGTAATGCTGGTTTCATACTTTCTGCCGCTTGCCGCTGAGCAGCATGACGCTTCATCATGCCGCTTGTACTTTTCTGCAAGCGGAGCGGCAGCGGCATGACTCTGAAAGCCACTCTTGCCACTCATACGTCAGAGTTGAAGCCATCAAGACCCCAAGCCAATATCTCTTAGAAATGTTGTCCAAGGACATACCTTAAACATACCTGAAGTTGATGGTGGGGCAAAATGTCTGACATTGGTTTTCAGGGGGTTCAAAATGTACAAAAATGTACAATTGGGGTTTTGCATGGGTAATATCTCAGCTAAAAGTATTCTAATAGGCTCAATATTGGAAAAGAGTAATGTTCTACCAAAGGGCTCTGACTGGCAAAAAAATGGACCATAGAATTATTTTTACTTTTGGAGTTCTGACCCCCCAAAGTTGGTCCTGGGTGGACGAAGTTGCATTTTGAGGGCCCTATATCTTTTAAAGTAAAAGAGTTACAAGTTTTCTGATGCCAGATTTGAATTCTACACAAATAAGTACCCCATGATACATACTTTTCAAAGTTGTAAAGGGTTCCCTTTATACATTTATGGACCTCCAAACGTCGTTTTTCGCGTTGCGACACATTTTTTACGCTGACCCCCTAAATTTCAAATTGATGCCACGGGAAAAGCGAAATGAAGTATGAAGCTCAAATTTTCAGGATTTTACTTTCTCATCAATATCTACCACCACACAGAAAAAGACAAAAATTGAAGAGGTGCTGCGGTGCACATCCCTGGAGTTGACATGGAATGGGTCAATTGGATCATGTGTGATGCATGATCTTGCAGTCGCTTTGTGCTGTATTGTTTTGTATGGATTACTGTAAAACCAGAAATATTCGCGGGTTTAAAATTTCGCGAATTAACCATATAAGCCATATTCATGACATGAAAATTTCGCGATTGTCAAGTTCAAGCATTGCATGTACATTATAGTGCATGTTGCCTATAGCAAATTTAAGCTTACTTCAGACATGTTTGGATAAATTCTGTTGTAAATGCTGACCCTGCATGTCGAAATTCCACTGGGATCTATTAGAGTAATATTCCATGGGGCAGCAGTCATAGTGGTATCACCTCTGAGCAACAAAATTTTTTTTTCAAATATTTTCCGAATCGCAAAATTTGCCTCGTGAGACCACCACCACCAGAACAGGTGCAGGCTGGCAGCCATCTTGGTTTTAGCAATAAAAATTAACATTTTCTGAAAGTAAGTAACCATCACATCGGTAGTGGTCAAAAAAAATTATTATCAATTAACCTGTGTCATTAAAATGTTTTAATATTATTTACTAAACATCCTTACATGTTTACTTTATTTGTTTACTATCATATCCTTCTGTTTTGTTGTTTCTAATTAGCATAATTATGAATGAAAAGTTTTGGCATGTTCCATTCATCTTACGGGGGTGGTGGCAGATGGGGAATTATTTTTTGCTAAAACTCGACAAAATGGATTTCAAAATATGATTAAATGCTTCATTTATCGGGTTTCTCTATGTCTACTGATCTTCTAAAGCTGAATACTTACTCTATGCAAATTTGTGATGAAAAATAAAAACTTATGTATTCAACATTTGGACCCCTACACACATTCGCAGTGGTATAGGTACAAAATGGCAGATGTGGATACCGGATGACACGTCACACGGTCGTGGTCGGAACATCTCAACATGCGACCGCAAGAAGGTGGGGTATTATTTTTTTTTTATCAAACTGATGAACTTCAACATTTATTTTCAAAGAAAACAAAGGTATTATAATATTACAGAACTGATCTTCTAGCTTTAGTTTTTTACAAAGGTATGCCAATACTACATGTAAGCTTACTGCACTGGTGTTTTAAACAGGCATGATTTAAAACTTTTATGAAAATATTCACGGCATAAAATTTTTCGCGACTCAACATCATTCGCGAAATTCGCGAAATTAAAATGCACGCAAACATTTCTGGTTTTACAGTAGTAGTGTTACTGTGTTGGGGTCCAGTCAGGGATTGAAATCAAGTACTAAATTGTAGTTACTTTAGAGTGACCATCCAAATGAAACTTGCTGTAGAATTCCAACTTAAAACCATAATGCCTGTAAATTAGGCTTATTTTACGAAAGAGACGAAAGGCAGACAATCCTCCACATAAACATTACAGTATATTGGTCTTACAATAATGCATGCTTGTAGAGCAGCCTGTATCAGTAATATAGTTGCACAAACTCCAAATGTTTTTCATATATAAATGTAATAAATGTAATAAATGTAATAAAATATTAAAAAATTCACATGAACTTCCAAATTTAACTGTTGATAGGTCATGGTGTTCCTCAGATCAAGTTGATACACTCCCAATTCAGTCCTAAGTACCTTAAAATACATTATTTTTGTGGCACAAGATTTGAAAAGATCCATCATTTTGTCCATGCGCACTTAAATTTCATACTTCAATGTTTCATGTCCAATGTCCATCTGAATATCCGAATCACCTTAAAAAAACCCTGTTTTACGGTCCTGACTGACCCAGATTTTATGTTTGGGGATTTTCTTCAATTTGCTGTATGCAAAATGTAGATATATTTTAATTGGAAAAAATTGAGCGATGTGAAGGAAAATGTTTTAATGAGAGTCATTTGCTAAAAAAATGCCTGACCGACCCTGCTTCAAAGGTCCGCCCGCCCATAGAACAGGGTTTTTTGTTGCCTTGACACAATTTTTTTCTAGGTTCTCAACGGTTCGATCACTTCAGTGTTTCATGTACGTTGAGTATATCCGAGTCATTTTGTACCTTCCACACAATTTTGTTCTTGGTTTCTGATTGAAATGGGAACTGCAAATTGACAGTGCCTTGTAAAACGTGCAATAAATTATCAAAGTAGGGCTTAGTATGCAAGTTTACAATATTTTCCCTGAATTTTCTGACTTAAAGTGCAGTCAACTTGATCAAACCTATTTACATGATTAATCAAATCCATGGTTGCCATAGAGTTATTGCATGATGATTGTTCCATAGTCAATACAAATTATTATCTCTTTAAATAACTAAGTATTGTTTTCAAAGAAAAGTATTATTTCGTGATCATATGTCGTATAATGTAGTGGTTACGCAGTTGTACATCAATGTGATTTTAAGTCTACGTCAACAGTTGTCTTGAGACTGATCCCCCAAGGCCGGAGAAGACATACAAGTTTGTGATTTATCTGAAATCTTACTTCATTGTAGTTGTGCGTGCCATAATTTCCTCATAAATGATAAGCCATGCTAAGAAATCTGGGTGGAAAGAGGGATGAAATTTTATTCCATAAAATGGACTACCGTACGTCACATTTATTATGAGTTCATTTCATATTTTCTGTAGAGATATGTGCAAAACACATTGTACGTGGGGAGAATCTCAGAAATCAGATAATTCAGAGCATGTTGTTGTCTTACTGATAAATTAATGATTTAGACAGATAATTTGGAGATTCATGGATACAAGAGTTTACATAACAAATGTATACATTATAATTTATATTTAACTTGTGTAAAGTGCTGAACATGAGAAATAATTATTAATAATTAACTTGCAAGTAGCAGCAAGTAGTTAATATTGAGTGTCTCTACATAATCAATACTTTCGAGAGTCAAGTTGTGTATATACTACTTACAACTTACACATTTAACTCAACTTGTGTGAATAAAAGAGATTAAAAATGATTTGAGTATCATTTAATACCCTATTTACACAGAGAGGAGTCAACTTCAGTTGCAACATCAATTCACTTGCTCAATATATAACCCATTATAATTTATAATCATTATAAACTTGACTTGCGTGTTTGTTTACACTGCAAAAGTCGAGTTTGAATTTGACAAAAGTTGCTCTGAATGGACATTAGAAGTCGACTGCTGAAGTCGAGTTCCAAAACGCAGCGACCCTGTTTATACACAAATGGAGTCAAGTTCAAATTTGACTAAAGTAAACTTCGGGCTTTGTGTAAACGGCGTCTTATTCTTTGTACAATTCAAGACTCTCTCTTTAAAATAATTATGCAGTTTACAGACACTAAGGTTCTACCTGGTACTACACCATATCATTTCCTTGGACAGTACAAGTTTGATTCTTGCAGAAAAACAATTATGGGAATTGTTTTGATTCTTGCTAATTGCTAACTGCGTAAGATTTATAAGAAGTAGCCAATTCATACAAATATCTTCCTTGGAGAATCGTTGCTCTAATGGATTCACAGATTCCTGTTAAATCCCTAGTGTACATCTGGACATATTTGAATAAACTTCAAAGTAATAGAAATGAGATAAAAATAAATATAAATGCATTCAGTAAATTTGTATAAACCTGTTATTTCATCCACAGCATGGTGGGGATGCTGAAGCATGGGAAATGAGAAAATAGCAAGAAAATAAACATAAAAAATAAGCAAATGAAACAAAATAAATTAGTTTGCAAACAAAAATTGAGAGATTTTTTGACCACTGCAAGACGTGCAAGTGAGGTGCTAGACCTGATGGAGATTTGAAGATCTTTACATAAGGTGCGGCAATGAAGAAAAAAAAAAGATTAGCAGCGAAAAAAAAGTGATTTTGGACATGAATAGTTTTTATGCTATATCTGTGAAGCATAATTGTTGTGTACTTCATCGTTTGAATGTGGAAAGTATTTTTATATTTAAATTTCAACATATTGGTTCATTGTGTTGATTTAGGTTTTCAATAGGCGGCTCACGGGCCGGCCCATAGCAAAACAAGGTGTATTTGGACCTCAAACATCTTTGAAATGTGTTTGACCCTCCATGGATGGCCTCCCAGCCAATATAATTGAGAACCCTCTGGACTTAAATTTATGTTGTAACTTGGTAGATTATGTTTCTTTTCACCATCAGATATGTCCATTTTTTAATTTTGACCATAACAGATAAGGCAAAACAAAGAAATTCGCATAATGTCACCAATGTTGTGCGCACAGAGGAGAGAGAAAACAGAGCCCGTACCACCAGTCAAAGTCTCCGCATCATCCGATTAGTCCATGAAATGTAACAGGCGAGACTGCTACGTAATTACCGCGTATTTTCATGGTCTATCGCGAAAGCATGCAACGCTCTATCGTGTATACGCGAAGACACGCAGCGCTGGCGTGATCACATTTGCGTTTGACTATTATTTCAATCACAATAATTACACTACGTATTCAGTTGTTTTATTAAAAATCTCGGATTTTGTCACAACTACAGCACCTACAATGTAGCGCCATGATTTGTGCAGGGTATGTTAGTTAACTTTATTGCAGTCATGTTAAAATCAGAATTTTGACATAACTTGACGGCATCTCCTCGGCAAATGTTTCAATATGGCTTTAAAGGTATATTGTAGTTTTTTGTACAGTGACTGAATGCATAAATTATACTTAATAATATTCTGTTTATTTGTTTTGAGACAACTGGGGTGGAAAGAATATGTGGCAATGAAAATGTATTTAACCTTTTTGCTATGTGCTACATATCCATTGTATTACTAAACAAAGGGGTTCAGTTCATAGTGTTAATAAGGTTATATTGAAGGTTAATTAGACAGGATTTCCAATTAGTAGAGTGCCCACCTGTATTACTATAAGGTCATGTTAAGGTCATGTCAAGATATTATTAATACTGAAAAACAATTGTGTCAGTTGATTTTTGGACAAAAGTGTGAGGATGAGAAATGTTGCATTATTATTAATATTTATTGTCAATAATAATTGTGTGTGTTAATGACCTGGGTCCAGAGTCCTTACTGATAAGAATGTATTTTGGTTGTCAAGTAATTTATGTATACAGCCAGTACTAGAGAGGGGTGTGTATGTGTGTGTGTCTGTATGCCTGTGTTTATCATAATAGAAGCCTGTGAGCTCAATAAGCTGTGCGCTAAAACAGGATATTCCATTGGTATACAGGGTATTTTTGTGAATCTCTCTTTGGTTGTTTTTTAGCTCTACTGAAAGTCAAAAGCACATAATTCCCTTGTGGATAACTTGCAAATTAAGGATGTGAATAGATATGAAACTGTGATGAGTGTGGGGCCTGTGTAACTGTGGGATCATTTTCAATTGTCACTTCAGAAAATTGCCCCTCAAGTAGTGTTGGCGCTAGTGGATGACCTTCCCCTATTACTGGACTGTACCATTATGTGTTGTGTGCTGTACCCTACAGTACAAAGAGAGGATATGGGAAAGCAGCTGATTATGCATGCATGGTAGATTGCTGAGTACATACTATACACACATGTACATTGTACAGGCACTGTGTGTAGTAACTGGGAGTATTTGATCAAGAGGATTTTTATAATGTAGACAAGCTGCTTGATTTCCATCTCTTCCTACTCATTTTGATTCATCATACCTGGTGCATTTTCTCATCTTCTTTCTTACAACCCACTTGACAACACCACCAACTTGCACTAGCCCACACAGTGAACTTGGCTGTTGGTATATTTATACAGCAAAGTTGTATGGAACAGTGCCAAGTCTTTGAGTTCCATATACATGTAATGTGCTAGCGAGTATACTAGGTCATACGTCTGGCGAGCAGGCAGGCTTATTTAAAGGGAAGCGCTGCGCGGTGTTGTTGATTGGCTGATTTTCCACCGGCCCAGCCGGCTTAGCTCTCTTGGTCTCAACTTGTTGTGGAACATAAGTAACTGTACATAGTGGTAAGTATGATAGATTTTTTTTCGTTAGTAGAGAAAATTGTTATGTTGTATTGGAAAAAAAAGTCATCATGAAGGAGGATTGTGTGAAGCACTTTATTATTCATAAATACCATTGATTTCTTCTTTGGGTTCTTTCAATGAGTGAGGAATAGACTCTTTGTGTGTATGGTATGTGCACTGCACGTAGACCACTAAACCGCAGTACAGCTCAGCAAGGTCAATAGTTGACTAACCTGTGCATAGTGAGTGTTCTAATTTTTTTTGAAGATGGTCATTCTGTCATTCTGGACAGGCTATGGAATTGAACAAAATCGTAAAACTTACATAATATTTTTTAAATGCAAGTTTGTTGACGTATACAACATTTGTTTTGGTGTTCACTTCAAGTGCTAAATTTATTTGTTGTCAAATGTCAATGACAAGTAATTGCCTCCAGGATAGCCTAACTATCAACTTTGAGTGTATACTATTATTGTAAATACAATTTGTAGCATTTTCCAGTTCTCAAAATGTTTAAATATCATTAGATAGAACTTGACACCCATGATAGCGAGGTAAAATGAGTGGGGGGGGGGGCCAATCTTGATGATGTTGACGTTTCCTCTTGGAAGGACTTTATTGTGTTTGTTGATGTTGTATTTGTTCCAGTCAGTCACCTACATAATACACATGTATATGAAAGCATTCAGTGATCTTTTACTAGATTACACTGACTAGACAACACAATCAATATATTATTTACAAGTAAATTCCATTGAATTTGTACATTGATGATCACTGATTAGGCCGCCTTAATTAAATCCCGAGTCTCAAAGAGAAATTGAAAACCTAATGCCTAATGTGTTTTTTTTTTTTTTTTTTTTAATATATGTCCAACTTTGCTGATATCTATTGTTGTACTAAGCATAGAGGCTAGTATGTACATGTATGAATGTGGAATTGTGTTCACACATTTACATGAGCACTTGCAAGCCTCTCCCCCCTCCCTACGCACACACTGAAAGAAAAACAAAACAACAACAGCAAATAAACACACATTATTTGAGCTTGTACATGTATATTGCCATAACAGTTTGCAAAGGTCATAACTTTGCTTTGTTTTGAGTGTCCAAAATACAGTTTAGTTTCAACAGATTGTGATTTTGTGAAGAAAACACATTAAATTAACCCAAAAATGGGGCAGCGATGACATGCTTGCTGCAATCCTGAAGCACACTATATCAGACTTTATCAGGGACTACGTGCAGATTCTGAAAGTTGTTTTCATGATTTTCCAGGGAAAAGATAAAATTAGTGCACTGTTTGAACAATCATGTTTTCATATTATCAAACTTCAAAGGTTGAAAATTGATATCATTCAAAGTTGAATCTTATGCACAATGTGTACACACGTCATGATTTTTGTTTTGAGATTAACTGCACTGGTGCCAGAATTTAATCCTAAGTTAAAAGTTAATGTTTTGATGAACAATGCTGCAGATACACACAGGTGTGCCAAAACAACTTTGACCGGGGGTGCTTGAAGCCAAACCGCGGGGAGAGGGGGCTGAGTTATTCCCAGGGGGTCACTCCCATTGTGGCCTGTACACCATCCGCGATAATAAAAATGCGTAAAAAGGGTAGTTTTTCGTGGGTAGGCACGATATGCGTGTATCGTGTTTAGGGTGTCAAAAACATGAACAAATTTGAAAAAAGGGTAGCAAAATTGCAATTGCTAATATGCGGAAATGAAATTTACGGTATGAAATTTGAAGCAACATCCCTGTTTAGGGTGTGAAAACAGGCGCGTGTTACCTGTTTAGGGTATCATTTCAGCCAAAGGTTAAATCCGTGTTTAGGGTTGCTTTCAAAAGTTGATTATCGCGGATGATGTACAGGCCACAATGGGAGTTATTTAATATGTAAGGTCAAAATTGACATTTTCTGTTTTCTGTGACACAATTTTGATATTGAAACTCTGGAAAAGATTTTTGATTATTGACTGTAATTTGATTTATTTCACATTTTTGTACTCAATTTCATGCTGAAAGTGCAAAGAAAGGGAATGCTTCTACCACAGATATTGGAACATACATGTATCTGTGCTGCTACAGATAGAAGAAAACTCCATAGGGATTGCTGCATGTAATTTGAGAAGGGCATTAATTAGGTTGAAATACATTGTACAGTGCTTTAATTAGTTTCCATTGTTTTCAAGTTTTTACTACATGTATGCTGCATGTAACCATACTATTACTTCCATAAACATTGCTTGGTCTTCCAGCAATCTAGGTCAGATTTTTACCTAGCACTACTTTCGGGCTCTGTTGCTATTACCGTGCTGACGCTGAGTATAGTCCCACCTTCGAGTAAAGTCCCACCCCAAGTTTTTGAAAAAATTCAGAATTTAAAAAAAAAAAAAAAAGTTTTTTTTTTTTTTTTTTTTTTTTGTGTTATTTATTTTTTCGGCTTTGGAGTGTCCCAGCACCTAGACCTAAATGCTAGGATCATTCATGGTTGTTCAAGATGTTTTGTATTTTTAATATGAAAATTGATAACTTGTATTCATGTCATACTCTATTAATGATTTCAAAATGCATTCAAATTCAATTTTTTTTTTTTTTTAAATTCGAGTATAGTCCCACCCCCCAATTTTGAAAAATGTTCACCCAAAAACGGGGTGGGACTATACTCGCGTCAGTACGGTAGTATACTATCCAGAGAGGTTGCGTCTCGCGCTGACGCACTCAATTGAATGTCTCGCGCTACGCGCTCGGTTCCTCGTGCTACACGTTCGCTAAGTCCGTGAGGGCCACAGACTGCGGCTAATTTTTACCTTGGAACATGTAGAGCCTACATTGAATTGCAGACATTTTAATTTTTCTCAGTGCAAATTTTTTTTCCTACAACTACACTTAATACATGTAAGAAGTCACAACAGTTTCCTTGAGTCCAGTGCTGTACGGTGCAAACATTTTAGTTGCATTGGCGACTAGATTTTTTCTGATGCGACTAAACCTTCAATCCTTGGCGCCAATGGCGACCAACTTTTGAAGCTTTTAATCGCCAGCAAATAGAATAGGATAGGTTAAAAGTTTTGATTGTTTTTTAAATACTCAAGATGGTGTCAAAGTCAAAAAGAACTTTGAATTTGATGAACTTTTTGAACGAGGAGAAGGGTGATGAAACAATAAAATCAGGGAATCCAACAGCTATTGATACTATTAATGAAGCTAATAGTACTAGTGGTGTTATGTAAGGTCATAGAACTGGAAATGGAAGTAAGCCTAAAAAAACTTTAAATTGAACATAGATTTAAACCATTGTGGCAGAATGACTTTGAGCGGTTGGAATATGATGAGATGGCGCCTCAGTTTGAGCAAAATTTGGGAGCCTAAATTTATAAAGTTAGGAGACATTGGCTCCTCAATCAGTTTTTGCACCGTACAGCACTGCTTGAGTCCTGCACTTAAACCTCAAGACTTACATTTATACATGGGTATTTTTATAAAGAAAAATAATTTTCTTTGTGTGATTTCGATCTCAATTCATATTGTAAGGGCTTTTTGAGGCCACTAGCATATTTTTTATATTGTGTTCACATTCATTAATTCATATATTCCTGATGTACATATACATAATGATAAAGCTTTACATAATACTCTGCAATCTGGAAGAATGGTCAATTTTGTGTTCTTGTTGAATGCACATTGTAGTACGATGACTAAAATTATTGTGTCCACAGACCATATACACAAAAATGTCTTGCAAGAAGTAACTTCCCAAATAACTTTCACTTTCCGTTCAAAACTTTGGATGTATACTCAGCAGTTAGCACCTTGTCATGAGTTATATTTAACTCGGGTTTTATCCGTTTGCTTTTCCTTTTCACTAGTTGGGTGTCTGCACTATATGTTTGTGTATGTATGATGAAATATTCATGGAACTCTTGATCTGAAAAACAAGTTGTGTTTTCTTTTCTTAATTTTTACACATCTTTGATTTCTTGTTCAGCATTATATGTACCAGGAGCTGTTGTTACACCATCATTGTACATGCTACGTAGTTTCGTTCCTCATAACCTTTCTACTGGGGTGTAATAAGGAACAAAACTTTGAAACCAAGTTCATGGTTGTGACCACGTGCCATAGGGGTTAACCCCTTGTTAACAAGCCCAGGAAGTTGTGGCTATATTTGGCTGTGTGAAAACACTTGCCAAATGAGGTTTTATATAAGGACATTCTGAATTTATTTTAGAAACAAGGGGCACATGTGTGGTTTTTGTGTGGGCTGCAGACACACGATAATTTTTCAAGTTTGTTTTCTACTAGATTTTCCTTCCCCTTATAATAAAGTTTCATTCTATCACTTGTACAATCGGTACATGTAATAGTACAGAGCGATTGCCGAATAGGGTGCAAATGAACAAGTCTTATTACAAGACTGCCCTACCCCAACCTAAACTCTGTAAACAAGGACTGGACTCAAATCTAGCAATTTACACCCTATTCGGTAATTGTACCAATAAATAGTACATTGAACTTTGGGAGGGGGAAATCTAGATTTTGGTTCAAGTGGGGATGTGTGGGGAGTAGCCAAATTGGATGAAGAAGAGACCCAAAACCTAGAGTTTTGGACCCGTACTTTCTCTTTCTAAAAATGAAGCCAAATTTGCAACAACAAAAATTTGAAAATATGTGCAAATTTTACAATATTTCATTTCTTAAAAAGGCCAATGAAAAATGAACACTTTTCCCCAGTTTCTCGTACATGTCTAGTTGTCTACTACTACTGATTTCAGCTACCAATATTAAAACTGCGATAATCAAAAGAAGAAAAAATTATAATAATTTTTTTGTGGTGAAAATTTGTTGTCCAGGTATTTTCACATGCAGATCATTTATTTTCATGAATTGTGTGCATTCATTCTTGGTAATATTGTTGAGACAGATGATTGACATATAGCTGACCCATTGATTGACCCATGGCATGGTTACTCCACATCACTGGCTTGCTAGGTTTTCATTGCTGAAAAAATCAATAAATGGTCTGCAATCATGTTTCAAATGATATGAATTCATTTATGGGTATGTGTAGATAGTGCAAATTATGTATACTAAATAATAAAATATTGCATAAAATTGTGCTTCTGCTTCGGTAGAAAAATGTATTAATTTTATCAATGTGAATTACTTTTCCATATAATGAATTTGGAAACGATTTACATATTTTTTTTTGGTAAATATTTTGTTATGCAGCTGTTTACTTTTTCTTCTGACATTATTTAAGGGATCGGATAGCGATGTTTACACAGTATTTTTGTGGGACCTGAGAAAGCACCAGATACACCAAATTGATTGCATACTGAATACGAGAAATATCCTTCTGATATCAAGTAATTTTGATTTTTTTTGATTTTTTGAAATTTGTGATATAATACCAATTTTATGGCAAATTATTAAAAATTGATATTAGTCAAAATGTTGTTAGTTTTTCGTTAAATTTCTAAGTTGCTTAAATTATACAAAAAAGAAAATAGAATGAATTTTAATTTTATATAAAATTACATTATTTTCTTGCAATATAAATATCTATTTTTGAAGAAATTCGATATATGTACGGCTATGCAAGTATAGCAGTGAACGGAGGCTGTTCTTTAGTGAAATGATGAAAAATTCAGAAGGAATACTATTGCTCAGGTAAAATTATAATATCAGCACGTTCTTTTCATAAGTTTATTGCCAGCTAGCTTGCTTAGTTTTGCACAGCTTGCTGATGCACTGTACACATCCATTATTACTGAATCTGAAGTCGGATAAGTATGAATTGATCTAGCGTAAGAAACGGCATTTCATTCTGTCTGAAATTGACTGCAGCTGCCTGGAACAAGGTACTACTCTGGAACAAGGTACCACTCATACTTACATGTAGCATGCTTAGTGCGCACAAGACAGCAAGAAGTTAGTGAAGATGAGACGTGTTGTGTAAGAGAGTACAAAATGCCGCAGATTTGATTAGAAATTGATGTGAAATAGCTGAGGGGCTGTGTCACCTGCAAGACTGCTGCAAGTTGAAAAAACTGGTGAGAGACTAGTACTGTGTAAGAGACCAGCTGCTCTGGTTTCCCTAATATCTGGCACAGACAGCGTAGTGAGCATGCGTATGTGTGGGTGGATGGATGGGGATGAGGATAGTCAAGTGGTGATGAATTCTAGTGAATCCAGTGAGAGGACACTTCCATGGTTACAGCATCAACGTATTCAACGTATTCATATTATTCTTGGATTGATGAGTTGACAGAAACATAGGTTATTGTTGTGGGTGAGAGTCAAGAAATTTTCTACTGTTGGGCAGACAATTTAATTTGACATTGAAATTGGAGAAGATTTTATTCTCGGAAAAGTTTCTTTAACATAATTTGTTGTCAGTTTTTATCATTTACTTAGCAAATTCAAGTGCGAAGATGATTTTCACCCTCTCCTGGAATCATGGAATAATTTTCCAGGATTTTAAAGATTTCATGATTTTTTGTTTCTCCTTACCTACAAATATATGATTTTAGGAGAAAGCTGATTTCCAGAATTTTTTAACCATTCTTCAGGACTTTTCTTTACACTCCTGACAATCTGACATACCCAGCAAACATGAAAGGTTTTACAAAAAACATTTAAAATGGAGGATTATATAAAATGTATGTAAAAAACATGTTATTAGTTACTAACATTTCGAAACATTTTGAAAACTTTCTGCAAATAAAACATTCTGACATAGTGTTGTTGGCCTGGTCAACTGGCAGGTTTATGCAGGAACTAAATACCAACAATTACTAAATGTTTATACTAGGATTTGGGCAAGTAACCTTGTCCTTACATATCACTATGTTCTTTTAGATGGTCAGGACCTTGGCGAGTTGGACAATTTTATTATCATGGATTATGTTATGCTATAAAATGCTAAGCTTGTGTAACATTTTATGAATAAATCCAGATGTGCTGGTACCTCTTATAACAAAATGTTTTGACAATTGAAAGATTTCTATAATTGACCAACATTTTCTTCAGAGACCAGAATATCTCAGTTGATTTACTGACCTTTGAAAATGCCACCCTCTTTTTCATCTGCAATAATACATGTTTTAGATTATAATCAATTGATATGACACTCCTGGGATGCATACATGTAGGAGGAGGGGAATCCCCTTTTTGTTACACCTGTCTGGTTCTTTGAGCAAGATCTTGTGAATGATCATCTACATTTTATACTCCCACTTGATGACCTTGAAGTATGACAATACTGTATTATACGAATAGCTTCATCAAATACAACATTAGGGATGGTACAATATCATGATATTTGTTAACACATTTGAATATGACATTTGTCTCATTAGACCAGTATTTAGTCCAAATGATATTTTTTACAGGCATTTTTCACTTTTGAGTCGGCAATTTTGGTTCTCCGCTGCAATTGTTCCGATGAGTGAAATGATTTTATTTTATTTTATTTTTTATTTTTATTTATTTTTTGCTGTGGACTTGGCTCTTCTTCAAGAAGTTTGTTGCTGTGGAAAATTTGCAACTGTGTCACTGTGTGTCACAACGGAAACATGCCCCTTTTGTCAATGTTTGAGGATGGAAGAATAGATTCAAGAACAGGGGCGTAGCCAGCTTTCTTGGTCGAGGGGGGGGATCAATTTTGGGGCACAGACAAAAAAAATTGCAGTTGCATCATACAATACCGGTTTTGTTTTTTAGAGAGAAGATGTGTGTGCTATATTGCATTTTATACTATTTTTGCCCCTGATCAGGATGAAAAGGGCTTTACTGTGACAATGGACACTCTGCCCCCTCCCCCTCCCTGCTGGCTACACTACTGTTTAAGAAGCATGCAGATAACTGTGACAGACAAATCTATGCATGCAAGGAAAACACAACTTTGTCATGGGGGTAGTGTTAATTCTAAACAGTACCTTTCTTTTCCCCATTTTGTGGGCTACACTGTACTTGCATTAAAATTTTATGTTAACATGGAGATCAGTCCTATACAGACACATGGTTTCTTCTTTTGGATTCTGCATTATCATCATGATAGACTGATTTGCTCACTTATATAACTAGTCTTGTCAAAATTCAAATATGCGGAGTACCTCATACCCACCCACGCATGTTGCATATACGCTTGCAGCTAGGCACACACGGGTACCGTTAGCTATATGTAGTGCGCTCTGAGATGTTCCGATTTGAAGTTGTTTAGAGCATTGGCTGATAAGCATTGAAGAAAATGAGTTTCTGGGTTACAAAAAACTTACTATGTGTGAGTGTTTATTTTAGTGAAGGTTTTATTTTTTCGTGATTTTCACTAATCCAGGCACCACCGCAAAAATGTAGGAACTGCTCAATAATGCCTTGCACGTACTGTATTAGGCAACCGCAAAATTAACAATCGATAAATAATCATCATGCTTCAAATCATGAAAATATTTTAAACAAAAAAATATTGGCTTACTTGTAATTTCAGAGACTCTATCTAGTCTTAACTTCGCTCATCATCAAGATGCACATTATTTATGCTGGGTGATAGTAGTTATTTGTACATGTAATGGTGGTAAAAAACAAGATAACTGGAAACATATACCCCCAACGACCAGATTGGTAGATCAATGTTTTATTTTGACAAATTAGACAATTATGATATAATTCTTTATGAAGAACATGGTGGAAGTACAAACACTTCATAATTATACATGTATATGCACGCTTCTGTTAACTTGCATTTGCGTACATGTATGATACGCTACTGGAAAAGTGTTGATTCATCACCGGTTAACAATGTTTGGTTCCTGTACAAAGGTATAATAGGAGGAGTTATCCAAGTCAATTTTCATCAAAATTTAGTACAGAAATCTGTTACTTTATCAAACATGTTAAGACTGACAACCAGTTAACATGCCATGCAATTTAAATTAAAATACTTCATCGCAATAACAGAATAATTGAATTAATGTCAATCAATTTGTGAACCACAGTGGTTTTTTAGTTGTTTTTTTATTTTTTGAAATTTTTTGATGGTGCACTGGTATTACATACAGTGTTTTTGCTACACTGCTCTGCTCTGCTTCAGAGGCTCTGCTTGGTGCTCACTGCACAGGCAAGGCATCAGCTTGTTGAGAGACAGAGAGAGGAGCATAGACATGCCTTGGCATTTAAACTGACCTAGTGCTAGCTTGCGCAGTGGGTTCATCTGGAGTTCACAACCGAGATTCTCTGCGCTCTCGGGCTGGCTTTCTGGCTGTGCCAAACACAGGGATGTATTTTGTTGTTTATAATGTCTATCTACAGCAGGGGGCTCTACTGCTCTATGGAGACTCCAGGTTTTGTATTTGCTTGATTGAAATGTGGTAATAAAATCAACATATTTGAATTATATGCAATATAACAAATCATTGATTGTATTTGTTCATCACAAGGTTTGTTGCTTATCACAAGGTTTGTTGCTTACATGTATATCACAAGATTCATTGCTTTTTATAGGTAAATAGATGTATGAGAAATGAATGCTTAATCAAGTTAGTGCAAAATGAATTGCTACAGTAGGGAAAGATGTGTACTGGAAAATGTCGCTTCTGTCTGATGAGATTGTCATATTTACAAGCAAGTTCTTGTATTTGAAAGTAAAGGGTGTTTCTGTATTAAACTGCTTAAATGTAGTAATGAGCACATCCACGTGGGATGCAATCCAAAACCACTTCCTTGTTGCACTTTACACATAACACTATTGTTAGAATGATGTTCATATTTTTGGCTCGATATCGGTATTTCCTTTAAAACCACAATGACTCATTCATGAAATGGGGGAAACCTTATATGTTATGAATGGATTTTCTTCCTTTCGTCAGACGTAATTTCTGTTTTTATGTAATTATGTTATGTCATTGACTGGACATTATGGTGAATGATTTTAAGTTTGTTGGTTTTTTTGAGCGAATATGCATGGAGACACTGACCAGTCCAAACGCTGTCTGTATGGATGTGTGTGGGGGTGGGGGATGTCAGTGTTTGCCTGTAAATGAAGACATGTACAAGACTTTTTACATTATATACTGTTGAATACTGCCTTTGTATCATCATACTAGCTATACACACACAAAATCTGCCATTTTGGTCCTCGGTATGTCGATTCAGATGTGCTCATTTTGATAACAATACACAAGGTTCACTATTGCTGGCGCAGACAGGTAGTGTAGTACATACATGTGTGTTTATGGTTCAGAAATGGCTCCCACTGCCAAAGTATGATTCCCTGTCAATAAAACTTGGTGCCCATGAGTAGTGAGGTGTATATTTATGTAAGCTATGTTCTTGGTCAAAGGTCAGTTGAGGTCATTACCCAAAATTGTTCAAAAATGCTCTTTTGTCCACATAATTTGATGGATTTTGATGTAACTTCAGTGAAATGATCTTTGGGTGAGGGTTCCTCATAGGTATGTCAAATGTCATTGTTAAACTTGACAAAATAGAGAACACAAAAGGAGGTGTCTCTTTGTATGAAATTCTTATGTGACCATTCTGCAGAATGGACAGTTCGGTATTTTCTATGGAACCAATCTTTTTTTCCAGCAGAGGACAACATTGCTATTTATAAACATGTTTTGATTGTTCCTATTTGTTGAATTTAACCAAGTTTGTTTTGTTTGTTTGTTTGCAGGGCCATCAGAGCATTTCAGCAGGTGTTGTATACAGACCCAGGCTTTAGCAGAGCCAATGAAGTTCAACTAAGGCTGGGGCATATGTTCAAAGTTAACTCGGACTACGACTCCAGTTTGAAACACTATCAGTTAGCACTAATAGATTCTAGTGCATGCTCATTGTCTAAAGCAGAGAGTAAGTATGCCAATTTGGTATTATTGATTATTGTGACTTTAAAATTCCTAGATATTATAGTAGAAGTATCAAGAATTCTATAGGTTTATAAAATGCTTTAAAGTGGTAAGCTGTACATGTATGTTCATCTTCATGAAAGGTCATTCTAAAGCTTATTGGGGGTAACAAACTGTGTTCTGGCATAGGGGTTTGTATGTATAGGGTGCTTGTAGCAAAGAGCTCATCACACCCTGTTTTGAGCTATCACTCATCCCTCATGTCAGTCAACATTAGACAATTCATCGGCAAGCATCCTGTCAGCTGAATGTACTTACATTACTAGCAACAAATGGCTGCTGCTTATGTATGCATGTAGGTTGTACCATGCTAAGCAGTCAGTGTTCGAATTTAGGAAAAATAAATGGTTGTCCCACGGACAACCAGATTACAATTTCTGGTTGTCCGTCTAAGTTTTTGGTTGTCCGTGAGGCCTACAAATGTGACTTTTGGCTAGATTTATGGTTGTCCGCAGACAACCGAATCAGTATTTTTGGTTGTCCGGCGACTTTTTTAGTTGTCCCGGGCAACCGGACAACCAAAATTTCGAACGCTGTAAGCAGTTACTTATTACGACTGTAGCGTTTTGGTGACATGTTGGGTCTCCGGGTCGCTCTGTCACAATAAGCAACTCACCGATATATTGATCAGAAGTCTCTAATTTTCCCAGCGCCAAATCGCTACAAGTGAAGTGAACTTGACAGCGACACATCAAAGCTGCTATAGTCCATCCAGTATAACGGGGAGCATGACCTATATGAGATAACAAAGGTTGACAGATGGGTCAGGTTAAACTTTATACTGGTCAGACTATATATAACATTTGAATCACTGGTAGCATCTTTGTCTCTTGTTTGCTGTAAGTGTTAGTATGATACAGGTATGAGAAAAACTTTTTGTGTTAGTATGCTCAGTATTTAACCCAGATTTTGCTTTTACAAGAAGCTTAATTACTTGGAAATGTACTCCAGAAGTAAATCTTGAGTGCTTAAACCTGAATTGCAATTTTCATGTGAATCTTTACATGATTTACAGTATATGGGACTGAGACTACCAATTTTAAGAGTCAGTTGTCTGATCAGGTACACAAAACTTGAAAAATAAAGCACAAACCATTTGGCAAAAATAGCACTTAAAACTGCAATCAAAGCTAATATTGATCTGGAATTTGGGTGTGTTTGTTGTTTCGGGTTTTTTTACCTCTGATCCAAATATCGGGAACTCGATTGACCTTGATTTGGCAGTTGTGTATACCCATTCATTTGTTCCTAATGAATACACTACTATCTGTAGTATTTGAATTGTCTGCCAAAAGTTGCAACCCACTCAAGTTTGAGGTTGTCATGGAGACCGTAATAAGTTGAAAAGCTGAACTTTTTTAGTGATTGAGTAAAGTGGAAAATATGTTGGCGGCCTTTGTGTGACAACCAATAATTGTGATAAAAGAAATGGACAAGGGGATACCATTACAAAGTGTCCTAATTTATTGTATTGAACATAATGTATATAGTTACGTTAGACCATAGACCATATCTTCCATGGTCTATGGTTAGACGGGCTACATATGGTGAACTTTTTTTACAAACACAAATTTCAAATTGTTTTTCAAAAATTGATGATTTTCAAACTATAGTCGCAATGAGTTGCATCAAAAGACGAGGTATGAATTCATGTGATAAATAGGCAAGGGGCAGCCATTCTGATTTAAACCTTGTAGTCATTAACACAATTTATTATAATAAGTGTCATGAATCCGTGTCAGGTGACACTAAGCCTTGTTCGCTGTTTGTCAGTAGTATGACTTGGTAATTCTCAATATTAGTGATGTCCTGAAATCCACAGTTAAGTGTGGCTTTGAAGGCATTCATTTGAAGAAATAATGGTTTTCATTTAATTGTATTGACATGCAGTTCAACTACTTTCAACCTAATTTTGTTTGTAACTGCACATCTTTTCGTGTTGGTGGACAGTCAGGTTAACATGCAGTTTCTTGGCCCAAATTTCTGGTTTGGATGCAAGCCCATGTTACGCATGCTTGCAGTTGTCTAGTATTTCACATGAGTCAGTACATGTGGTTTTTCATTAATGACACTGGAAGTGATGATATACCTGTGCGGTATGCAAGTTTGGGGAAATCCCGTTGCACTTTCTGTGCCTCCTTGTTCTATTTATTGCAGGCATGTGCGTCAGTTGGGTGTACATTTCCAATCTTCCATCCAGGAAGTTTGTGCTTTGTTTTGTATTGTACTCTGTGCATGCAGTGACTTTACTACTTACTATGCTGTGGTGTTGTACGTGTATTGTGTGCTGTTACTATTTTGGGGCTTTCCCTTTAGGGAGTTGAAACTAGAGCCTGTTTGGTTTACACAGCTCAGCCTTATGCCTTATATTGTATTAAAAAGCCTGTATCAATGTAGATAGTGAGGGGAAATATCAACTAGCCTTATCAATTCTTGCATTGATAACATACTGTAAGCCATTAATTTTGCGTACAGATATTTTTGCATTTGTGAGCTTTGATATTTTTTCAAGGTGATGATTTTGCGGTTGTAGATTTCCAAGTAATTAGGCTTAGTACATTATATAACTTAAGCTTTGTTATCGTGTTCATTTGTGGGGTGTTGAATTCACAGGCCTATGTCAAACCATGAAATATGCAAAAATAAAACCACCATGAAAATTTCGGCTTGTGCAGTGGTTTCAGAGTCTATGCAAGGTTATTTGTAGCAACTTTATTTTGTGTGCATGGTTCTGGGAGGAAAAAATCCTTAATAAAAAATCCCTTTAAAAAGGAAAGCCAGCCTCAATGTAGAAGAGGTCTTGTAATTAGTTTGGGTCACTGTGAAAGGCAACTTTTAGGATCACGCTTACATCCATGTTACATGACAGTCCACCAAACCATCAATGATGAGAACATGCACATTGCACACTGAAACAGCAAAAAACATTAATTCCTGTCAATTCATTACTCCCAATTATTCTGGCTTTCTGTCTTTTCTGCTTTTAACCCATGCTAAGAAAATAAAGGGTTAAACAGCGTCAAGGGTTTATCATTTCAATGTTGGTAATTGTGTTGATCCAATGATTGGTAC
Organism: Amphiura filiformis; assembly: GCF_039555335.1. Classification (NCBI taxonomy): domain Eukaryota; kingdom Metazoa; phylum Echinodermata; class Ophiuroidea; order Amphilepidida; family Amphiuridae; genus Amphiura; species Amphiura filiformis. Next base: position 54,054,179 of record NC_092633.1, on the reverse strand, counting down.
ATGGTAAGGGTTGATTAGCAATTAGGCCTGTACTGAAGTATTGACATCTGTGGATGAAGAAAAGCCGTCGCACGCATTTGTTTTTCTTTGCGCGTACATGTCAGCTGAAACAGAAAAATCATTTTTTATTTCCTTTTATTTTAGTTTTTGCCATAAAATTTATAGAAATAATACAATGTCCAAAATGATGCGCAATGCACACGTCATGCAAAAATTAACTTTAAACCATAGTGGTGTCTGGTGCCCACTGTATTTGACTTCCGCTGTCCTACATTGTATATTTGTCCTATTTCTTTCGGAATATTCGTACATAATGAATATTATTCCTATATTTTTGCTTGCTTGCTTGAAGCCAAGATCAACATTGGATATTGTGTGTCTGTACTTTGTAGCATTTTCAGAATTTTATGAAATTAAAAGGATACAAAATTAACATTTAGTCGTCGTAGACACAGATACATAATGCATAATATTCGGTTCTAGGAAGCAAGACATTCAAGTGATAGACACTGATTTAGGAAATGGGTTGTTGATTGTCTTTGTAATTTACGTAACAGGGAAGTGTATATGTCCGCCTCAAACTGATACACTATTAGTTTACAACTAGTGCTGTCATGGAAGGATGTAGATTCATGTAGATGCTTTGTTTAGAAAGTCTGATGTTCCTGCCTGGGTGATGTTACTATTATACAAGATATTATTATACTTATAATGTTGTAAGAGAGTGGATAAAGTTTTGTAACAAATTGGAAGTAAGTATAAAGTTTAAGTAAATTCAAAGAGTGTTTTGTAGTGATACATGCACCTCTTGCAAATTTGTTGAATCAATTCATTGATTAAAGAAAGGGCAACTGTGATGTAATCAAGCACAAAGAGATACATGTCAGGAAAATTTATTTTGAGATTCAGCCAAAAGAAGTATGCCATTATTTATGTGAGAACATTCAAAAATATAATTTGGCTGTTTTTATGCCTCCACCGAAGGCAGCATGTTTCCTGGTTATCCGTCACTCTGTCTGTACGAGCTTGTGAACATACGCAGTTTCGTGTGAGAAAACTCTCCTAGTTAGACATATATTGAGGGGTGGAATTTGGCAGTCTTCAAATTCTATTAGATGTTCATCGCAAAATATGCTCATTATAGTCCATCTTGTCTCAAGTGGAGAGTAACACCATGTTGAATTTTGCAGTGGCAGATTCTAGTCGTGTGCGCTAACCTAATGCTGCGGGCGTATACATACATGTAGAAGGGCGATTTGTCTGTACGCTGGCAAGACAGCCGCGTAAACGCACTAATTCAAATCTGCCACTGCGAAATCCAATATGGCGTTACCATACTCTCAACTTGAGACGAGACACACACACACAGTATCATTTGCTTAACTCATGAGTGTTTAGGAACTGCAAAGGCAAATGGTAGCGAAACCTGGTGGATCTAAGTACATATAAATGGACTCCCAATTATTTAATTATTCTTTTTTCTTTCTTTAGTGAAATCGCCTTCTGTTAAATGAAGCGTTTTAAATTGGAGGCATTGCAACCGACGCGCCGCAAAATGTCTAGTTCTGTTTGTCTACCAAACGCTATTCATTATAAATACTTTTTTTTTGAGTTGCAAACATTTGAAATTTACAAACATTGAAATTTATAATGTTTGTACTAAATCATTATTTTGTTTCATTAAAATATAGACTTCACATTGTGTAATTAAACAGTGTACAAAAATTTCAAATTGAACATAGGCGACATCTGATTCCGACCCAATTTGCCCGATCATCACATCCCCATTATACATGTAAGCAAGCTGTCACAGATACTTAATCGTGGCGAAGGATAATTAGCAGAGCTCTAGTATTATGACTGTGTCTGTGTGAATAGCTAATGGTGTTTTTGTTTTTTCTTTCTTTACTTACAGTAAAATTTCACATAGCCCATCTCAGTGAAATACAGGTAAGACTAATGTGTTTTTGTTTAAATTTAGATAAACAAGTTGAAACAAAATTGTAGGATATTGATAGTATCATAATGTGTTGAGGAAATGTCTGTGTTATATGTATGTGGGTGTGTTTTTAAGACACCCAACAAGGACACACCGCACACATGAGAAATCTACACAACAGTGGATGCACAGCAAACATGGATATCCACGGTTCCAAAACCAAGACAAGTGTTTCTAGATGTAAAACACCACAAGAAAGCATAAACAACTAATGATCAAAGTTATCCACACTTGGATTGTAAAAACTTCACCACATACATCATACAGTAAAGTGAACAAATTAAAAAATGTGTTTCCATGGTAGGATAGTAAAAACTGTATTGTGTTTTTCAAATCCTCATTTGCCGTGGTCACACATAGGGGTGGTTGTGCGAGTGTAACTCTAAGGTCCGCAATGTGGTGAGGAACCATTATCACAAATGTGACACAATCTGGTACATGGGGGCCAAAGGGGGCAAATTTGAAACTGAGGTAAAGGCAAAAATATGGAGTAAAAAAAACTTCATAACTTTAAAACCAAGGATGCTAGACCTTTGGTATTTTCAGTAAATGATAGCATATTGTATGTATAATGTAATAATTACCATAACTTAATTTTAAAAAATGCCTCCTTTGGCCCCCATGGACCAGATTGTGTCACAAATATTCTCCTGACTAGATTTGCAAGAATCTCAAGTTGACGGTCCTAATTAGGTTTATGCACTTGTTGAATGGGGGTGAATCCAAATCTTATAAAATTATATTGCCAGAATTCAAATGGATTCTTGAAATATGTAACAACAAAATTCTGACACTGGAGTATTTGTGTGTATGTGCATGCTTGGTGGTTTGTTTATAAATTATAAAATTGCATTTTAAAAAAGAAATCAATTAAATTCATATATGAAATTGAGGTTTTTTGAGTTATTTTCATTGTGTACTATTCTTGCAAATGTTTGTGAGCATGACTAGAATAATCTCACCACAATTCCGCATGATTTTATTGTTTTTTTTCTCATTTCTGTCTCATCAGGGAAACATCAAATCAGCAGTTAGTGCATACGAGGCGATCCTAACCACCTCACCTCTACCAGATTTAGTTAAAGCCAACTCACTCAGACAGCTAGGTAAGTACTAGAAACATAAAAGACAGGGGAAAGAAAACCATTGGGAGGGAGTTGGGCATCCTTCTTCATCGTCTCTCATAGGCAATGTGGGTAGCACAAAACACAAGTATTGTACCAGTTCACTTGAACAAGTAGCCCACTAGGCAATAGTCTGTGGAAGAACAGAAAACAAGCGGTGCAAAAAATGCTGATCAGGTACTGGGCCTGAGGATGCACTAGGGAGTGAAATGTAGTAGAGATGAACTGGTAGATACTGTTGTAAAGTCTATCTAAAACTTCAGCTTTTTGTTTACTTTTTTTTATATTGACAAAAGGATCTAGACTATTTGCATATTTCTGAAAGTTAATATTATTTGTAGAAGAACTAACAATTTCATTTTGCATATAATGAAAAAACATTATTTAGGAATTAGGAACTAGTGAATTTTTTTATTGACTGAATTCTAAATTATTTGCACCTTTTTCAAAGGTTAAATATCTAATCGGACTAACTGAAGAAGTAGAACGTTCATGTTGAAATGGATAAAGAAGTATCAGCCAAGAAAAGTATGAATCCTGATCATATGTTCCATAATTATCAATTCAGTGAATTTTATTTATTCATTAATTCTGGAAAAGTACATTTTAATGAGCACATGCAAACTTAATACTTATGAGACAAATATATGAGCAAATCATGTCAATTAGGGAGCATCAAAAGATTGCTGATCCATATAACTAGTTTAGTTTCGCACCTGACTCCCTACCTCTCCATCTGTAAGTGGGTCATAATAACAGGGATGTTTTCTAAGAGCATTGTATAGACGTCATCAACATTTTAAATCCCTTCCCTCCGTAATGAAACTAGTTTCTAGGACATCATCCTTCTTTTTGTGTTTAAATCAATGAAAATTATTGTTTAGTTTTTCTGAAGAAACAAGATAATCTTATAACCTATTTTGCAACTGTTATGTCTGGAATAAAAGGCATTGCTTGCCCATGACTGAAATAGAAATTATCACGCCTTACACACTCTTTTTATAGACTAATCATGTTAGTAGATCTAGTTTTTCAGATTTGATGCAAGATAATTTTACCGGAAATATCTTGGAAAAGAATACAAAATTCAGGCGGCTGTATAGCGAGATATGTTAGCGATGTTATTTTTGTGTGAATGTAACAGTGCTGATCAATTGCTTCGGGATTTTTCCACCCTACACTTAGTTATTACTGTATGGATAATAAAATTTTTGCCATTCCTTAAATTTGTTTCCGGATTGAACTGAGTAAAACACAAAAATAAAAAAACACTCCAAAATTTGACACCATTTGTTTTTTTCCACCTACAGGATGGTTGCATCACAGCTCTGAGCTTCTCAACAAAGACGGTGACGAGGCAAATGCAATCAAGTATCTTCTGAAATCATTGGAAATCGATCCGAACAGCGGTCAGGCGTGGTACTTCTTGGGCAGATGTTATTCTAGTATCAGCAAAGTTCATGATGCATTTGTTTCCTACAGACATTCAATTGACAAATCAGAAGCGAATGCAGACACTTGGTGCTCCATAGGGTAAGAATTAGTGGCTTGAAATATTGTTGCATGACTATGCCAACTATAATCAATGTCAAAGTTTTAGTCGTGACTAATAGCGGTAGTGCCTTACGACTATTGCCTGGTGATAGTTACTATCGATTGTGTCCTCAAACAACTTTGATTCATCATCATCATCAGTCGGCTGTGGAGCAGGAGACTACAAGCTTTCTCCAACTATTGTGATCTTGGGATAGCGAAACAATTTTGTTTGGCTGCAGCATCCGTTCAGTACATAACTTTAATTCCTTAAAGTGTCACTTCAAAATGTAGAGAATTCCAAAGCGCCACTATATCCACACGAGCAGAGAGGTTTGGCTAAATGGGTGGGGAACATTGCTTTAGGACATCTGGTGGGGTCCATGGGCCCTGATGGGTCTATGGGCAACTCTCAGGTGTGGTCCAGGGGGAAGTATAAACACATCTTTATTCACCCTCCTAGCCAACATGTGCCGTTTGAAATGTGATAATGCGCCAAAAGCGGCATACCTGCTAACTGTCCCATTTTACGCGGATTTGTCCAGTTTCTCATCTCATGGTACATGTAGGTAACAATGTTTATAACGAACCTTATTTGTTGGCAGCATTGATTCATGGTGCAGTCTATCTTTCTATGGTGGATTCTTGAATTTAATACAGGCAAAATCGAATATGGAAACTCCACAGAAACCAAGTAAATGCTTGATTATAAAGTGCAGTTTCCATGCATTTCTGAATCGAGCAAGGGGAATAATTTTGCATTTTGCCGAGTGTGCAGATAATATAAATATTGTGGCTGGAGGTGTCCCGTTCTCTGAGTTTCAAATGTTGGCAGGTATGAAGGGGTGCACTCACGAACCCCCCATTGCAGATCCCAAGTCTATTTCATGTTAATATGTTTATGTGAGCATAATTTAACAGTATATTTGTACCACACATTTGTCTGACCATATTTGGGCACATTTCAGGAACTCGGATAGCTACCAGCCCTTGTGATATATCTGTGAATACGTCTCTGATAATGTGTTATTTTTATTTACAGAGTTCTCTATCAACAGCAGAACCAGCCTATGGACGCATTGCAAGCGTACATTTGTGCAGTACAGTTAGATAAGACACACGTAGCGGCTTGGACCGACTTGGGCATTCTCTACGAGGCTTGCAGTCAGCCAAAGTATGTGCATTCAGGGTAAAATATGTGATTTTTTTGATAAATATTTTAATAGAACCCCTTCACACAGGAAATTTCCTCATAGGAGCAGCGATCATTGAACGGTTTGATTCTGCCAAAGGATTTGTGTCAGAATTGATCAACTTTTCCCCATACCAATAGCTTTTAGATGCCCACTAGAGACGACAGAGTATGTTATGATTTAAATTAGCAATAAGTGTATCTGAATATGACCACATTCTGAAATGGTTTATGGAATAGTTAGGAATGGTTTATGGAATGATTTGGGCTACCATGATCAGCGACTTTCTGTAAGGTTTGAAGCCCTTTTGCATGGCAGTGCAACTCTAACTTTAGACCATCAATGACCCTGAGGTTTTTTCACATCACAGCATAGGGCAATCAATTAGTCCCTATGCTTTATTTTATTTTTATTTATCTGTTACTTAGAGCAGACATAATTGTACAGGTCAGTTAGTTTGCTTGCTATATTTAACCAACTAAACGTCTTGTCTTAATTCACATTTAAGAAGAAATATTAACTCTCTTCACGCGGGTGTCAACTGCAGACGACATGTTTAAAAAAAATTTAAAAATTCAAAAATTTCAGAAATGTGAATTTTCATGACCATATTTGGAATCAGCTTGAAAAATGCATTAAAATGAGTACAAACAAGCCTAGTATTGGTTCAGTAGTTCTTAAGATAGCTCTTAATATTTTGAGAAAAAATTTCAAAACTTGAATTTTTTCTGTTGAAGCGTATGGCTAGCACGCAGAGCATTAAGATTGCTATACCTTAATATTGCCCTGAAAAAAATACAGCATTTGTTAATCAAAAATTGATAATATTGATTTTTTGTTGTTTTCTTTTGTAGGGATGCTTTGACTTGTTATTTGAATGCTTCCAAAAGCTCCAAGAATAGCGTGACAACTGCCTTGTCATCACGAATTAAATTATTACAAGTACAGACAAACTCACTGCCATCATCTCGGATGCAAAACAAGTAAGTCACTTTCAAAATGTTTTGCAGATTTCATTTGACAAGGTCTGCATACTGCTAACCGTCCAGCAAGTATTATTTTGCGCAAGGTCCTATGCACATGCTTGACAGCACGCTTGTATACATGAGGACTAATGCTTAAAAATGTAAAGTTTTGAAAAAGGAAAGTAGAACAAACTAATGATGCTTTAAAATGATCAGTGGAGACAAAAATAATTGCTTGTAAGTGTGCCAAATGTTATGGTAGTTGTAACATGGAGCCGTTGTTAAGTTGAGCATTTAACTGTGGAAACTGAAGATTGCCCTAGATTAGTGTTTTCATCATAATCAAGTGTCTGTAAAAATTATCACAGATGTAGAATCAGTACTTTTGTTTTCATGGCAATTCAAGTGTTGCAAAGATACTTCTATTTGTACTCAAATTAGATGTAGATCAGTCATGGTTATCAGTTCCAGTGTTGAATATAACTATTAAGGGTAGTTCACTCAAGATACTACACCTTTGTCGACGCTTTGTGGTTATTGTAAAAATTCTAATGTTTTTCTTAACTTTCTGAAAATAACCTAAATTAAGTAACTAATAAGCTTAAGGGGGTACTACACCCCTGCCCAATTTTGTGCCTATTTTTGCATTTTTCTCAAAAATTATAGTGCATTGGGGCAAGTAAGATATGTATATTATAGGGGCAAGGACCACAACTACTACACTGGAAATTTTATTTCAGCACAGACAACAGTTGTGGAGTTACAGTCAAAAATGAGGGAAAACCAATATTTGATCAATAACTACTTGCTTTGAGTTGCTGAATTTTCAGTACAGTAGTTGTAGTCCTTGCCCCTATAATATACATATCTTACTTGTCACCAATGTGCTATATTTTTTTTGAAAAATGCTAAAATAGGCACTAAATTCGCAAGGTGTAGAACCTTTTCTGCTAATCAAGAAATGTAACATTTGAAAGAAAAGTATTTGTACACATGAGATGATGAGACTCTGCATGTTTTTCTATTTTGTATAGCAGCTGTAACTTTCCAGAAGTCACTTGTGTTCAATTTCATCCTATTTTAGCTGTAAGAGGGCTCAGTGACCTATCTAAACCATAGCAACTAGTGCCAGACATAGTGGAACCTATCTTTAAAATTCTATCCAAATTGAATTAGACTGTGATGTATTCAAATATAGAATCATTTGATAGAAAACCCACCAGGTCTGGCAATACAAAGATTCTTTTTTTCCCCTTTGTGCTATTTAAACTTGTCGCTTCTAAATAAACAATTAAATTTGGGGTCTCTCCCTCTGCCTGTGTTCATGAAATACACAAGAACGTGACTGTACATAGGAGCTACATAACATAACAACTAACCCTTAACGCAACACTAATCTCTACATTTTTGATGTTTGAATTTGTATAGAAGCAAAACCTTACCTAGCATAGAGGAAGCGTGGAGTCTTCCCATCCCAGCAGAGTTAACATCCAGACAGAGTAATATGAACACCATTCAACAGGTGAGAACTAAATTATAACACAATCTGTCAGGGCACAGTTCTTAACCCCCAATAGACTTGTGCACTCAAGGACTGACCTATGAATACATTGGGTACATACAAATGAATAGCCACAACTCGCATCATGTTGAGGTTAACTTTTTAGGCCATGATTGTTTAATGTAGGTTATTCAACTATGTTGGTCATTTATCAAAAGCTATAAGTTGGTTGTGTTTGGCTAGTAACATAAATGCTGTCACTTAACCATACCTCTCTGATGAGGGTGATTGGAGGTGCCATGTGGGGAGGCACCCACCCTGTGGTATTTTGTGGTATTTATTGAAGTTATGGTTAAGATATATAACAGAAGAGTTCATTACCCAAGTTTCACAATTGGTTCAAAGGGTCGTGTGGGGGTTACTCGGGAGTCATTACTGTCAAACATTGGATACAATTTTACAACTGATATGCCACAAAATATACCTTTGGAAGAAATGATCAAGCATCACAAGCTGAATTGTGAACTATTACTTAACAATTTCAAGTTTGTACATGTCCCATCTTGAATGTGATACAAAGAGAGATATAGATTTATGGATACCAATCAGACTCTAGATGTCAATACTGATACACTATACTTATCAGATCTTCTCTCTAAAGTAAAAACACACTTTCTGCTAATTATAAGGTAGTAGTTTGTTTTGAAATGATTCAAAACCATAATGTACATTGCTAATCACCAAACTTGCGCTTTGGATTCAAAAGGAAGCAAGCATCCGCAATAAACAACAGATCATCCCTGTTGGCACACCGTCTGTTTGTTTATTAGTAGATGCTTGCTTCCTTTTGTATCCCAGCATGTTGTCATTGGCCAATAAGCAATATTCCTTATTCAACAATATTGGCTACCCAACAAAATTTATAAACCAGTATTTGCTATGTTATTTACTTGTAAATACTGCTGTTTTACTAGGTACAGACTTATTTTGAAAGAGCTGTCAGAAAGTGACAGTATCAACTATGTTATTTTAAACAGATACTACATTTGTCATTTGTGCATGGAGGGATGGAAGGGAGCTGGAAAAATGTTGACATTGTAATGTGATGTCAAGTGTTGTCTTGCGAAACAATATTCAATAGTTGTGATCTGAAGAAAATGTTCTAATTCTTAGACCCACCAAAGAGCATAACAAATCAAAACAGAAAATTGGACTTTAAAATGACAGGAATTGTGTCCACACACACTTCTGGGAAGATATTAATTGTTGTGATCTCAAGAAAATTTTCTAATTCTAATGCTTGGACTGCCCAAGTGCATAACAAATCAAAACAGAAAATAGACCTGAAAATGACAGGAATTGTGTCCACACACTTCCTATGTTGCTAGAATCACTAATTGTGATGCCTTCTGGGATGATTTTAATTGTTGTGATCTCAAGAAAATGTTCTAATTCTATTAGACCCCCCAAGTGCATAACAAATCAAAACAGAAAATATACCTTAAAATGACAGGAATTGTGTCCACACACTTCCTTTGTTGCTAGAATCACTACTTGTGATGTCTTCTGGGATGATATTAATTGTGATCTGAAGAAAATGTTCTAATTCTTAGACCCGCCCCGAGAGTGTAACAAATCAAAACAGAAAATAGACCTTAAAATGGCAGGAATTGTGTCCACACACTTCCTTTGTTGCTAGAATCACTAGAATCAATTTGTGATGCCTTCTGGGAAGATATTAAACCATCAGTGTGTTTGATGAGGATTGTAAATGCGCATGTCAATAACTTGTGTGTAGGCGGCGGTAGACTTTTGATATTTTGAATTGTGAAAGATGTGTGTGTGTACTACCCACAGGCTAGGATACATTGTAAATCAGGATAGGTAATTCTTTACCTACACACTGATTATTGTTTTTTTATGGTGACAATATTTAAAGAGAAGAAGCAGGAAGTTGAAAAAACCCACTTGAAGATACTAAAAGGTTAATTAAAATGAAATGTCTTGTTCAGTGGTGTAGGAGTTTTGATCTTATCAAAGTGTTACTGATGAACTTGAATGTGTATGTAGCACAGTGCACCCACTCCCTCTGAATTACAGTGAAACTACAAATGATTTCTACATAAACTGCCTGTCATTTCAATCATCATAATTTTCAGTAAGTTTGACCATATTATAACAGCAGCATTCTATTGAGTTGCTTGTGTATTCTGATATTTCTGGAGATAATCTGTAAGATTTAATTTCGTATTATCAGTACATAGAGAATCAGAATTGTCCATTAACCCAACATTTTGTTTCTCTCCGTAGGCTCGTCTGATCCACCCGTCACATGCTGTCAGCAAACCAACTCCCCCTCCCCCGTATCCCGGTGGTGTACTTCCAAACCAAATCTCTCTGTCATCAGGCACTGCCAACTGCTTGCCACAACCTGTTATGTCAACCCAGACTAGTGCCCCAAAGAGGAGAAAATCTACTGGCTCCAAGAAAAAGGTTAGTGCTGTGTGCTACAGGTGTACCTCAAGGGTAATGTTGTTGGTCCAGATAGTGTTTCATACATCGAGAGGCTTCAGTTTGCTCACTTTGCTTATTGTTTGTGATAGATCACATGACTTAATGTTTAGAATAACATGTTTTATGCAAATAAGTTTCATACTGTATGCTTACATATAATTCCATGAATTACACAGAACACACACACATTGCAGATGGTGTATAGAGCTATGCAAGTGCAAAGAGTATCGCATCATAGTACTTACATTCCATGGATATTTTACGCTATTTTTTGTGTATTACAGGGTAGATAGGACTCAAATATAATTTTACAGTGTTTCTAGACCATATCTTAAGAGATTGTAGGCCTTCTTTAGTTGAAGATTAGTTCTTAGCTCAAGGTGTTAGAAAAAGTGAATGAATGTCCATTTAAAGGTGATTGCACACACATGCGCCCCCCACACACATATTAAAGTTATTCTGTAGCATTGGGTGTCCACCATGTGTATAATAAAAAGTAATGATGGAGTATTTTGCTGTAAACCTTTGACGAAAGTGTACTGTACTGTACGTCTCGAAAGCGATGTTAATTCTGCCACCGTACGCATTGTGAGCTGCACCTTGTCAACATAGCAGAAGTAGTTCATGTGCGATCTTGTTAGAGGTTTACAGCAATTTACAGTTACTGTAGCAATAGATTATAGGTTTTTATATCGGTGAGAATTTTGAAAGTTTGTAAAAAAAATTGTGCAAAAAACCTTGTTGGGTTTTTTTTGTTGCACAATTTGCAAGCTGCTGTCATATAGACACTTAACCATACCAGATGCAAAGACAATATTCAATTTAAAAAAAAAAATTAGCCATAGAGACAGTATCAATGTTACCAAAATGATTACAACTTTGATTGAATTATAGTTATCTATGAGTCTTTGCATCAACTTATTTGATTGTCATATTATGACAGTAGCTGCTTCACCAGTATATTGGATTCACATTTGTAAAGATTCACTGGTTTACATGGTTGAAACTCATACATGTACTTCAATGCCAATCTGCATCATATGCTGTAATAAACATGCAGGTGACATAGTGTCATGTTGCATTGCAATTACTCACCATCCATACCTTTCAAGGCACTTACTGAAATACCTGACACAAGGCTGAGCCGGGAATCTTCCCTCTTGTCATGCGTCAGATGAAAGATGGGGGTTCCTTGCCTCTACCTGTGCGTAGACAATAAGTATGACTATAATCACCAGGACTTACCCATGCCATGTGGAAATGAATTCTGATCCCAAGAAGTTGCACTGGCATTTCAGTAAGACCCCTTACCACAGTTTTGGAAATGTGTAATCAAGAAATATGGACTTGAGTTTACAATTGATATTGCATGAATGCTGTGCATCATAACATGTTAATCAAGCTGACAAACTAATCAGAAGAACTTTTGAATAGTGGTCGCCACCCGGAACCAAATACCCTAACCCTAACCGTAACGCTAATGAATGTGTGTTAATCCTAACCTTAATCTTGACACCTAATCTAATCCTAATCTATTGGGATGGCGCCCAATTATTCAAAAGTCTTGCTAACTAATCATACAGCAAATGGTTTCAAAGCTTACATGCAGGATCTTATGCAAATGCTTGATTCAGCTTCACATGGTTTTCGTGGGGGCATTTTCAGTAATTAATGCTATGCTTTTGGAATCGTTTTTGTTCAACCCAAAATCCGGTTTTGCAATATCAGCACTGATACTGATTACAGTGCAGAAGAGATATACATTAATACCACTGAAAATGGGAAATAGGATTTGCTGTAACTATATGAAGCAAAAATGATCATCTTTTTTTGATATTTTGATACATTGCAATCCATTATATAATGGCAGCATCATTTATACAAAGCCTAATTTTGAAGTATAGGACCACATGCACTTTTCATATAATATTCATTGCTTTCACAGTCACTGGTCTACTGCGTGTACATAATCATGCAAATCATTATTTGGAAAAGCATTAACATTATGTGGTTTTAATTGAAACCAGACCATTTAGTCATTAATTCCACCTGTTGAACTTTCAAATATCATGGTCACATTATCATATCATTTGTGTACCACAAAGTGAAGTAGTAAATCAAAACTAGTAAACACTGGACCGGGTTCTAACATATTTATTGGAATAGAACTAGTAAACGTAAATGTTTAACTTCACAGTGTAAAAAGTATTTTAATTGAATTTTTTTGTTGTGCACAGTAACAATAAGGCAAGAATGCTAACTGCAGTAAACTTGAATTGTAGACCAGTGGTTCTCAATGATACCTAGTATAAGCCAAACACAATTTTGTATGAAGACTGTTTTAAGCCCAACTTGTGTTCGTTCCAATTATTATACTTTGGCAACAGTTTGTTTAGGGGTGAAATAGTTTGAACCAAAGGGTAGGTCTTATGTGACACACCTATTGAGAACCACTGACAGTATGAGTTGGTAGTGTAACAATAGACAACTAATGATGTAGTCACAGCATTCAATTAGCAGCACAGACTAACCAGAATGAAATAAATAAGTGTGCTGCATTGATTAATTCAAATCAACTGAACATTCCCCAGGTCTGAATTGATCTGCACATTTTGTCACATTGACAAATGGTTGTTTACTGCAGATCTTGTTGATATTTCAACACCTGAGATTGGTCAGACAGATAGACAGACAGGCAGGCAGGCAGGCAGACAGATATCGGTGGTGTTCATTTGGTTGCATGCGACTAGCACTCTCTAGCTCGCTGAAATGGAATGATACACTAACCCCGTGTGGTATCAAGCTCATGCGTGAGTTTGACTGTAAGCTATGTTTTCTCATTATTTTCTTCCTTCATTTCATCACTCATTATTATCTCCAGTATTCCGCCTTTCCTATCATATCATCATCTTTCCAGTCTTCCACATCGGTGGCAGAGCTACTCAGTATGCAACAGCAACAACAGCAGCAACACCAACAACAGCAGTTGCTGAAACAACAGCAGCCACCGCAGCAGCAGATTGTGATGACACCACAGCAGATACAGCTGCTGCAGAGACTTCAGGAGAATCGAGCAAGTTTGACACCAGAACAGAGTCTTGTGATGGAACAGTTGCAGCAGGCATATTGGGTAATGCAACAACAACAGCAGGTAAAATATGATATAATAGATGTAACATATATGACAGGTAGATTATACACACAACTACATATATTCACAGATCTGAGAGCCTTACAAACTAATGTACAAGGTATGAAAACACACCAAAATACTACAAAGGGAAAAAGAGACTATAATACAGTTTAAAAACCAGATTAAAAACATGATGTTTATGCTCTGCTCTGCTGAATGAATTTAACTTTGAATATACATTCATTGTTCAGTCACTTGGGAAAATGGGAGATATTGTGTATTGGAGTATTTTTAGATGTCAGCCATGCAAAATACACCTTGAAGTGCTAACAGGCTAAGCTTATGATGGTGAAAGATTGTGAAGTTTTATAGTTATAAGTGGTGACAGATGGGATGCTTTTATGATTAAAAATGGTACAGGATGGTAAGGTGTAACCATTTGATACATTACACAGCTTTTGTATTTGATTGATCTTTGCATAAGAATTGATGTTGATCTTTTAATTTTATTCACACAGATGTTAAAGCAAGTTTCGGGTCAGCCACAATTGGGCAATGCTGTGCAGGCAAACGATGCTGGTTCATCACATCTCCTGCAAAATATGGCTGGCTTTGCCAGTGCTCTCGGCAGTGATGCACAAAATAATGTTGGTTTGACGAGTCGTGGAGTACCAGTGTCCAGTGTAGGATCATTGGTTGTGAATTCTGCTATGCAACAGCAAGCTACGGTTTCTTCAGCAGCTGGAGTGGTGAATAGCAATGGACCAGCATTTGGTCTGGTTCAAGGGTCGAACTCTCAAAATAGAGTGGCTTCTCCGTTTAACCTCGCCAAATTGTATGACCTACCTCAGAAAGTGGCGAGTCCTGTTAACAATGTCTCTATGGCAACAGTGCAGGGTTATTCAGGTGTTCCGTCACCGTTGCAAACTCTGAAAGGACAGCAAACACCCTCAAGTAATGCCTCGGCTAGTCCGAGGCAACCTCTGCACAGCCCATTGGACTTTCCAGCTGCACCAAATGTGATTGCCCCACACAACCCTGGTATGAACCAGAAACTGGCAGAGTTCAAATCTAGAACTGGTGGCGGAGAGCATAAGAGTCTTATGTCTCCGCAAGAGATAGCCGACACAATGTTGGCGCAACTCTCCCAAACAGACACTGCTAGTAGTAAAGGTGCCAGTCCGCCGTTTGGTGGTACACCATCCAATTCTAATGCTGCATCACTTGTAGGGAGCCCGAGGCCGAGCTCCGCAAATAACTCTGTATACAGTACTATAGCAGGAGCTACCCCTGCAGCAAGCAGAGGTGGTGTGCAGACCTCGGCGGGTACTGTAGACGATGTTCTTTCCCCAGCTTCCAGCACATTCCAGTCTGTTGACTCAATGAATACCAGTAAAACCTCAGTTAATGAAATAAGAACTGCAAGGCTAGATGGCAGCCCTATTGCTGCGCATGGAAGCCCATCAGGGGAAACTGGTGAATGTAAGCCGAATATTGTGAGGACAGGGGGTGGCCAGGTCAACAGTGCAATTACAACAAATATGACAATGGAGAATCACCATGTGAATGGCATTGACCAGGTAAGTAGATGATTACCATTTTAAAGCAAAATTTCACAGGAATTTATGTGAAGGGGTTTCTAATTGTAAAATTTATAAAGCTAAAAGGCCTCAAAGCATCAAAAACAAGCCCCCTGTCTCCCACCGTGGAAGTTGCTCACTATACAGTGGGTCCACTACCACTGTATTGAATGTTCCTGAAAATACTGTACTCAAGTCATGAGGTTTACTGTGTGAAATTTAAAGGAGGTTTGTAACAAAGGGGCTCCATTTCTTAACAAACGTAACTTTTCTCGTGACAAATGTAACTTGTGGTAATGAGTTTCAGGAACCAGGAACTTTTTTTATCAAAATTAGTGTTGTTTACAGGGCTTATTTGAAACCAGAAAGGATTAATAAGGTATGCAGAAGTTAGCAATATACTCACAAGGTGTAATTTTCAATATCGGTAAACAGCCCAGCCTGGTACTTATATTGAGACACTAATTTTGATTGCATGTATAACACAAACAAAACAAAAATCATTTTGTGAGACAAGCAGATTAAAACAGATAGCCTACGAGGGGGTATCAAAAAGTTTTAGAAATCGCCCAGAAGTGAAAAAGCTATATCAATGAAATTTTGTCAGTGCAATCACTGGCCCTTATGTACATTATGGTCCAAAATGGTCTCATAGGTATGTTTACTTTTTTTACAGGTCGCACTAGATGCCAATAACCTGCTGCCCCAGTCACTGCGCATAAACTGCAAGATTGAGAAAATTGAGGCAAGCAGCATTATTAAGATCCTGCATTTGAAGGGTTGCAGTGCCTAGAAAATTGATGATGAAATGAAAGTTATCTTCGGTGGTGATTGTGATATGTCACTGTCGCTTTTTGGAAAAGGAATTTTTATTTCATCACAGATTTTCTGGGCACTGTAACCCTTAAATGGAACTTAATCATGCTGCATGCCTCAATTTTCTCCATTTTGCTGGTTATGCAGTTACATAGGCAGGTAGTGACATCTAGCTCCTGTAAAAAAAGTAAACATACTTATGAGACCAGGTTTGCACCATAGTGTGTACATAAGGACCACTCCAGTGATTGCACTGACAAAATTTCATAGCTCTTTCACTTCTGGGCGATTTCTAAAACATTTTGATACCCCCTCGTATATATTAGCTGTTCTCTACATAAAAAAATGCGTAGAGGATCACAAAGCCCAGACACCACTGCACTCATTCAGATGTAAATGATTCTTTCATCTTATTTTCACTCATTTCATCATTCTTAACTCTTATCTTTGTTTTACATCCACACCATCGGGAATTTAAATAAAATGAAATTATGGTTTAATTTGTAGGTATTGAGCATCAATACATCCTCAGGCAAACAGAGCCCCGCCACTCCGTCACCAACTGGCATTTCCATCTACTCCAGCTCTGCTAAGGTTCTGGAAGCTTGTCGGAAGTTGGGCAAGAATGGTCTCCGCCATAGCAGCATTCTCCTAGAGAAGATGCCACCACCGACACCACCAACGCCACCTTTTCCTCCACTCCCTAAACATCAACTCAATCCACCAACGCCAAGTGTTCATGTAAGTACAGTCTCTCTTTTGATACGGGTCATTATGACAATCTTGATCTACAAGTTTTTGGTCCGACATACAAAGTGTGGTTCAGTTGCTATTCTTTGTTAATGGTTTCATAGGATCACTTACAAGTGCACTCTTAAAATAATAACTCAAGAATCCACCAATCAACCCATCACATTAAAATATGTATGTACGCTTTCTCTTTTAAAACAAGAAGGTTGAAATTGCATAATCATTTTTTTTTTACATTTCTGGATGTGGTATTTCAACATAAAATGAGCAACAACAACAACAAAAAAATGAGGGGAGTATTCATTTTACACATGTGGTAGCCTATTCCCTGGACGAGCCCTCATAAATGTTCAATGCTGCATACAAGCTGTAGGCCACCTAGACAGGGATGTGATAGATTTCCAGTAAATCTTACAACCCCTGCTTAATACTAGCTAAGCACTAGCATCCTTCTTGCATTCAACTGTTGAATTGGGTCAGTGGCTCTGAAAAGGGCTGTGCACAATGATACATTAATGCAAAACCCTAGATAATGGTATTTGTAATGGGTATATGTGTCTTTCCATTTGCTAGTGTATCCAGATTATCAATTAGTTGTGATGTAATTTTGAATAATCTTTCTGTATACCTCTGACCTGCAGGTGGAGACAAAGGCTGATGCATATTCCCCAGCACTAGCTGAGTATTGCATATCCCCAAATCAACCCATCACAGTGATCAGAGGTTTGGCATCAGCTCTCAAGCTGGACTTGGGTCTGTTTTCTACCAAGACACTGGTTGAGACACAGAGTGAGCATCCGGTGGAAATCAGGACACAGGTGAGTGAATGCATGTCATCTTAACTGATAAAGATGTTAGACACATTTGGTCCTATTTCTTTGTAATTTCTTTTTTAAAAAATTCCCATAATTCACAACAAGTCACATAATAATCAAGTATAAATTTTAAATAACAAATAAACAAGGGCAATATCAAACAACAACAAATTATGGAGGGGATGACCAGAAGGCCAGTAAGGCCAGAGGGAGTCACCCCCTTTAACAAAGAAATGTTACCATCAACGAAATAAAAACAAACAAACAAACACCTATCACGAAAATCCTATACCGCACTATTGGTGCCCTGATAGGTACCGATGGCTGTTTCTATCGTACCCTGAACATTTTCATAGCGCTTTTGTTTTTTAATTTTGAAAAATGCTAACACCAAGCCAATGCTAATTATTATGCTTGATACAATTTCCTAATATATCGCCAGGGTGTGATAGCAAGAGTCTTCGGTACCTAACCAGGCACTGATAGTGATTGGCACACCAATCAAAAGTGATAACAGTTTTTTTGCAAAGCCGAATTTAAGCAATATTTTGTATCTTAGATGGGCACAATCATGAAATTTTGGAGTAGGATATTTTTAATTGAAATTGTTATCATTGAAAAGAAAAATAGAATGATGCAATTTTGGTTATAAAATGATTGATTTGTATGATTAGCATAACACCTGATTTTGCTTTGCTTGTGTACACAGAGACAACAGCCTCCAGATGAGAACTGGGATGCATTAGGACAGGTGAAGGTATGGAAATGCGACAGTAGTCGGTCTTTTACGACGATCGCCAAGTACGCCCAGTACCAGGCGTCCTCATTCCAAGAGTCTCTCAGGGAAGAAACCGAAAAAAATTCAAAATATAACTCGGATGGGGATTTGTCATCGCCATCGGCTAAAAAGTAAGTGGATGAGATGGGGAAGTACAGTGGTTGTGATTATAAGGCCTAAAAAAAATTGTTTGATTGGCGTAACCTGACCGACCCTAAAAATAGGCCCGACCCTAGACTTTTTTTCTTATTTTTTTTGCAAAAAAAAAATCAAAAAAAGATTAAAATTAAAAAAAAAGAAAAAATTAGCGATTTTCAGCTTAAAATGTGTGTTAAAAAAATTTTAAAAAATAAAAAATTTCATGTTACGCCAATCAAAAAAATTTTTTTTTTTAGGCCTAAGGTAGAATTGGACGGGGAACTATATATAATAACAGTGTGGTATTTACATTTTGACTTAATTAAAATTGGGTTTTTTTTTCAGGCAGTCATATCTGTGACATTTGGCTTAGCCTTGTTAGCATGACACAAAATACAATGGAATTGTCAGTAATAATAATGCTATTCAATCCTCAATCAATTATTTTTTGAAGGGGGTGATACCCTGCAGCCTATTCCCCGGACAAGCGCCCTTGCACTTCCGGAAATTTGGTGAGGTTACCTCACTTACACCTCTGATACTTACAATAACTATTTTTGTTTGAATTTCAGGAAAAAGAGATTTGGTGAAAGGGAATTCAAGATGCTCAAGTTTGGCACCAATGTGGATTTATCAGATGAGAAGAAGTAAGTAAATGTCTGTGCTTATAGACAAATCCAATTTCACGCATTCCTACACCTCAATGGCTGGGTCCCCGTCGGCTCCATTTCACCTAAAATGTGAAATGATGACAGTTTACAACACAATAGAATCTAACATCAATTTTTAAGCGGCTTTAATCCACCCAATTGGGCAGTCACAAAGCTTCACAACACCAGTTTGGTGCTGCGGGGACCCAATAATGGCCGACCAAATCCTGACCATGACTTGGCTTGTTGGATTCGTCTTATATGAAAGCAAATTCAATATCTATACATTCTTTTTTTATGTGAATGTGGTATTCAAATTCAATTCCAGAAAAGCTTATGGCACAGTTTTAGGTATTTGTAATATAGTGAAAATAGCAAGATTTCCTTTATGAGCCCAACCAACCAAATTTTTTTTTTACCCTTGTATCTTTTTTTCCACAAAATTTCACAAAAGATTGACTTTGATTGAAATTTTATGAAAAAAATTCAGAAAAGAATCTCCAATCTGAATTTTGCAACAACAAAATCGTGATTTGGAAACTCTGTCTTTTTTATGTGAATGTGATATTCTAATTCAATTCCAGAAAAGCTTATGGCACAGTTTTGGGTATTTGTAATATAGTGAAAATATTAGCAAGATTTCTGTTACGAGCCCAACCAACTAAAATTTTGTATTTTTGTATTACCTGATTTTTTTCTCACAAATTATCACAAAAGATTACCTTTGATTGAAATTTTAAAATTGAAAAGTTCAAAATATTTTGCAAAAATTTTAGATTAAAAAAAATTCTGATTTGGACACTCTTGTCTTCCTGTAGAACAGGGGATTTTACGTTGCCCTAGGCCTGTATCTTTTAATGCTCTACGCGCAGTAACAGTTGCAAATTTATTTATGCATGCATTAATAAAAGAGCAAATAATTGTTGCCTATTATGAGTTGGGACAAAGTATAGAAATGTCCTGATCACTCACATGAGCCTATATTACTAGTCAATTTGCATGTGTTATTTCAGGTGGAAGAAGCAGTTATCAGAGCTCACCAAATTGCCATCATTTGTACGTGTGGTTTCAGCGGGTAACATGCTTAGCCACGTAGGGCATACCATACTGGGAATGAACACAGTGCAACTGTACATGAAGGTACCGGGAAGTAGAACACCAGGTAAGAACATGATTTGGACACTGATTATTTTCCATTGAAAATGACCTATTACAAGATGTGTATAGACCAAGTGTCACAGCTATTCATATATCAGGATGATTTGTTGTGATTCAGTTGATTTCAAAATTGGAAGTTTCCTTAAAAGGGGCTCTTAAACAGATGCAACTTAGAAAATTCCACACAGAGGTGCTAATAAGCCCAATCGGCATTGGAAGTTTGCAATGCATTGTAGGACAGTTTTTGCAGTTTTGGGACACTTTGTCCTTTGACCTTTCAAAAAATTCAGAAATATTGGGCTTTTGTACGTACAAAATATAATCTAAAATGTTTTACAATATTTAAAAAAAAAAAAAAAAATATTAGTATTTTATAAATTAATTATTTGGTATTTTTAATGATCAAAATTATGACAATAATAAGAAAATTAATAATAATTACGTCAATTTTCCCGATATGTCAGAGGTCAAAGTGTCCCAAAACTGCTCTCAAAAACCGGAAGTTAGAATGGCGATTGGGCTTATTATTAGTGCACAGTACTTATTTTGGTAAAATGTGTCATTTACATCCTGATATTGTTGAAAGAAACAATGAATTTGTTCGCTCTATGATGTGGGAAACAATCCGTCAAATTAAATTGTTATTGTTTATATTATAGGTCATCAAGAAAATAACCAATTCTGTTCTGCAAACATCAACATAGGACCTGGGGATTGTGAATGGTTTGCTGTGCCCAATAGCCATTGGGGAGTTATCTACAATCTTTGTGCAAGGTAAATGGTTTTTCCATCAACACTCAATGTCTTTTTCCTGTTTTTTGTCCCATAATTTCACTGCTTTTATTTGAAATAATGTGGTGTAATCAAGCAAAATCAGTCTGAAGTCGGTCATATTCAATTTTCAGTTTATTATTGGATTGTAACAAGCATTTGCAAAGCTACATTTTGCAGAAAACCCCATTGAAATTGGACAAGCAGTGCAAAAGATATGAACAGTTAAAAGAGTTTCCAAAATAATAGGAAACAAAATGAAATATTTCCTTCGTTTGGCTATATCTCAAAATCAATATTGCCAACTTCCGACTGATTTTGCTTGATCACATCACATATATGATGGCTGATATTGTAAATCTTGGTGAGTGAGAAAATGTGTTGTTTGCAAGTTCTCTTATTTTTTATTTTTTGTTCCATCATTTATTACATTTTAGGAGTAACATCAACTACCTGAAGGGTTCTTGGTGGCCTGTATTAGAGGATTTATATGAAGAGAATGTACCGGTGTATAGGTTTATTCAGAGACCGGGGGACTTGGTATGGGTCAATGCTGGCGCTGTACATTGGGTACAAGCTGTGGTAAGTACCCTCTTATTTTCTGTAACTCATCAATCATTTTTCTGTATATCACTATATACCACTGATTGTTTTAAAACATACATACACACAACAAGAAAATCTAGATTTGCTGGCAGGTGTTTATTGCATTTCATGGGGGGTGGGGCATAATACAAACAGACACTATCAATTATTCCCATGAAGACAGTGTTGAAATAATTTTGTAAAGTAGCAAATGAGGTCAACTTGATGGACAGGCATGAGAATTTTCAAGTTTAAGCCTGAATTCAAGCTTTTTTTTTGCCAAAATTTCTGTACTTTCTTTTAATTTCAACCTATTTTTGGCATGTTTAGCCTAATTTCACACACACTCTTTCAGGCCTTTTCAAACTTGTCATGTTTTTTTAATATGGAATAAGCCATATTTGTCCAGTTTTAGCCATTTGCAGTGTATTCTTGATATTAAGGTAATACACTATTTTAAAGTGTTGCGATTTGGTAGTTCACAACATCTTGCGAATGGTAATGAGCTTTGGCAAAAATTGCATTGCTCATTTCCTTATGAAAGCGTGTAGAAGAATTCAAATATCACAGAAATAATTTTGTAGGTCCTGTGGTTCTTGAGTTATGTTGTAAAGAGGGCTGAAACACCAAGACTTTTGTAAAATGTACATAACTCACTAACATCAATAAATTAAGCAAGTTTTCAAATTATATAATTTGAAGAATGAACCTTTGCAAAACATCAAGGTGTTATTTGTCAATAATTTATTGATCTAGAGAATGAAAATCGATTTTTTTGGTTGCTTCGACCAACAACTCCTCGTCTACCCTTAATACACTGATCATATAGGAAATGAGTCAAGGAAGCCAATAATCACATAATCACATTTATATTACCATAGGTCTTGCAGTTCTTGAGATATGGCCAATATGTTGAAATGAAAGTGGCATTTTCCTCCTCACTAGAAAATTATGCAAATGAGGCAGAAATGACACCTGTTATCAAGTCTTAGGGTCTCCTATTATAGAACCCATACCATTCCTCTTGTATGTCAGCTTTATTTGTCTCAATATTTGAATGCAAACACTACTAGCTGATGCTCCTCCTACTCGTCTTATTAAGAGATAGCCAATTTAGCCCTCCCTTGAAAATGTTAACAAATCTTTTTTCAATGAAGAAGACTGACTACTTCTCTATTGTGTTGCTTGTATTTGTAGGGTTGGTGCAATAACATTGCCTGGAATATTGGTCCACTGTGTCCTAATCAGTACAAACTGGCTGTAGAGAGATACGAGTGGAATAAGCTTCAGACCTACAAGTCTATTGTGCCTATGATACATCTGTCATGGAGTATTGCCAGGAATATCAAGGTCACCAATCCAAAACTATTTGAAATGATGAAGTAAGTGGGTCTTCAGTAGCATCTATGAAGCTACAGTTGGATTTTTTTAAATTACTAACTTGCTCAGTACCCAAGCTTCATAATAGCCACATCCCTGGTGTACTTGGATGCAAAGTTAGGATTTTTTTATATGTCCATTTTCTTATGTTTAGTATTGTTCATTATTACTAACTTTGGTCTGATTGTGCCGTTTGGTGATGACTGAGTTGCAGCAAGAATAATGATATATAAACTCATGAAAGATGGTAATAGAATTTCTGTCTTTGCCTTAACAGTTTGAAATGAATATACCAAGTTGATTTATATACAAGTACCTATTTTTCTTTAGTGTTCCAGTCAATAGGATATAATGAATGGTTACAATTTTATCGTATTTTTAAATCAGGTTATTTTTCAAACATCAAATTGCAGTTGAAAGAAACATTGCACTATTATACCCCAGACCCTAACTGCATTTTCCTTTTGCCCATGATTTCCTTCAATAGATATACTTTGATTCGTACACTGAAGCAGACACAACTTACTCATGATATGCTGAAAGAGGTGGGTGTAGAGGTCCATTGGCACGGCAGAAGTAAAAGTGAAGTGGCTCACTACTGTGTCAACTGTGAGGTAAGAGGATTGATTGGGACGGACAATGGGCTATTTCAGTTGAAATCCATACAACCTCTGCAAGGCATTCATCTGAATCTCCCAAGCATCAGGGCGTTTAGATTTTAAACAGAATCGCCCATTCAGGTAGTCCCATTTGAAATTCAAACTCCCTGTGTTGATTAAAATTGAAATTCACACCCCTGTTAAGGCGGTTAAGGCCATGTCTTGCATAGCGGGTGTATGGATTTCAACTAGAAAAGGACAATGATAATTGATATATAGCTTCAAGTATAGTGTTTGTAGTGACATCAACACAATGAAATAATACTCTCTTTTTTTTTAGCTGTGCCTGGGCTAATGATAGCTTGATCTGGTTAATGACAATTTGAACGAAAAAGTAAAATATATTTGCACGTAACTGCATAAGCTTAATTTCCATAAATGCAGCAAATAGAAAAATTGCCAATGAAGGTGACTGGTACGAATATACAAATTCACCTATCATATAGAGACAAAATATATGACCTGGTGCGAATGTAACAATTCACTAATATTCAGAGGAGACAAATTGGCTTCATTGATAGAACATGGTACTGATTTTTAAAAATGGCTTACATTTAAGCTACAGATAAGGTAAAGTCATACTGCAGCAATACAGGCCAAAGTACCCATTTCTTTTTCTTAGTGTTTGGACCACAAACTCCCACAGTACTATACATGCTGGTAGTCGGGTACCCATTTATGCACCTGGGTGGAGAGAGACAACATGTTCAGTCTAATTGCACAACAATATAGCACCATCAGGGTTCAAAACTACAACCGTTGGATTTTGAGTCCATACCACTAGCACCACGGTACCACATTTTAAACTAACATAATACTTTTGTGCTTTGCAGGTGGAGGTGTTCAACATATTGTACACAACAGAAAAAGACAAGAAGTATGAAGTGCACTGCCAGGATTGCGCGCGCAAGGCCAGCGGCAACTTTGACGGATTTGTTGTATTAGAACAGTATAAACTGGAGGAGCTTATGAAGATTTATGATGATTTTACTTACATGGCACAGGAGGTAAGCTCACAATTCTTATTTTTTTTAAATGGATGAAACAGTCCAGCAAAGAAGTTTAATGATTGTGGAAGTACCATAGCAGGATAAATGAGTATGCTAATAAATAAGGCTGGTCCTTTAATACTTTGAATTGTGTAGGTTGGTTAGAATACACAGTAACTGGCAAAAGCACTACATTGATTCAATGCTCAACATGCAATTACGGGTAATTTCCCTCTGTGACCAATTTCACTCCTAGCTGGCCACACCCACCCCAATGATAAACCACAAGTGGACAAACAAACTGATAAAAACATGTTATGTAATAATGATGGAATTTGCTGGCACTATTTTCACACCTATATTGATAGCTCTATCAATAGGGGATCAGCAGGGGATAATTGGGAGTGATTAATAATTTTAGTTTTACTCCTTTTGGTAGAAAAACTGCACTGAACTGAGAATAAAATACAAGACTTCATTATGAATAATGCTTTTCTTTTTTCATCCTTTTCAGAGCGAAACGAAGAACACATGACACAAGGCTCACAAAGGAAGCTCTCCAGTGAAGACACAAAACTTACCGATGCTGCAATCATTTCACCCAACATGAATATTTTGATACTATAAGCCCTGTGTAATTTTTTTTTCGTTTACACTTTCTCAATATGTACAGTTGTTTTACTGTTTATGTGATTGTTCCGTTCTTTTGGATTAAAAAAAAAAGATAAGAAAAAGATGAAAAAATGTTTTGTTGTTTTTTCACATACACATAGTTCTATGCAAGCCACCTGTGCTCAGCATTTTTGATTATAGCTGCCTAGATCAAATTAGGGGTATTCACACTTCGGACCAGGAGCTCAGTGGATTCAACTTCAGAAAGTGCAATGGCTATTCTAGATGAAATCCACACACCCCCACCCTATGGAAGACATGACCTTATTCTTCCAAACAGGGAATGTGAATTTCAAATGAGGTTACCTGAATGGGCGATTCCCCAAATCAACACCCCTTGTGTGGGATTAAGGTGATAGCTTCCACTGTGGTGTATGGATTGCAACGGGAAAAGTTGAATTTAGTATGTATATACCTGACCAAAATGAATACCCTGAAATTAATCAAAATTCTCACTTTAATCAAACATACATTATTTATAAGCCTTGCAAGTGATGAATGTGAATGTAATGTAAGAGACAAGATCTGACAATTAATATGAAATTTGAGTAATTTGTTTTCAATTTGTTTGTACAAGCAAGGCAGTCAAATTCAGAAATCTTGCTTGACACCAACACAAGCAGTCAAAATTTGAAAATCAACCAAAAGAGTTGAATTTGGAGTGTTATGATATAAGCATTGGCTATTAAAATCAAAGTGACCTTTTTATGCTGATAAAGCAATTCATGGAGCAAAATACCTTACTTTAAATCACTAAATGGCACTTTTTGTAGTTGGATTACACAAGTTGCATTTATCCATTGAAAACGTGACTTACGGAGTGTGAAAACCCATATTTTGAGGTAGCTGCTGTTGTTTGGCAACACGGAATATTTGCCTGAGTGTGGCATTATGGGATTGAAGACTCATGTAGAACAGCATTGTGGGATATTTGCTTCAGTGTGGCAAGATTATGTTAGGCTTACATCTGTGGTGTTATGTAAATCCTTTGAAATGTTTTTGTATCTTGGTAGGAGTGTGGAAAAGCTAGAAAATTTCTTTCTAAAGATTGATTCCAAAAAGATTGTACTTGAAATAGATCTCTTCAAAATGGAGGATGCAACTCTTTTTGTTCAATTGTTGACAAGATTAGAAAGTACAGAAACTGAAGTTTTCAACATAACAAGGAAGATATAGTGTACCAAATTGGTACCATGTGATGAACAACTTCCATCCATATTTTGTATTCTTTATCTTCATTAAAACTGACGTTGTGGCTGACCAATATCAATCAGGAATATGAAATTTCACATTTTTCTGTCCTAATTTTGAGAAAGTAGGGAGGAAATGCTAAGATTTGGTAAATAACAATAGAAGCATGATTTGTCACATGGTAACATTATTAAACCCCATTACTACTACATGCTGATTGGTTACAAGAAGAAAAATTATTATTTATTGAGCCAATCACCAGCATTGTAAGAATGGTGGTAGGGGTAAAGAGTATTGAGCTTAGATATCTAGAAGCTGTATTTTCATTGGTCACTCACAATTGAAAAAATTGTGATTAACCAATTGGAAATGCTGTTTGAAAGGCGATTGTCCTCATTTTATTCTTGCAAAATGTCTTATGTTTACATTTGAAAATTTACAAGAAAATATGTGACTTTATATCAAATACACAGTGGTTAGTAATGTAAATCACTTAATTTTGCTGCAACTCTCTTGATGCGATTTTGACAAATTCCTAATTTTTGACCGCAAGAAATTTTCACACAAGTGAGGCCTTGTGATGTAAGAGCCCTGATTATAAGTAAATTATGTTTTGTGAATCAAAGCCTCTTATGAAATATGCCAAAGAAGAAAAGTTGGCAAAATTAAGTTGCTTTACAAAAACCTTATACCAATATATCCTATGTTTTGGATGATCAGATATTTATGGGTGAAAAAGAATCTTCAGGTATTTTCTAAATAAGTTAAGATATCCTTTTTATTATTATTCTGATACGAATTATAAAATAGTATGTTATGATAACATAAAGAGTCGTTTTCATATTTAAAGCAATAAAAATGATCTGTTGTTTCCTTTCCCCCATTGTTATACCTCAGTCAGTGCCTGGTAGATGAAATATTATTCACCCATGTTAACCATAATGTGAAACATTATCCCACCCACCCTTCCATCCATCCATCCTCCAAACTGTTGATCTAAATGAGTTGATATATAAGGCCAAAAAAAAAAAGGGTTTGTCTCAAAGCTTGCGCGCGCATTTGTAAAATCGCGTGATTTGACAAAAAAGAAATGCAGAAATTTTTTATATTTTTTTTTTGGAAAAATTAGGCGAAAATCAGACTTTTCTTCTCAAAATATCATAAAAAAATCGCATTTCGCATTTGTTTTCAAACCCTCGTGAGCTTTGAGACTAACCTTTTTTTTGTGTGGCCTAATGGGAAAATGTTGCAAACTAGAGATTTTGAAGGTGAAGTTGCCCAGGTTCTAGCATTGATATCAATGGCTGCAACCTTAGTCAATCCTATCGATCCAGTTTGCACTATTGTCCTTATAAGAAATAAATGTGACTTGATCAAACAAAACATGCAGATGATAAAGTGTTCGTATGCCAAAATTGGAAGTTTACTGAACTTTGTCTACAATTTTGTTTGATTAGGTCCTAGGGTCACGAATGTCCTGGTACACAGAGGGGTGGAACATATGTCATGTAAGCTTAAATGACATTTACACTAGCTTTCGGAAAAGAACAGCACTCTCTTGTTCCGATCAATGTGAGCCCACTGTTAATGAACGAGATACATGGGGCTTTGTGTTCCCTTCATGAGCACTGCTCTGCACCGACCAACATTTTGACATGTAATTGGCCAATCAGATTATCGGTGTGTTGTTATGATTGTGAGGTAATTAGAACCCCACTTCTGTGTTTATGCTGTGCACACTCTCAAAATTTAAACAAGCGCTGTTCTTCTCTTCCAGCAAGTGTATTATGTTAAAACTAGATGGGAAAAGAAAAAACTGATTCATTGGTTAGTTTTCCCTTTAGCTTTCCTCACATAATGCTGCAATTTTTAAGATTAAAAAACTTGGGTGTAACATTTATGAAAGTTCACCTCACATTATCGAAAGCAAACATTTCATCTAGCAAAGATGTATGGTATAACTACAGTAATTATCAAAATCCTTCACAGATCATCTAATCAGCATTAGTCATGACTGAGTTACCAAAGTGTGGTGTTCTTAAACAAGGCAGCAATGCATGCACGTCAGGGATTCTAATGTGCATGAGTAAGATGAACTGTTTTTGTTGTTGTTACGTTAACTATTCAGTTAACCGTGATTGAACATCACACTTGAAATGCAGCAAATAATCTTTAAGGGTTTAAAAACTCCTAAAAGTGACACATGCATACGACATACCATGCATTGTGTTGAGATGAGTTGGTTTTGCCAGGCTTTTTGAAGATTCTAGGAATGTCATTTTCTAATTGCTTTGATAAAAAAATTTCTAACAAACATGAAAAAGCTTGGATGTGCGATGCTTTTAACAACTGAATTTGGGATTGTAGTCACTTGGATACCTTAATCTGACAGGAATCCAAATACCTCTCTAATAGCAATGTATAAAGATTGTGTGCAACAGAAATGGTCTTGTGTTAACTTTGGGCTATTCCAGTTGAAATCTGCTCTCCCTATGGAAGACATGACATTAATTTTCCACACAAACAGCATGAATTTAAAATGGGGTTGCCTGAATGGGTGACTCCATTTGAAATCTACTCCCTCTGTGTGGGAGAATAAGGTCATGTCTTCCATAGGGGTGTGTTTATTCAAATGGAATAGCCCATAGTGTGTAACATGATAAGTCTAAAGTTAAGATATATCGGAAATTGATCAGGAATGATATCATCAAACTTGATATTATGTAACATCAGTTTCTTTACATTTTTTGTTTGTTTTCTAATTGGATTTTTAAGAAATGTTAATAAGAGAAAGAATTCTGTAAGTATAGTCTGAAGTTTATGCTAAGATTGAAAATGAATTATAGGGCAAAACATGGTTATTGCCCTACCTTTTTGTGATTTTTTTTGAAAGAATTGACACTAAACATATTTTAGATGATTTAAAATCATAATCATGTGTAGATATGAGCTTTCCTAGAAATGACTCTTATGAAGAAGACTTATCCAGGTAGCAAGAAAGAAATTGCTGAATTTTGATACTTGAAATTAACATAAATATGACTTATGTATAATTTTTCATAAATTATTAGATTTTGTTTATAATATATTGCAGGTCAAAAGTTCATGTTTTGTAAACATTGAATGACTGCTGTTCACGTCCTTGTTTGTTCGTTCTTCATCTCGTTGGCGTATGTAATGTTCTTGTACATATATTTCCTAAAGATTTTTCTCTCATGAATTATTGGAGGGAATGTTGTTGTTCTGATAGAATAATTGTGCAATATAAGGCAGTAATATTCCCAAGGGAAGATAAGGAAAGAGTTGGTGATTAAGGAATGAGTTGATCATTCTCTGCCAGATCCTATACTGGTGTCCTGAAACAAGAAAGTACAATAAGTTGAAATCATCTTTGTAGCACTTTGATTTTTGTTTTTCTTTCATTATTTTTCACAATTTTTGGCTAAATTCAAGTTTTCTTTGTTTCACACATTATGTATTGAAACCTTTGTTGAACAGCATTTTGTTTTCATTGAGTTGATTCCAGTTAAGGCTGCTATAATTTGGTTCATCTCAAGTTTGGTATTTCGCTTGACGCAGTATCAAATCGAGCACGCTTGTTGCGCAACTGTGAAGTAGCATTGACGTCACTACCAAACTTGAGGTGAACCAAATTTAAGTTGACATTTTGTGTGTATTCTGTGTTGTGACAAACATAGCGGGAATTGTGCTCCAGCATATTTCCTTATTTCATAAATGTGCCACAGTGCTCAATAAGAAAAAGAGCTGATAATTTGAGCTGAGAATAGCAGCGGAAGTTACCAGACTGATAAACTCAGCGATGAATAGAACACACAGGTGTTTGTCGCAGCGCAAAATGCACACATTGTCTTTTATATACTAGCCCATACTCGGATACAAATACCCCAGATTTGAGACCCAGTATATAGAACCTGGCAGTCGAGATCAGTACAGTAGACAAAATGTATGTTACTGTAGTTTCCGATGTGTTTTTTTCTTTATCTCTTTTAGATTTTTCCCTCCTCTGTATGCAATCCTGTTTCATAAAAGCATGAAGTGGTTCTGAAGTAAAACTGTATGGAAATAATACGCAATTCCAATTGTACAGTCAAAAGCTGTTGATTTCATTTTGATTTTGTTTTTCTGTTTGTCTGTAATATTGCTGTACATAAGTGAATCTGATTATGATCTTGTAGATATTAAGTTGATTTGTATCAGTCAGTCCTGTAGAAATTACTATTGTGAAAAAGAAATTCCTCACATTTTCTTTGTTTTTGGTTTTCTGCCATTTTTTTTTGTTTTCTAGTAAATGGGCAATCTTGCTAGGTTCTGCCTGTGAAATTGAAATAAATTGTATCGTTGTGTCATGATTTGTGTACTGAAATCTTAAAGTGTCAATTTTGACTTTTTGTTATTGCAGCGGTTTTGTGGAATAGTGTTAATCTTGATAACACATGAGTAGCTGGGAATTCCATTGCTATAAATTCCCATTCCAAAAAATTATTTTAACACAGAAAAAGAAACTACATAGCTTTTACTCAGGATCAGATAATTATACAGGATGTCCCTAAAAGAGCTGTATCGTCAGAAACTTAATTGTTTGGATATTTTAACGCTACAACTAATTGACTAAACATAACAAAATAACTGGTGTGGTTGAAGAATATATCAGCTATTGCATACTTTTTGAATTGACCACACCATTATTGAAATATAAGAATTTTATGAGAGTCCATCATTTTGACACCTTTTCACAGATTCAAATATCAATCGATGAATTGCATTCGGAGTGCTAATCACTGCGCACAAACAGCGCATGCAAGGTTTATTATCATTGATAGATATTTGACTCAGTGGAACGGATTGAAAA
Source organism: Amphiura filiformis (assembly GCF_039555335.1). Classification (NCBI taxonomy): domain Eukaryota; kingdom Metazoa; phylum Echinodermata; class Ophiuroidea; order Amphilepidida; family Amphiuridae; genus Amphiura; species Amphiura filiformis. The sequence continues at coordinate 54,022,415 of NC_092633.1, read as the reverse complement.
TGAGGCAGTTTTGTAAAGTACTATTATTTCAAAAACGGAGCGGTCAAGTGTCAAAATTAAAAAAATATGGGATAGCTGATGTATTCCTCAACCATATTGGTTATCTAGTAATGTTTATGCGTTTAATACTAAAGAAATTCAGTTCCCTCAATATTTAAATCTTTATTTATTTTTCGATCACAGAGACAAGATTTAAGCTTGCTTTTCATGAGTTTGATTCATGTATTCTTTCACATATCATTCCATGTGATAAAAGTTAAAAAGAAAACAAACTCGGCCAACCTACTGACCACCCCAAAAATTCCACTGGAAACAATTTTTACCTTTGCCTAATGCAAGCCCTAACCTCTTGGTCCTATATTCATATATAACTGAAATGGATGACAACAAACAAATCATATAAAACTTCATGAAAAAAGGCTTGAAGAGGTTTATTGTTGATATTAATATTACTCTTGTCAATCAGAAACAGGAGAGGTTGGAAACTGAGAGGCAGTATTCAATTGGGAAGATCCAAGAGGGCCAAAATGTGTCAAAATTTGTATGATTGTACAGACCAAAAGGGGGTGTTGTGGTAGCCCTGTAATGACTTTTTCTCAAATGCTGAGCTGTTACTCCTAATGAGGCTCTATTTGCCATTTGGTACCATCAAGAACACTCCCACAAAATGTCAAGATTACATGTTTTATTATCACAAAATGCTGCAATTTCAATTTATATAGTTTGCCCCACTTCCTGTTCTCATAATATTATTAGAAGAGTACCAATATTGATATGATTGGACAAATCTGTTGTTATACACTCAGGGATAGGTCAGAATTTTGTTTTATTTTCATTTTGGAACAATGAAAAATCTCACTTTTAAAGTAATGAGTATGCGAGTCCAATGTTGACCACATGTAATTATGCTCTCCTGTGTTCAGACTCTGCGTTTGTAATTACCTGAATGTGGATCTACATTAGAATGCACACATCACAAACGTGAACATGCCTGAAACCGTGGACGTCCACGGTTGCTGGATATAACTAGGACAGCGCATATAACGTAAAAATACATTTGCAGTTGATGGCTGGATAGGAAGTTGTTGGGTGTGTGTAGGGTAGGTCCACAGTGTGTTAATTGAATTGAAACTAAAATAAGTGATGTGTCATTTCAAAAACACTTTTGGGCAGGTATCAATTTTGAGGTTTTTACATATCTTATTTTGCTCCACAACGCTGTTAATAAAATCGGACATTCCTATATATGTGAAGATATTGAGTTTGTTAGTTATGGTATTATAAAACTGGAAATTGAGATATCGGCCTTCAAAAATATTATTGACAATTATGTACATGCATATGTACAGTGAAAAATGTCTGAAAAAATACAAGATGCCAGTTATATTCCGGTCTGAAACTATCAGACAATATTTTAAACATTATTAGCATCACAAATTTGCAAAAACCCCAAATTGTGAGAAAATCACCCCAAGCTATTTCTCCATTTACGATCCTGCCCAAAAGTGTCTGCTTTCAATATACCACATCACATATGTTAATAGGATGTCATTAATCTTTTGGGTTGTTCCCTTAAAAATGGGTGGATAAAACGTTTCAATTCCATGGGTGAAAAACTTTGTAAATTCAATCCACCTTGTGCTGTGCTGAGTACATCTTAAATTTATGTTACCTGATCAAGTGAAATGAGGACAGTATCATGAAAAGTCCATTTTCAGATGTTTGCATTATTATCTTACAGCTTGATCAGCTTCAGTTATAATGCTGTCAAAATGTGACATAAGCATTCCGTATTTCGTCAAATAGTCGCCTCCTCAAATAAACGCCCCCACCACTTTTTTCAACCAAGATGTTTCAAAAAATGCAGATATTTCCATGCTATCTTGTGTAGTAAGTTGCCCACATGGTCGATAATAGCATCACTTTTTGGCAAAAATCTCGATTGGAAGCCCGGAAGTGAACCAGAAGTCAGTGTTTCTAGTTCATAGTTCGTCATTTTAGCGTGAGTTTTAAGTTTACCTAATGATTTTAACGGGAATTGTCGTTCTAATATTGACCTTGAATAAACGCCCCCCCCCCCTTTGGAAAATGTAACGCCCCCGGGGCGTTTATTTGACGAAATAAGGTACTCGGAGTTAGATTAGTATCAAAACAGGGATCCAGCTTACAGAATAAAGCTGTATAATCGTGACAATAGGCTTATTTGGTGTAACGAAGAATCCAATTTGGGATGAATTTCCTGTCTTTGTTAGTTAGTGCCAACCTTCATAATGTCTGTTTGAGGGATATAAGCCATTATGTATACCTGAGTAAAAACTATCTAAATTGACATATCCAGTTTTTGCCTCATGTCGGCTTTTTTTCTGAATTTACTGTAAAATTGGCAAATAATTTCTTGTGCTACAACAATTTCAAAAATGTTTCTCAATTCAAAAAACCTAGATATCTATTTTAGGTATATTTATTGTGTTGTGGTGTGAGTGCCAAAAAACCCAGTTTTTTATTGTTTGTAAATTTGGATGACCTATTTCTATTACTGATGATATTTGTACATCTTGTTTGCATTTTGATACCAGAAATTCAAGAATTAATTGTAGTCATTTTTGTTATTAACATAACTGTATGTATTGCATATATAGAGAGTGATTCAATATGTACATTTTAATAACTGTCAAGGTGCTGAATTTTTGTTCCATTTCTTGATTTTCAAATCATTTTGCATGTTCAGCTTTACCAGCTGAATCCACAAATTCTTGATTACACTTTATAAAATTTGTACTTTGACAAAGAAATGTTCCTTTTTTATCTGAAAACAGAAAGAAGAAAAATATAAGATACCTTTGTACCAACTGTAATTAACTTTTATGCTAAAATGTAATTTAACAATTTATTATTGTACAGTTTTTGAAATTTGGAAACAAAGCTGCAAGAATGTGATTTTGTTTCTACCAAGGCATTTGTTTTCTTATTCACTCTTTCTGTTCTTGGCTGGGTAAGGTTGGACAAGTCAGTCCAGAGTGAGATAAAACCATCTCAAAGAGGTTATATAGAGAGCCCAGCCATTGCCAGGATAAAATAGTGTACCCCATGCACAAGTGTAGTTCATCATGCACCTAGCAAACTGATTTCAAGTGAATGCTTCTATGATTCTGGCAAATGTGTTGTGGCTTGCAAGTGGAAAATCTGTGCAAATATGCTGTACATGCTAAAAGATGCCAATTTTCTGATGATTTTGGGCCTTTGGCAATAAATGCTGGAGGTAAACTATTTTGGTCCCATGCATGACAATCAAATATGGTAGATTTACCACAAATATGGTAGATTTACCACAAATATGGTAGATTTACCTCAAATATGGTAGATTTACCTCAAATATGGTAGTTTTACCTCAAATAGTGTAGATTTACCACAAATATGGTAGATTTACCTCAAATAGTGTAGATTTACCACAAATGTGGTAGATTTAACACAAATATGGTAGATTTAACACACATATGGCATGTGAAATGGATACATGCTGTTGCAAAAATATCACACATGTAGGGCTCATGATGTAAAGAAATGTGGTGTATAAGGAATGAAATGCTGTTACAAGCCAAGGCAGAAATGGGATGTTTGATTTAAAATCCACATACCAGTCGCACCTTCAATCCAGCTAGAAAGTGCAGTTAAAATCCAGTTAAATTGTACACAGTTTGGATCTGGAATTATATAGTGGGATTTGGAATTATTTAAGGAAATCAGACAGCAGCGTTTGCACAGTATTTTTGTGGGACCTGAGAGTACATCGGACATATCAAATTGCATTCTGAATATGAGTAATGTGCTTCTGATATCAAATAATTTTGAATTTTGTGATATGATACATGTACAAATTTTATGGCAAATTATTCAAATTTAATATTTTTGATATTTAACAGTCCGTATAAATATAATGATATGTACTTAAAGTGTATGTAGCTGGGATGAAAAGCCAACCATCAATTGAAAATTTTCACCTTTCATGTTGAAGATACACATTTTTCCCCAAAAATTTTGGTGTTTTGGTAAAAAAAATCTATATCTTCAATACAAAAGATTTTTCATATGAAATTTTCATATGAAGGGACGACTTTTCATCCCAGCTTCATACACTATTTCATGAGATTTATACAATTTACTTCGAGAACTGTAAATTTAAATTTTTAATCATTTGCCATAAAATGTGTATAACATCACAAATTTCAAAAAATCAAAATTATTTGATATCAGAAGGACATTCCTCATATTCAATTTGATATGTCTGATGTGCTCTCAGGTCCCTCAAAAAATATGTGAAAATGTCGCTATTTGAGCCCTTAAACTGTTGAAGTTGGAATTCCAAAGCCATCCTCAGCGAGAGTGCAGATTTCAGATGAATTAATTAGCCCAGTAGCATAGTTTTTGTTCCAATTAGTACTTTTTGGACCATGGAACAGTCACAGTGTGTGTAGCACACACGTTTGTGACACATCTTCGCATGACTGTTAAAGAGTACTGATACATGATGGCATCTGGAAAGTGCCCATTTATCCTATTGATCCTACTGGTTCATTAAACAACTTGCTGCAAATATGCTTACAGAGTTTACAAGGCTAAAACCAAAACTACATTAATTCAAATAATTGGTAATACACAATTATATCCAAAATCATAGTGCACACTGTCAGTTTTGTTGTTGGCATGCAGCACGTTTAGTGTACTTCATTGCTGGTTTTGACTTTGGTACTTTCTTGAAAAATGTTAAAGTGCATCATGAACTTATAGAACACTCTGACATAACTAGTTATTCGATTTCAAACGAATTTGATAGATTTTATCAAAGCTGTCATCTTTAACATCGTTTTGGCAGAGTAAATGTATGAGGTGAAAGATCAATTAGAAGTTAGAGATTCACCAAAGCAGGGTTGGCAAGATTTAAATTAACTGAAGAAGATATTACCTTCCACACAGGTGTGAATTTGAAATGGGGTTACCTGATTGGGTGACTCCATTTGAAATATACACTCCCTGTGTAGGAGATTAGAATGTCATATCTCCCATAGATGTTGTGTGGGCTTCAACTGGAATAGCCAATCCATCAGTGGATCTTACCCCCCTCCTCAAAGTCGCCAACAAAGAAGTACATTATACACCATTTCATTCCGCATGTATATATATTTTTGTACAAAAACAAAATGAATTATGAAGAAAGAAGTCATTTCGTTATGTGATAAAAAGCACACAAGCAATTTTTTTTCAGTTTCCAAAGTTTTGTGTTTAAATTTGTAAAAAGTTTGTTGATGTAGTAATCTGAATTATTTTTTTGCTGTTATTTGAAGCGATGTGATAACGGCATTTTTATTCCCTGCTTTCTCCCTGCAGGTTGAGTGTAAAATATCACTTAATTTATGAAATAAATATTTATTGCAAAAACAATTATTGATTGTGCAGTTATTTACAATGTTGTAAAATTGATATTCAGGTGAGTGTTGATAGACATATTGCAAGTCATAATTTGTTCTAATTAAACACAGAATGGTTTTCAGTGCTTTTTAATAATTTGGAAAAAGTTCTTGCATCCAACAATATTTGGGTATAAAGATGTTGGAGCATTCCTTAATGATATTTCATACCACATCGTAGTACTTTCTTAATTGACTGACCAGTGATGCTATGAAGAAGTTCTGTATGTAACGATGTAGTATGAAACGTCATTGAGGTATATTTAACATCTTTATACCCAAATACTGTTGGATTTGAAGAACTTTTGCAAATGATGAATTATGGAGAATCCTGATGAATTTATTTACGGATATGACATTTACCTAGAATGCTTGTTTACTTTTTTGGCCGTGTTTTACCTGAAAATATTTTTTCGCATGGCATAGCAAAATTGTCATGACACTATCTTCAGAAGATCGTAAATTGAAATAATACTAGCAAAGCTGCAAAATTTGTCATGATGCCATCTTCGGTAGAAATATTTATTGCACTAGAAAGTATCTATATTCAGTAGATAGCTGTTGTTACGATACTATCTTCAGTACATAGCACATTGTGATTGTGATCTTCAGTAGCTAGTAAGCTGGAATGATGATATCTTCAGTATATAGCAATTTGTTATACCGCTTGTTATAGGACATCTTCAGCATTATAGCAAACTGACACAAGCTATCTTCAGTAGATATCAATTTGTTATGGTGCTATATGCAACATATAGCAAACTTATACTAAGTTATCATCAGTAGAAAAAAAGCTATTATGATGCTACCTTCAGTAGATAGCTAACTGTAACAAGCTATTTGTAGTATATATAAAGCAAATTGTTACGGTGCTATCTTTAGTAGACGGCAAATTGTTATGGTGCTATCTTCAGTAGATAGCAAATTGTTATGGTGCTATCTTTAGTAGACAGCAAATTGTTATGGTGCTATCTTCAGTAGATAGCAAATTGTTATGGTGCTATCTTTAGTAGACAGCAAATTGTTATGGTGCTATCTTCAGTAGATAGCAAATTGTTATGGTGCTATCTTTAGTAGACAGCAAATTGTGTAAACTCGCTCCTGAACACATTATGTGCAGAGACCACATAGTCTTTACAAAATTCATGTTTTATGGATGGAGTGTGTCCCGGAAGTGTGTGTTGTTTGTGTCTGGGTGGGGTGGGTAGCTGGTCGGTGGGGTGTGTGTGCAACGGGGGGGGGGGCTTGGGGGTTGTGGTGTGTGTCAAATTGGATGGCTGACTGCATTTTACAGTTTAACCAGTATTGAGACTACAAAAGAATAGGCTGGCATATCAAGATTATTTCAGTTACCTGCACAAAGCCTAGATTTAATACAAATCTATCAAAGTTAATAATGTACATACATCTGTCGTCTTTAAAAAAAGAAAATAAACATTAGATAATGACCCGGGATAATAGACAGGAAATCAAACAAAATAAAATAAAAAGATAATAAATGTGAGAAACTGGGTCAAATGTAGAGTCTGAAGTTTACCGTTTTCAAAAATCCATTTTCCGTGTTGTAATCCGTGTTGTAAAATTGTAAATCCGTGTTTCATGAATAAAGCTTCAAATGTATAAACAATGATATTAATGTCATAATAAAGTGTTCAATATCCCGATCAATATGCTCTGATTGAAATATTCTCACGATAATAGGCCGACTGTTACGATGCTTAGAGGCATATAGGGGGTTCATGCCAGTAATCTACCTTTATTTCGGTATTATTAAACAGTTTGAACATAAAAATTGACACACACAACTCATTGTCTTTAAAATTTATTTCTCTTATTTTTCAACAATTTTTGTCACAGCATACAAAAATGTCATTTTCCGTGTTGTACCTCCGATTCCATGATTTTTTTCTGTTTTCCGAAAAACAGAAAACTTCTGACTCTAGTCAAATGACATCACCAATTAGCCAGTTAATTTGTTGTTGTGTTCTCTGATTGAATATTTCACTTGGCAGAGCTGACGTTGGTGGTACAGTAGGAATTGAAGTGTCTTACTGTTTGATCAGCTCCTAATTAGCGGCAATTGTTAGGTTTTTACAACTATGCCGAAAAAGTAGACCCACACGTGATATAATTGACATGTGTCGTCTACATTTTTTGTGTTAAAGAAAGAAGACAAACAACATATTGGACTTTAATAATTTTGATGCTTCTTGCTAGATGTCACCAGACAATTCGCAAAATAAAATATATTGATATTGCTTATCAAATATGTCAAAAATTACACTTTTCTATGATTGTACAGATAACCTGTCTTTGATTCGACTTATAAATGGCAAAAATTATTTGGTTTTTGTACTTCACATCAATAAAGTCCAAACTTTACACTCATGTAAATTCACGACAGTCAAGCATTACAGGTCTACAGGTGCTGCGCCAGCTGCGCACACACCATTCTATCAATCCATGATGTTATGAAATTTGCCATTTATAAGTTGGATAAAGAATAGTAGTTTATCAAACAGATTTATAACTTGTCATGGCATTTTAATGCCTGAAATCTTTTGCTTAATACTTACCAATATTGAAATAATTGGTTATTAAGTAGTATGGTATTAAGTCTAGTAAGGTTCAAGATTAAGCCACACACATTTGTGAAACTATATCCTTTTCATCAAAATTTGACATAGATTTAATTGAAAGGTTTCTTCATGGTACACTTTAAATATTCAGAGGCTGTTTCATGTAAATTATATATCATTTTGTATAAGTGATCTATAATTTAAATGGTCACTTCCGTGTGAAAAACTTGTTGCTACACCTTTCTGTTATAAAATAATATTTGACTGTTGATACCCGAGGTTGATACTCTTTTTCTTGCTATGTTTTGTATACATTTATTCTACCAACTTCTGGTTACATGGTTGGTTGCCACTTGGTTGGTATACACAGCTTTTGCAGCCACTCGATGCTTTTTTAAATTCTGACCCCTGTCTGGAATAAAACTGGATGCATGGGTCAAAATAACATTGATGTTTTTCAAGAGCATAGGAAAAATGTAAATGATTTGAAAGGGAGTATTTTGTGATTCTAGCATCCTCCTTACGGTATGTTTGAGTAGATATCCATGTATATTACATTGCTCCATAGACCATTGTGCTGTAATTTTGTTCTGTAAAGCCATATCGTAACTTGATATGCTGAGGAGGACGCCCTCAATATCTTTCAAAATTCTGTTTTTACTTGATGTAATATACTCTGCAAAAATCAAGACTTTACTGTTCTGTAGTTTTGTCAAAATCTGAGATTTTGAGTAAATTGTCTGAACAAGACGGTTTATGGAAATATAAATCGAACCTGTATGCAATGTTGATAACACAGTATGCACATGGTGTGTGGGACAGTCATATACACATCAAAGGACTGTAGCATGATGACCGACACAGTGACATGCGTTGGCTTGTCTGCGCTGGTAGCAAGTTTCTTTGTTTACCTCAGTTGTTCGGCTCAAAATTAAAAGGGGACATATCTGACAGGAAAAACTAGCATTTTATGGAAAACAATTAATACTAATCTATTTTTTATAGAAATGTTACCATATGGCTTTAACAGAAGATAAATACAAATTTGTCAACATTTTTGCTAAGTGAAATGAATCTACAAGAAATATTTTGCACACAAACATTATGTAGCCAGATGTTTTCAGTGGTATAAAAAATTCAATGTTTTTGAAGAAAGTGGTGGATGATCACAAAATGCCCCTCCTCCCTAACAAAATTTGTTCCTTTCATAGGCCTTCATCAATCTTTTGGGTTGTTCTCTAACTTATACATCATCAATATAAGATCTTTCAATTTTTAAATATTGCAACATAATTGCATTTACATGAAAATGAATCAGAACACACAATACATAAGAAATAGACATTAAAAAAAAACATGCTTGTTATTGAGTGTTTCAAAAATAAACATGCAAGTAAAAGAATAATTCTAAATAATTCTACCAATGAATTAAATAAATAGTAATAAGAAGTACTGTGTGGAAGTTATGCTTCTGTCAACATTACTGGAATACAACTGAGCATATTACTAATAATGGATGCATTAGGAAGAAACTGTGATTGCTTAATATTACAGTGAAACACACATTCAGGTCTATCCTCAATGTAGGCATACATTAATTAGCCTCCTGTCAAGACTTTATTGAGGGATTAGACAGCTTTATTCCATAAGCCATACAATCCATCAAGTATGCTTACATGAAGGTAATATTCATACTTACATGCTTAAAATAAGGAATGACAGTCTCTAATAGAGAATATTGTGTATTATTTTACATACATAAAAGGAATTGAAAGTGGAGTTACAGCAAATGAAAAACACTTGTAACTTTATAATTTGAGAAATGAGAAAATTTTCTTTTTTTTTTCCAAATCTACCATACAAAAATCTCACATAAAATAATGATAAATACTAATGAAATTCTTCATCTTACTCACAGTGAAACCTCCTTGAGAGATGAAAGGTGGTCTATTCTTGTCAAAAAGCTTATACAACAGTTTGATGAAAAAACAACTGAAAAGTAAAAAAAAAAAATGCATTCCGCACATTGGGTTTTTAACTTGGGAAGGGCTTTGAGACAAAGGATTAAATTACTTGCCTAACATTTCAATTTTTTGTAATTTGCTGCAAAACACACTAACACATTATTTTGGTGTTTGCCGAAAATATTTTACAATAACATTTTGACAACATTTCAAAACTGTTGCTGTAGTGTTTTTTGTCGGTGTAGTGTTTTTGGTTGACCTTTATATAACCCAACATTTAATGTTATTTAAAAAATGTGACCACACAAATGTTTGAAAAATTTTTGTGTTTGCTGGGATGGCGGAAAATCAACTTAATTTCTCACAACCTACATCAAATGTGTAACTTCATCACATTTTGGAAGCATTGTAAATTATTCCACTTCATGAATAGGTTTTACGACTGATATGCTAAGTAAATAGATAACTAACATGCATTATTGTATAGGTACATAAAAAAAGGAAAACAAAATAAGAGTTACAACTAGTGAAAAATAATGGTAACTTTGCAATGATATGTCATTTAAGCTTCTGCAAGTGATAGATATGTATTTACCGGTACATCAACCATAGAGTTACAATGAGTGAAGAGTGATTGTAACTTTACAATGTGTTGGAAATGTTGGATTAGAATTTCATAATTGACCAAATCATTTGCGACTTGAATATTAAACCCTATAATACTTTCTGCTCTTTCTTCCTCTTCCTTTCCTGTTAGGTGATGGCACTGCTGTGATCTTCACCAAGGGCACACCATCTAACTGAATGCAAAGTATGTAACACCCTGGTTAGAAACTAGCTTCACATCATCAGTCCAAGGTGTTGTTGGACATCCACCTCCCATGCTGATCGTCCATAGTTCCTCTATTCCACCATCTTTCCTGATGACAATATATGGCCAAAGTATAACTTTCTCTCCATTATGCCATTTCTGCTAGATAAATATGCATAAATCTCTGATCCACTTTCCAGCATTAGAAAGTAACCAACCTTTCGAGGTTAGACCAGTTTAGCAATTTCCTGACAAAATTGGCCCAGTAAGTAATTAAAAGTAACTATAAATGTCTTAATTATTTTCTTTTTCTCCTTTTCAATCCCATATGGCCTTTACAGGAACACTGAACTCAACCAAATCCAAGTGATGCCCTAATACTAGTTTCATACTTTCCTGCCGCTTGCCGTTCTGACGACAAATTTGCTTCACTGCGCAAAAATGCCAGTGGTGACTAGCAGCAAGGCAATGTATCTATCACACTACTGCTTTGCCCAAATGGCAGCATCACTGGGAGTTGAATTCAAGTCAACTCCGAGTTGACATATTAGAACAAATTACGATTTTAGAGCGGCGTAGAACAGCAACATTGGCTTTCAGAGTCATGCTGCTGCCGCTCAGCGGTGTCCCGCTGCGCTTGCAGAAAAGTACAAGCAGCATGATAAAGCGTCATGCCGCTCAGCGACAAGCGGCAGAAAGTATGAAACCAGCATAATTTGACATTATGACAAAATACACTGTCTGATTAACAAACAGATGAATAAACCAAGATTGAAATTAAATCACAAACCACATAATGTAATCATCATAAACACATTTCATTCCATTCATTTCATTATTATTTTTATATCAAAATGCTTATCAACATGTTATGTATAAATTACTATTTATTGAAAAAATTTTACATCATTTTTTAAATAACATTTTCTTTGAAATACATGCATGTCATGCTTTAGAAATATTAATCAAATACATTATAAAAGTCTATAGTACTATGAATACATTGTAAAATCGAATCACATGCCTAGCTTTAACATTATTCTTGGTTTGGTTTAAAACTTTGGTACAGAAATAAGTTGTAATACCTTGTCTTGTCTTGTAGTTATTGAACAATTATTGATTTTTTGGCATATTTGTAATGTTTACACATGTCCCAACTTACTGCCTGCTTGCCGCTAGTCACCGCTGGCAATTGGATTCAGCCAAATTCATTGTGTTTTTGGGACAACAGAGCAAGTTTGAATTAAAGTCATAATTATGACTTTAAATCCATAATTATGACTTCTCTCATAGAAAACAACAGATGAGAGTTAGCTGGGCCAAAACACCATCAATGGCTGGAAGGCGGAAATTATAAGGCAACTCTATAGGCTAACTCGTCATTTTAATATTTTATATTAATTTTGATAATATTTTATGAAAGATATTAGAAAATGTTTTTTCCCAATAATTTGAGTGCATAACCTGAAACTAGTCTAAGTACAAGTTTTTGGGCTTGATTGTCACAGCATACGAAAAACACTCTTAAATGCATGTAAGAACACAATTGGACAACTTTACGACATTGGATCCTGCAACTTTTGGTACTTTCATGACACATAGAAACCAATGGTTAAAGAGAAAAAATGAGTGAATATCTAATCATTTGATTCAGACTGAAAATTTAGGGTAACCCTGCCCTTTCCTAGTTTTCATGTCATCTTGTCATTGTTCTTGGTGTCTGAGCAATTCAACACATTAAGTATAATATATATTGAAAAGAGTTAAAGCATAGGAAATGTTTACCAAACAACAGCTAATGCTTTTAATCACTGTCTACACCTTGAATATTATTGCCATAGTTTGTCTAATAGATATTACCTATTGTCAATATCGGAGACTCAGATAGAATCACCATGCAAGAATAAGAGCAGGTACAGTCTATATATCTACCTCGAGTCACCGGCACTAGCTTTGAAGTTCAGCGTGTTCTGCGTTAGCCTAGAGTTACTTGGTGCGTGTACATACTTTTATGCACGCGATCAACGTGCCGCATATGTACATGCAAGAAATCATGCTAAGCCAACACGGGCACGCTGAAGCTAGTGCCGGTGACTCGCGGTAGATATACAGACTATAGATTAAAATGGCCAGTAGAGGTGATCACTTGTATGGTGATTAAGACCAGCATCTTCATTCAGTGTAATTAACAGATCAAGTCACTAATGTAAGAGTCACCCTCCTATCTTCTATTATCAAGATAAGAATGTGAGTGAGATTTTTGATTTGATTTGTTCGGGTTTTGACAACCCTGGATAACACAAGAAAGCCTCTATTGAAGCTTATTTCCATTGAGGTCCATGAACACAGGGACGGGTTGGGAACAGTCAGGGGTTAACACCCTACTCTTTTCGAAACTGGCTGCGAGATACATGTACAGGTATGGCTCTCTGCACACGGGACCGACGGCTTAACGTCCCCTCCGAAGGACGGAGTACTTTCATGATTCATTTACCCAATTCTAAGTGAACCACGGAGAAAGCGGAAGTCTGAATTTAATCTACAGAGGTTGCCAATTAATTTCAGACTTTTTTTCCAAGTCAATATCCCAGCAAATCGCCACCGCCGATAATTGAACCGGGACCTCATGCACTAAAGGCAAGTACTTAACCATTGCGCCCACGCTCTCCTCCAAAATCCTAACCAAAATCAAATATGTGACCCCTCAGCACAACTGAGCCCGGATGTTGCCAGTGCCACTATTGAGATATGCTCCATTGAACTTAACAATAAACAATAGGAAACAAAGGATTTATTGACCGTTTTAATGATTTTTCACTACTTAAATGTCAAGTACTGTAGACATGATATACATCATTTTAAAGCTAATTTCAAGTATAATATTTTGGTTGAATATCTAAAAAATGATGATTGGCGACTATAGAAAATAATGTAGGCCACTGAATCTACACCACCTGCAGAATAGCTTGAATTCTTGCCATGATGCTGACATATTTAACCCATGATCACTCCCGGCTAAATTATAGGCCTCCAAGAACTACTTTGATTGGTTACAAAGAAGGTGAAATCATGTATACAGCCAACCAAAGATATGGTATGAATAGTTAGTAGTACTCAAGGGGTTAAGCTTAAAATTGCTAAGAAATCTAAAAGCTCTATTTTGATTGGTTACTCAGATAATTATATCATGTCATTAACCAATCATGGACATTGTAAGAAAGACAGTAGTGCCCATGGGGATAACATGCCTTTTTTTATACTAAGTTACTGTTTCAGATTTCATCTAACAGAATACAAGTGCACAGGATATTCTTGTTGATATCCATACACCCCCTATGGAAGATATGACCTTAGTCTTCCACACAGTGAGTGTGAATATCAAATGCGGTTACCTGAATGGAAGAATCCATTTGAAATCTACACCCCCTATGTGGGAGTTTGAGGTCATGCCTTTCATAGGGGGTTGTATGGATTTCAGGAATAACCCATTATGAGGATTAGCAAATTCAATAATTCAACACAATTCAAATAAGTGCAAGTGTGACATGATCTATATAATGTGCTCGGACCAACATGGAAAAAGTAAGGCACATAAAAAATGGGCATTTTGAAAAATAACTTCACAACAATATGTGCTAGAGATATGTACAGGGTTTTCATCATTGCAAAACTTACTTGATATAAAATGACAATAGCATGATAACTGAATTTTAAAAATCGCTGACACTGGCAGTGTATTAGATCATGTCACATAAATGCAATAAATTCACTACACTCAGTAAGTAAAAAAAAACCTTACAAAATTAAAAAACATATATACATAAAAAGGTTATGCTTGCATCTACATGTAATGTTACATAACATTGCATATTAAAGTCACACATTTTTCAGCCAGCTTGATTTCCAAGATGAAATAGATTGTAAATAAAATTGTGACAGGCACATTGGCAAAGATGATTACACACTATTAAAATGAAAGACTAATAATTTTTTCATTAGCACAAACAATTGTCTATGAATATCATCTAAAGTTTGTCCACTTTGAAGTATGAAGTAAGGTATGCACATTTTGCGTAAGCGTATCGTGTGTTGTGTATTAAGACGCTCATGTATTCGTGTGCAGCTAGCAGCGTGTTAATTCCTTTTGACATTAAGGTGCACCGAAACTGCGAAATTTAGTGCGTACTTTATTTCATATTTTAAGGTGGACATACTGTATGCATCACTAAACATTTTGTGTGCAACAAAAATATCAACAAAAATAACTTATTAACCTTGTTTCCGATGACTTTAAAACACTTCACAACATGGTTAATGATAATCAGTAAAAATGTACTGACCAACTGAGCCACAGGAAGAATATTGATATTAAAGGAGCAATGGTCTCATCAACACCCTCATCCCCAGATCATCCCCATTTTTTTCTCCATCAATAGAGAGATTTTGGTACAGTGAAATCCATGCATATTTTTTCATTCACCCAATTTTTTAGGGCTGAAAGACATTTTGTTTGGATTTTGTCAACTTATTCATTAATCTTGGGTATTCAAATCGGGATTCAAATGTACATTTTGGTGCTCATATTGAAAGGGATAGTAACAATGAAACTCTGTTGTTGGGAAGTTGGTATCAAGGTCAACAACCATGGAAATATCATGTGATGATATACAACCATGGTGGAAATATCATATGATGATATACAACCAACGTGGATATATCATGTGATGATATACAACCAAGGTGGAAATATCATGTGATGATATACGACCAACGTGGAAATATCATGTGATGATACACAACCAAGTTGGAAATATCATGTGATGATATACAACCATGGTGGAAATATCATATGATGATATACAACCAACATGGATATATCATGTGATGATATACAACCAAGGTGGAAATATCATGTGATGCTATACGACCAATGTGGAAATATCATGTGATGATACACAACCAAGTTGGAAATATCATGTGATTATATACGACCATGGTGGAAATATCATGTGATGCTATACAACCAAAGCGTAAATATCATGTGATGATATACAACCAAGGTGGGAATATCATGTGATGATATACAACCATGGTGGAAATATCATATGATGATATACAACCAACGTGGATATATCATGTGATGATATACAACCATGGCGGAAATATCATGTGATGCTATACGACCAACGTGGAAATATCATGTGATGATACACAACCAAGTTGGAAATATCATGTGATTATATACGACCATGGTGGAAATATCATGTGATGATATACGACCATGGTGGAAATATCATGTGATGATATACAACCATGGTGGAAATATCATGTGATGATATACAACCAAGGTGGAAATATCATGTGATGATATACAACCAAGGTGGATATATCACGTGATGATATACAACCAAGGCGGAAATATCATGTGATGATATACAACCAAGGTGGAAATATCATGTGATGATATACAACCAAGGTAGATATATCATGTGATGATATGCAACCACGGTGGAAATATCATGTGATGATATACAACCAAATTGGAAATATCATGTGATGATATGCAACCATTCTCCTTTAATATCTACTATACAGCTTCTGTTTGATACTGGGAAGGGTCACTTCTTTCCATCATATATAGAAAGGTGTCCATTTCATCAACACTATCATGTCTGTCATCCTCCTCCTCATCAGTGTTATCAATGGCATCCTGATGTTTCAACTGATGAAGACGTTGAGCACGCTGATGGTATCTAGCCAACAAATTGATAAAATCAAAGGTTTTTGTGTTTCACAGGTTTTGCAAAACATACAAAATTATCACACACAAAAAAACAAGCTGCAGTAATTGTAATAATATCTTTAAAATAGTCATAATCATACTTATAGTAATATTTAATAGCCTCATAAATATACAGGATGCATGCAATCAAATCATGTTTTTGGAACAGAGGTTTATATGTACATGTATGTTATTGATATCTTGTAATAACCACATGCATGGGACTTCCTGATGTTGTAGTATGTGTAGATGTAAAGGAACAGGTTTTTTTAGCATGCAAATGCCATATGTGTGCATTGTTGTGAGCAAGCACTGTTGTAACAGGTCGCTGGCAGTAAGGTCAATATGTTGATGCCCTCAAACGAGTGATGTACAGTCATTATTAACCTTTATCAATTACAATAATAATAATAATGAATACATAATTTAAATTAAGAAATAAAGGGTAATGCAGTATCCTTTGCACCCAAATAATGAGTCTGAGGCAGTAAAACGTGAATGATGGGCGAGGCTCAGCCAAACCCATTATTTAAACGTTTTACTGCCGAGAACACATTATTTGGGTATAAAGGATAATGCTACATCCTTCATTTCTATTCTATTACCACAAAATAGTGCGATTTAAAGAGAAAATATCGAATTTTTGCCTAAATATTTTAGGTTGTTTACTTGAAGGTGGAGCGCGTATGTGTAGTGACGGCGTGTATCGTGGAAATATTGTACGCATAACCAAGCGTAATGCTATGCGTAATGCTATGCGTAGAATGTGTTACGGTGTTTGACCCATTATTGCGAGGGTAATAGAATAATGAATAAATAATAATCGTTTAATGTTAAACTGAGGGATATATCACTAAATAATGAATACAATAATAATAATAAACAAAATTTTAAACAAAATTTTAGACTTGGCTGATGCTACATGATGATGTCTTGCAGTACTGTTTTGTAAGGCTCATATGACATCACTCATCAGAAACTTGAGTTATAGCAAAAATATTAAAACTTAGAAGTTTTGAACCAAAGAACATGTGGAACTTTTGGAAATGTTTGCTTCATGAACTTTTGGAATTGGAACCTTAACTGTTGTAACTTTGGAATGGTTGGAATGGTTGGAACTTTTGGTTGGGAATACTCAAGGTTTTAAGCCTGATATAAATAATGACAATAATATGGGATGGCTTATTTTTGGGTGATACAAGAATATATTCATGTACCATCCTCAAAGCCAATCAATATTTATACAAATACCATAAATAATAATGAATACAATAATAATATTGACAATAACAAGGCTATAAAATGTAAATCTTCTTCTTAGCGTCATACTTGTGTATCCACATCTTCCGTACTACTACGTTTTCCATCATCAGCCTCAGGGACTTCTCTAGCATCCTGATGCACCAAACGATGATGTGATCTAAGTGTTGTTGGTGTTGTAGGGTACACAGAACTGCCTCTTGATAGCACCCGTTGCCGTAGTAACATGTGTCTTCTGTGGTGGTGGTGCATCTGCTCTGCTAGGTCTTGGTGGTCATCTTGCAAAAGATTTTTGTCATGTGTGCGATGGATCTGGTAAGAAAATGAAATGAATACCAGATGCTTAACCCCATGAGAACTACCTGCCGATTGGCCAAAATGAATATTGTGTCCAATTTTGAACCAATCAAGGAAGGTATTAATATGATCATCTGCAAATGCAAGTTTGATCATAAATATTTAAAGCCTAGTCATAATTGGCAATTGAAATGAGCATTTCAAGTTATCAACCAATCAGAAATGCTGTTAGATGACCAGTAGTGTCCAGAGGCTTAAAATGTTTTGCTGTAAAACTCATCAGCTGTATTGCAAATAAACAAAACTAATTACAGCAGCCTATGACATTATGATATAAGGTTGAGCAGAAAAATGTCACCATATTTTTCAAACATATTGAGTGAAAAGAAAGCAACAAGAATAGTATCATAAACAAATCCTCATCCTTCTCCTCTTCTTCCTCAATCAAACTCAACGCCTGCAGGGGGAGACTAAAATTAACTGCTTGGCTCACTTATCAGGTGTGTATGTGTGGCAGTCAAGAAGTATTAAAAATCCTCCAGTCACTGCAGAAAAAGAAGTTCAAGAGACACCCTGTTTACTCCCAGTATACATTCATTAAGCCCCTGCACTCCATAGTTAACAACCTCTACCAAAATGTTGAGTACCTCCTCATCCCACCCACCCTTGGACAAAGGCCAACCACATCAAATCTTCCCCTATCACTTTCAACATAACTTCAAGAGGCACTGATTATTCTACAAAAAAAAATTGTGTCATTATTTTTCTTTTCCATCTATTGGCATATTATTTGGTTTGCATATATATTATCTCAATATCAAAATATAATACATACCAAGATTCCTGGATTTTTCTTCACAATTTTATTGAATTCTTGTGAAGTTGGTCGTATCTTCTCCTTTGGCAGTGATAAAGTATTAGCTGTATCATCTGGTGGTATCTCAAGTGAATCTGTATCAAAGATTGAAATATTACGATCACAATGTGAGGATTGCGTCATAATTAAATTTATAGAAATTACTAGGGTTAAAATTTGTCAAGTTTCTTTTGTTGCTATCTTCAGTAGATAGCAATATGCTTTAACATAAGTATGCTGGTCTATTGGACTCTATCTTCAACACATGCCATCTTAGTGAAAATAGTATCAGAGAATGTAAGTCCTGAAAATTATGCTTCCTTAATCTTTTCATGCACCTGAAGATAACTTTATGATGAGTTACTTTTGATACAATGATTAACAGGTTTGTGAGATCATTAAATAATGAAATATTTACAGAGATCAAATCTAAACTTTTGCTGATTATAAGCACATTTCACATAGGTAGTAATGATATGATGATAAGTAGATATATCAGACATGTACTCCCTATTCCAGAAAATACAGAACTAATTTTTTTGAATAAAAAAAATATTATCCTGTTTTGCCACATGAAACATATACCGTGTGCAATAAGTTTGTTCCGCCCCTACACAAAAGCATTTATAACATGTTTAAAATGAAACTCACACAATGCATTTCAAGGCTACTTGATATTTGTTATGTTGTTACATGAGTAGAGATGTTAACCAAATTTATTTGAAGTCATGGGATCCTTGGTGGTCAATCACCATGATACCTCCAAACCACGCTTGCCACAGAAATAATGTCAACTAATGGCACAAGAAGTTCCTTATTCTTATGTAGGCTTTACCATACACTCTGGACTCTATCTGTAAGTGGTGTTATGATTTTGCAATAAAGGAGTTTCAAAAAACCTTTCTTTTAGACTAGACCACAACATTTCTCTATTGGGTTAAGACCTTCTTCTTCCATTCTCTTGCAAATTTTCTCTCCTTGAACAAGCCATTGTCGGTTTTTTTGGACGCCATCTTTAAATTCTCCGAGGTTTGGGGTTCTTTAAATTCCTCAAGACACACGTCTGTCCGCATTAGAAGAAAATTAAAATGGCTGGATAATTTGTACAGTGTGTATGCCTTTTGAACATTCATAGCAAGTAATCCTGAGGGCAAAAGCTGATGGTGCTCTAACTATAGTGATAATATGCTTAGTGCAAACCGGACATAAGGGCGGAACGAACTTTTTGCACACCGTATAGCTAAATCTTTATTCTTTAGTTAGTCCTAACTAGGGATAAAAGACAAATTTTAATTATTAGCCAATTTGTGGAAATAAGGGCCGAAAACATGCATTTTTAGGGTGTTTTTTCGTATGTCAGTTTATGCATTCTAATTTTTTTAACCAACCATTTAATTAAAGTAATACAAAAAAGTGAAAATAGAGAAAATTTCGGTATATAATCAAGATTTTGAATGCTTAGACTTGTTCCTAGTCTGTGATTTTTGTGACTCGATTGTCAGAAAACATGCTGAAAATGCATGTTTTTGGCTCTTTTTTTCAAGAAATTTGTAAATAGTAAACTTTTTCTTTTATCTCCAGTTAGGACTAAATCTACCAAAAAAACGTTGACAACGTAAAGAAATCAGCAAGTTTTAAAAAACCCACCTCGGCTCACTTTTTGAAACTTGGTCCCATTTGTAAAAGGTATACTGATTTAAACTTTATCATATTTATAAAAATTTAAAACATTTCCAGAAGTGTTATGTATCTTTATTATGCAGATGCGATATTAATTTGTAAGCTTTCTGGAACGACCTGAAAGGTTATTATCTTGTTCTTGCATAATAATCATGATTAATGATTGAATTAAGCAAATAACAAGTAGGCTTGTAATCTTGTTGGAAACGCTGTGTTCTGTTGAAATAAAATAAAAACACTGATTTGCTGTTGGTGTTAAAAATGGGACCAAGTTTCAAAAAGTGAGCCGAGGTGGGTTTTTTTTAAACTTGCTGATTTCTTTACGTTGTCAACGTTTTTTTGGTAGATTTCTTTTCTTTTTATGAATGTAGTCAAGCAGCTCCAAGCTTGGAAAGTCATCAGGTTAGGAAGTGCTCCATAAAACGAATAAAACGAAAAATAGATGTTTGAAGTTGCAATTCTTGATTCATGACAATAAATAATTAAATTGCTTGTCATGCGTGACTGTAATGTTAAGAGGCGTACACAATGATCAATATACATTTTAATATATTTTTATTCAAGGCAACGTAAATATGTAAAGAAAATGTAAATATGAACAACACACTCCCAATGTTGACAATGCCACAGAGACACAGAGAGTAAGTCCGATTTAGGCCTACTTCAAGTCGGAACTGGTCGGAAGCGTCTAAATGCCCCGAGTAGGCAATATAATCGTGTTTTAATGTTTGTGGTTCTTTGTAGCCCTGGGGCAACCTAATTCCTATTAAGCGGCGGTTGTCGGCGATCTTTCGTGGTTTGTGGTTTTCATCAACCCCTGCCCTCTATCGGGAGCTAATTTATAGTTTAAGCTTGTTGGATATCCATATTTCGTGGTTTCTGGTTCTTTGTAGCTATGTGGGGCAATCTATAGTTGCATATCCAAATTTCGCGGTTTCTGGTTCTTTATAGCTTGGCTTGTGGTTCTTTGAAGCCCTGTGGGGTAATAGTTGCATATCGGAATTCCGCGGTTTGTGGTTCTTTATAGCCCTACGGGCAATCTAGTTGGATATCAATATTGAGCGGCAGTTGTTGGAGATCTTTCGCGGTTTGTGGTTTTAATTTTTTGGATATCCATATTTCGCGGTTTGTGGTTCTTTATAATCGATAGGCCTGCGGGAAATCTGGTTGGATATCCAAATTTCGCGGTCTGTGGTTCTTTGCAGCCCTCGGGCAATCTTGTTGGATATCCCTATTAAGCGGCGGTTGTCGGCGATCTTTTTTTGCGGTTTGTGATTTTAATTTCCCGTATCAAGCCCTGCCCTCTATCGGGAGCTAATTTATAGTTTAAGCTTGTTGGATATCCATATTTCGTGGTGTGTGATTCTTTATAGCCCTGCAGGGCAATCTAGTATATATCCAAATTTCAGCGGTTTGCGGTTCTTTATATCCCTGTGGGAAATCTAGTTGGATAACAATATTCTGCGGCAGTTGTTGGCGATCTTTCGCGGTTTGTGATTTTAATTTGTGACAATTTATAATATTTATTCCAAATATAATTTTAATGTGAGCTGTGAACAGAGCCACTGATAAATGTGTTTTAAATGACGAAAATATCATGATCGTCAGTCATGGTGAAAGCATCTGGATGGTGAAAGTAGGCCCTAGGCCTACATGTGAATAAAAAATCAAACATGTTTGTTTGATGAAAAAATATAATATCACAATAGCAATGGATGTTCGAAATGGTGTTATTCTTGATTTATCTCAATAAATTGGTTAATAAAACATTTAAAAAAAAGGTGGTGGGAAGTTTCGAACTTGAGCAAACCTTCTTAAGTGGATTAGAAGTCCATGGCCTTAACCACTTCGCCACGTGGACGTCCGATATAACGACGTGTGAAAGTGGAGTATTTATTAATATGAATGTATGCTGTGGTCCGGAAAGAATAAAAGAATTGTGAAAAACTTGATTTTTTTGGCGAATGGGATCCAGAATTTGTATGTAGGGTATCCAGGAAAATGCTAGGGTATATTTTGAAAGTGAATCTCAAAAAGTAGTAAGACAGTGACAGCCATGTATGGCTGTAGCAGTGACGAAAGATTCTGGATATCAGTATGATTAGCTATGATTTTCCACTAATTTTGGCTATGAAATACCGCGTGAAATAAACAAGAATGTTTGTTTATTATCAAACAATCGGATTGACTGTAAGATTGGTGTAACTTTTTGAATTAATGAGTTATTAAAATATTACACTTTGGACAGTAAATAAGATTTAGCATGGTTTTAGATATATTTAAAAAAAAAAAAAAAATATCATAGAACAATAGCGTTTTGTTTCGTGTAAATATAGTCTTGCGGTGCATCTGTTTATTCTTCTTTATCAGTCGCTTTTTTTAAAAACTTGCTGGTCATGCTACCGCATGACTCTAATAAATGATTAGGATTGAGCTATGTTTCATTTGGCAGAACTTGATAATATTTTTTTAATCCCAAAAAATTAGTGCTGTATTTTTCTGGAATGGGGAGTAGGTGTGAAATGATCTTGCTGTCAAACAAACTTCATATTTTATTGGTTACTTACACTGATTTCCAATTTGTGATAATGCCGGTGTAGTTTCATCTCCCATTTCTAATGATGCCTTGTTTCTCAATCTCACCCCAGGAGCATTGGAAATATTGTACACATGTTCTTGGTGATCTCTGAAATAATCAAATATCAAGATACCTCAGTAAACTGATACACTATGACAATATAGACTGACACCCTCATTTGTCAATGTTTTGTGTTGACGGCTGAGAAATTTGTGTGTCAAAAAAGTGTTGAAATTATCATCAGAACCCCGGTACCCCAGGTCAACATAAAAAGTGGTAACCATGTGTGTTCTAAATTTCATGGAAAAGGGTATTTTGTTGACTGAAATCGCGGACCGCTGAAATCGCGAAAAAAGGGGGGTATTCTGAGCATTGTCTCCGCGAAATTTAAAAAAAAAGGGTATTTCACAGGTTCGTTCGATCGATGTCTTCAGCCCGAGTCTTCAGCCTCCATCCTCTGGCATTTCATTGATTCCGCCCTCAATCGTCACAGCGAGAGCGTCAGAAGGCAGCTTTTTACTATTGGCACGGCGGTTTCCCGATATAGTTGTCTAGTGGGTGTTGCACGTATGCTCCCGCACGCTTTGAAGAGAGCTGAATGAGCGACGCGAACATCGATGGTGTCAGATGTAACCGTTTTGGCTGCCGTATACACTTTTCCATGTGGTGAATTGAAAACATTGCGGGAAACATTGGCAGTGATTGGAGCGAATTCTACGACCGACCGAGTGATATTTTTCCTTGGTTTTTAATTCTGTTCTAATTCTGATGCATGTAAGTTTTATTTTGTATCGTTGTTTCTCTTCCACTGCTGCACTTGAAGTTTGGCGTGCGCCGGTTCGTTCGTGAAGTAAATAAATCGAAGTAAGCTTAAAATATTTGGAGTCATTGAAAAGGGGTGTCTGGAAATCTTCTCATTGAAAACCTTGAAAAAGGGGGTATTTTTTACCCTGATTTTGTCAGTGATTTGGCAAAAAAAAGGGGGGTAAAATCAATGAAAAATCAGTGAAAAGGGGGGTTTTGAAAAAAGGAAGAACACACATGGTTACCACTTTTTATGTTGACCTGGGGTACCGGGATCAGAACCTGGTGGTCTGAGACAGTGCAGTTGTGTCCAAAACTGCACATAGTTGTAACCAAATTAATCTTTTGATCTTGTTTGTTTTTGAACACATATTTTTGAAAAGTAGAGTGCGATTCTATCACAATGGCGATCCTATCACAATGGCACAGTAAGACACGAACGCTGATAGGAAGTCATGCTATGGTGCACCAAAGTCACGCAGTAATATTTTCATGAGTCTCACATGATACAAGCGCTAGGTTTTTCAGTCATCATAACAAGCATAACACAAATGAAGGATGAAGACTAATGACAGTGCGAATATATAAAGTGCAATTGGGCCATGTTTAAGCTTCAGTCAGAAAGGTCCAACAAAGAAACAAATACTATATTAAAATATGAGCTTTCTCAGATACCCAGTTACCAACTGGAGTAAGGAGGGGGGAATTAGTCCATCAATCAAGTCAATATACTGGAAACTATAAAGTACTCGCAGATATCTTTCTATATTGTCAGTGAATTTACACAGATGCAGCACACTAGCCACTGCATAATGTTGTTCTACAACTGAACAAGTCACCATTCCATGAGCAACGGTCCATGAGCAACAGTTCAGAGCATGCAGTGGGTAAAGCATAGAAGTTCACTCTGTATACTGGTGTAAATTTCTTTTATAACATTGATGTTGGTGTCAAATCTGCGAAGTGGAGCGAAATTAGCATCTTAACCTTCTAAATTGCATGCAAAGTGCACAAATGTGCTGTTTTGAAGCAATGTGTATGAAGCACATGAACATGTGCAAATTGCCATACTAAAATGGTCTTTAAAATACTTTTTTCTGCCGCATGGAGATTTTCAGTATAGTGTTTCACAGCATCTTACAAGCTTTTCCCCCTTATATCCCATCATGCACTATTCCATTACATACATGAAGTCCAACCTTTGAAAGTGAACAAGAAAATATAACCATTGGAAATTATCTCTTGGAATAATGTATTTGAGATATGAGAAAAAAGCTCTATTTTTCAACTAAAAACATCAAAAGAAATAAGTCCCCCTCTGAACATGTCGTCATAACATTGTAAGGTTTCGTTTTGTACCAATGAAACTAACTTTGAAATAATTATATGACTGTTTACTAAGTGCTGTGTGAAAATGAGAGATTTCCATGACTTCAGGACTGAATGAGCCTAAATTGAAGGCAAAACTGCCCTTTTCAAAAGTCACAAAGTAGGCCTATGCTTGTCACAAAAGTTGATTCATGGCTTGTTACTAATGGAAAACCCCATGTGTTTGACTACAGTTTAAAATCCTCACCAAGTGAACATTTACTGTAATGTGTATCGATTCTTGACCATTCAGCCATGCAAATCCCATTGGTGCAGAGTTCAGCACAGTGAGTTGTATGATGGCCATTCCTTGTCCCAATACGCCTTGCAGTTAACAAGCATAGGCCTACTTTGTGACTTTTGGAAAGGGCAGTTTTTGTCTTCAATTTGGGTTCATTCAGCCATGAAGTCATGGACATCTTTCATTTTCACAAAACACTTAGTAAACAATCATATAATTATTTCTAAGTAAGTTTTATTGGTACAAAGTTTTACTTTACGATGTTATGACGAAATTTTCAGAGGGGGACTTATTTCTTTCGATGTGTTTATTACCTTAATGTTATATTTTCAAATGTATTCATGACTTCTGTTTCAAAGTTTGTAGGTTTCCTCTGAAGCCAAGGTCTGAGATATTTCGCATCATAATAATCTGTTAATACCTGTAAGGAAAATGTACATATGATATATGAGAAAGATATGAAAATAGAACAAAAGAAACTAGGAATAAATACTTTGTGCAGTGGGTATAAAAGTTGCAAAAATGTTTTTAAACAAATGATCGGTTTCATACATTGAAAGTACATTTTACAGTAATACAAAAAGTCAGAAATGATTCTTTCTCGTCCGTCTACGTAATCTATATCATTTTAAAACAAATCTGTGCAGGTCATCAGAGCTTATATTAAGTTATATAAAGTAGGATATAAAGTTACTGAAGTAACATGTCTGCATCCATGCTTATACTAGTAAGGGAACAAAATCCCTCCTTATTTGCTATTTATTATTGTATAACTCTATATAGCAAAATCAGTAAGAACAACCTGTGAAAAGTAGGCAATCAGATGAATATTAAAAACTTTGGGTACTTTGTTTGGACCAAACTGCAGATAGCAAATAGTCGCAAATAGTCTCAAATAGGTTTGGCCAAAAAAAACCAAATATTTGTCTCACTACCTACTGATATCAAAAATTCAATGCAGAATGAGGCTTTTTTTTCCATATTCCCATTTAGTAACAGGAAGTTTGATATGTGAAATTGCCAAAACAAGATTTATATCATGTATTTAGACAACACACCCTGCTACTTGTTGAGAGATATGGACTGGGAATCTTGTTCATTGTTTTATATTTACATTGTCACAGACTATTAATGCTGATCTATCATCTCATCAGTGTGCTTTCTCACAACATTGAGTGTGCTCTAACCTATCTTTTCTTTGCTTTACAGGTCAGGGCTGACTGGTTCCTAAGACTTAGACAAGAACATGAGGTTATTAAATCATTAATATTTGGTGTAAGAGTCATACACAGGCTGCATCATAATTGAGTACAGACTCTGTGCGCTGTCGTTTACTTTTAATTGCTGATCATTTCAATCATACATTTAGGGGAAAAAAGTCGGAAATTCAGTGCAGGTCCACTTTACTAACGCACACTGGGGACGTGAGACTAATTTTTTTTTTTTGCCTACCATTATTTTTTTTCTAAAAGACATGCATGTATAGTGGGAATTCCAATTGAAAGAATGCAGCTTACAATAGCATGACGTTTTTTTTTTTTACACTGCGCGATGTACGCCAGCGTGTGCCACTATGCGTGAGTAACACGGAAGTGAATCGAACTATGCCAACGCACTCGTGATTGGTTAGCATTGAATCCAAGGGTGTGTGTTTGTGTTGTAGTTTGAAATAAGTTATATACAATCGCGGTTGGGTCGCATACAGCTGTTGAAAGCTGTGTTCGTTCAATTGGAATTCCTACTACAGTTACGTATTGAGTTGCTAAATTAAGGGATAGTGGTAGCAAAATGTGATGTATTTCCATTGTGCTGTTCCAGTTGAAATCCATATACCCCCTATGGAAGACATGACCTTAATCTCCCACACAGGCACCACTGGGGGTTTAAATTTCAAATGGAGTCACCAAGTCAGGTAACCCCATTTGAAATTAACACTCCCTGTGTGGAAGATTAAGGTCATGTTGCAAGGGGTGTATGAATTAACAGAAATAGCCTATATCCATTGCTTACCCTAAAATAGTTGTGTCCTCTGTGTCCTGCTATTTCCTCTATACCAGCCATCATGAAATCCAATACCTGCATTCAATGAGTTATAATACAGAATAACAGCTACGTTTACAGCAGTGGATTCTAATGCATAATATGACAGTGCAAATTCAAGGCCCAGTATATTCTGTTCTTGTGAATAAAATACTGATAACTGTCCCGATTTATTGTGATGATCGGTGGAGATAATCCTGCAGGGTCAGAATTTCATTTCACAGTGCGAGAATCAATCTTGATTCTTGCAGAATAAATTTGCGGGAATCATTTGATTCTCGCAAATCAACTTCTGTGTAAACTACAAACGTTTGCGGGAATCAACTTGGATTCACACAAATCTGCTTACGAGAATCTTTGCGAGAATCGATTCTCTGATTCACGCCAAAATTCTGACCCTGATCCTGGCAAACATTTTTTATTGTCAGAGAAATTTTATTATAAGACAGAACAGGTTTTCTAGCAAAGGAAATAGATATATCAAAATCTATTCAATTTTGGTCAATTTTCAAAACACGCTTCATAATGTCGGGCACCACTTGCTGTGTTTTTAAATCCTCTTGTCAGGCTAAAGTAGGGAAAACCGTAAATGAAAGTGATGTTGTCAGTAGTATATGTAGGTTTTCTATCACATCAATATTTTTAAATCCTGTTGTCAGGCTAAAGTAGGGAAAACCATAAAACTGAATAAAAACTATACTTATTTTAGACATTTGTTGTTGTTGTTGTTGAAAATAGGAAAATATTTTAGGGCTGGGATGTGTCTGACTGTCCAAGCCAATTGAACACATACTGCGGGTCTATCCTGGCAATATTTAGTCAGATTAGGCCTATACACAACACAATTCGTGGAATGAACACACAAAACACTTCAAAAATGTTCTCCTAACATTTATAATTATTAATACAATCAAAAATAATAAATTTGGAAATCTCATCTAGAAGTAATTCAATTGATAACTCACATTTGTATGTATAGTGTCACTCAAACTCTCCTCTTTCTCCTCACTTCGACGGATGTGCATCCATTTCACCAAGGGTTTGATTGTGCCACCCTGTATAAAATAGACGATAGTATAATTTCTTAATTTTTGGCAAAGAATAACTAAATTAAAATTGGACTGAAATCAGTATTTATTATGGCTTTAAGTAACTAGTCCCCATGCTTTACAATACGATATACCATGAATAGTGTTATGCCTGGGGTTATATGTGACATCATCCGACTCAATCAAGACAAATAATCAAGCATATTATTGCTTAAATCCTTACATTCCTTGTATATATTTACTTGATACACCCACCAGTTCCATTTTAGTGGGAGGGGTGTTGAGGTATCAACTCACACAATGTCTATGGGATAAAACCTGACATCCCTCTTAACTCAAATGGAACTGGTGGGTCTATTGAGTAAATACATAATAGCTACCACATTCGGTTCTAAGTTATTTAGGTATGAGATTGGCTTTACTTAAAAAATAGCTGAAGTAGTACAAAAAGGCTGAAAATGGTGTGAAACTGACATAAAGGACTCAACATTGGGTTGAAAATTAATCAAATGCATAAATTAGAGTCGTCAAAAAAGCTAAATTTAGCTGATAAGCTGAAAAATATCATGCACGATATATTGACATTTAATTTTGTTGTGAATGTTATTATTTTTTGCCCTCCATTTGTGCATTTTTCTTAATTTCATCTTTGCTTTGGATGGATCAGATCATGCCATATATCAAGATCTTTTTATTTTAAATTTTAAATTCTTGTCAAGAAAACCTACAAAACAGGCAAACACAAAAACCAGTAAATACACAATAAGCTATATGATAATAGAAAATATTACTAACCTGTATAAAGACTGTGAAAAATACAACAATGAGTGTAGTAGTAATCATTGTACTTCTCATTGGAATGTATTTTTCATCTAATAACACAACTAAAGCAAAGGCAACAGCACCACGAAGGCCTCCGTAACTCTGTAGGAAAATAATAATAAAAAGTAGATGTTACTTTGACTGCACACACAAAACATTCAATCCGATGACTAAAAAGACCCATTTTACTCCAATACGTAAAGCCATTTCGGAAATAGTCTATGAACCAAATCTGCCAAATATACTGGCAATTATCTAATCAAATGGTATTGAGACTGATCATTCTATGTGGACCAAAATAGTCGTCAAATATGCCCAGTGGCCAGTGCTTACAACTATTTAGTCATCAATTGGAACTAATGTTAATACACCTCAAGGCATTTTACAAGAGACACATTACTCTGTGGTCACTCGATAGTTGGTCCAACAATAACTTAGAAAATATTCTTGATCCTTCACACAGCTCAAAAGAGTTTGCCATGATTTGCCATGGATATGTTCTGTAGATTTAGTCTATTGACTAAGGTCAGTGACCATTGTTGAGGAGTTAAGCTAAACATACAGTGTGGGCCAAAAACAACTTTACCCAATTTCAGAGGGTGGTTGCTCGAATTGTAGAAGAGCTATTCATAATATTGTTACATATTCTAAATGTATATATTTCTTAAAGTATGTGATGAAGAAATGAAAGCAAAAGAAGCTAAATTAACAAAATGGTGCTATTTTTACGTCCGAGAGTCAAAAATCACTTTGTCCACACATAATTCAATGGTATGTGTCCGATTGCTCAGAGTACGGCATACATATGCGTTAGGCAGGGTTCCCGTTAAGGTTTTAAAAATGTGCGTCCGTAATGACGCAAGTTTGCTGACGAGGTTGCAAAAACTTGCGTCCAGACAGATTTTTGTGCGTCCATCTGAAATTCACGATTATGGCGATACACACGTACCCCGGGTCTACACCTCATCAAATGTTGATTGTTATAAATAAATAAAAGTGCATTTTCGCCGTGATATTCCATCTCCATTCGCTATGATAATTTTTCTCATTTCTGTGTCAGTTTTGGTCTGAAACGTGGTCAAAAACAGGTGCCAAAAACATGAGCAAAGTCCGTCAATCTTGAGCAATTTTCGTTCGTACTTTCACTTCCGCATTTCTTTTTTTAAATTAACGTGTTGTTGATGCTACAAAAACTAAAACACGCGCTGCCACAAATAATACGAAAAAGGGTTATCATTTGGATTTTGTCTTTAAAATTGCTTTTATTCATCGTAACAATAATTACTAATAACGGAAACTTAGATTATTTATGAGAAAATAAACTTAAAATATTAAAAATTGAATATTGTCAGGTTGTGATAATTAAATAAACATTAACCGCACGTTTAATAGCGGCACGTGGTGCTTGCTTGTAAACAAATCAATCGGGACTTCCCCAGGGCATCAAACACTCCAGTTATCGTTCGGAAAGCATGCAGAAAGTGCACAATTTCCTGACGTTGCATTTACAAATATTTGCAGAATTTACTTCAATTCTCAGCAGGTGGGTCAAAATTTTGGGGCTTTTATTATCTTAAGGGATCTAAAATGAGCATTTATTATGTTTCGATAGTATTTTTTTACATGAGAGCACCTCAGACCTATCGAATTGTATTCTGAATACGGCATGTCTTTCTGATATCAAATAATTTTCATTTTTGAAAATCACAATATAATACAAATTTTATGACAAATTATAAAAATTTGATATTTTTCGATTTTTTAATATATAACAGTCCTCGAAGTAAATTATATAAATCTAATAATATATTCTTAAAGTGTATGTAGTAGGGAGGAAAAAGCCGACGGTCAATTGAAAATTTTGACCTTTCATATTGAAGATATGGATTTTTTCCCAAAAGACCTAATTTTTTTGGTGTTTTGGGAAAAAAATCCATATCTTCAATAATGAAAGGTCAAAATTTTCAATTGATCGTCGGCTTTTCAACTCACCTACATACACTTTAAGTATAAATCATCAGATTTATAAAGTTTACTTCAAGTACTGTTAAATATCAAAATATCAATTTTAATGATTTGCCATAAAATGTGTATTAAATTGCTAATTTCAAAAATTCAAAATTATTTGATATCAGAATGACATTCTTCGTATTCAGAATGCAATTCGATATGTCTGATGTGCTCTAATGTCCCAAAATAAATACTGTCCAAACGCTCATACCCCACCCTTAAAATATAAAAGAATAAAAATTTCTTATTTTTATCATCAATTACTGATTAAATTTCGAAGTTTTGTCTGCGTCCACATGCATGTGACATGGACGCAAAATACTTGATTAGCCATGTGAACTTGAGTCCAAATTTGTAAAATACGCGTCTGGACGCAATGACGCACACTAACGGGAAGCCTGGCGTTAGGCATACATGTAATTGGTAAACACGTTTGGCTTGTCTTTGAAAAGTGATGATTGTTTTACATGCATGAAAGAAATACAATCGATTTTAACCCCCATTTACTTGTCATGTACTCGAACTTCACTCCTGTGATTGACCAACAATTATCATAAAAATTACACAATCACAAAGGTTTTATCTGGCGCAATTTTTGAATTTTAAATAGGCCTTCGTGCATTTTGTGACTACGTGGCTTATTTCTAAATAGGTTTGCAAGATGTCAAGATAAGGCAATTCACAACACAAGAGATGACTTTATGGCAGAGGTATACTTAATTAAGAACAGAAAGCTTTTTGGTAGTGCAGCATCAATTTCGGTTTCGTTTCCCGAACGTAAGATCCCACCGAAACCTACCATAACTAACTCTACATACGAACAACTTTCACAACCTCGGAAGTGTGATGAATAGATGCAAAGCACGAAGCGGACGCCTTAGAACTGGTCGTTCAGCTGCAAATATTGCATCGGTTCAAATAAAAGGGAACTTGCCGCTATAACCCCATAGTCAGTTGTCGACGCAACAATTTGCCGAACATACCACGAACGCAATATAACTTCAAACTTTCTTGTAGATAACATTTCGTAATGACAAAAAAATCAGATCTGAGGTTACAATTATTGCTTTGCGCATATTTGAAGAGAATTATGTTTATCTTTGCAGCGTGAAAGCTGCATATCATGACGAAATATCATAGCTTGACATTTAAATTGCTGATGTTTGGTTTATATATTTGATTGTGTTATATAAAATTGCTGAACAAATTTGTGCGTATACTGAGTGGTTCTCATTCTTTACCAAACTCGTCATTGCAAGTGATGCGACGCGACAGCTAGTAAGCCTTCGCGTGGACAAAGTTAATTTTGACTCTTTGATTTAAAACTAGCGTCACATGTTTAATTTAATACATTTTTGGATAGTTTTTTCACCAAATACCCTCAAGAAGATGGTCTTTACGAATATGTGAAAACAATTTGCAGCAGACTTTTCAATTTTAAGATATGAATCGTTCAAATTGGGTAAAGTTGTTTTTGGCCCACACTGTACACAAGGCAATTTCAATTGCCACGCCCATTATTTAGTGGGTGAGTTATGTGCTCACTGATCATGAAGCTCAGCAATTGATCAAAATACACGAAGCAATGTGGGCCTTGCAATTCCTTGAGCGTGATCATAGGTTTGGGGATATACTTATTTAGTGGTTAATGATTTTCATAATCATATCAAAATGGCTCCTGTGTTATCCAGACAGCAAAAGATTGTCATCTTCTCCTGTATATCTATACAATTTTCCATAAAGAAAAGGCGAAGAAGGAAAACTAAGGCTAAACGGCAACAGCAACATAGGCCTACAAGTGTATTATACAATGTAGCATGTGCACACATTATAATGTGAATGGTGAATCAAGTTGGTCCCTACATTTCCCAAATGAATACAGTGACCAGTTAGTGTTCCCTCAGCTGATTGGCTGGAGGAGGTTAGATTGCATGCAACAACCTTGAAAGTAGAGCATGTCTCTACTTTTTTGCATGTTGCTTGGGGTATTAATTTCACCTTGCAAATCCAAAATACACGGTGCAATCTTGTTGCAAGGTGCTCTGAGGTGGTCTGCAACAGGCAATTGCTTGGGAAATTGCCTTGTGTATGTTCAGCTTTAAATAAAAGCCAGAAGCTATTATATTGAGAAGGCCCATGGAGTACATTGTATAATCAATATTTTTGACAAAAGGAGTTGCCCTTGTCAATTTGTAGCCATGTACTTTTGATTATTTACATAGCTTCTCCAAATTACTGTGTATACATCCATCCCAAAATCTGATTGCTATTATTATATGGGTGAATGGACAAGAAAAGAATTGGTTTCTCCATAGGGCCTGTACTTAAGGAATTTTTGGAACTGGCCGGTGAGTAAGTCTTTATTGGGCAAATTATCGTGTGTCCACCAGTAATGAAATACTTTTAATATCGAAGGTAATACCCTTCCACTGAAACAAAAAATATTTCCAAGGGTCAGAATGCCCTTATGTAATTGAAGTGCCATTCTATAGTCCTTATGGTATTGATCTGATAGAAAACCTATTTATTACTAACAACATCACTCTTATTTACATCTGTGGCATTAATTTAATACACTTCACTTTACCTCAGGTTTGGTATTAATATAAGTGCCTTTATGCGGTTTGCGCCACCAATGCAATAGCAAACCCCCTCATAGCTATTAATATTGTGCAGAATTCCTTTTACAAATTAAGCATACTGCTAACCGCCCAACGCGTATCATTTTCCACAAGGTCCTATGCACACACTTCACATCGCGCGCCTATACGCAATGGTTAATGCATAAAAAGAACCTTGCAACAGATTAAATGTGTTTATGCTCTGCAGAATTAGGTTAATACACATGTATGATTTGATACTGCAGCCAGCAATATAAACACCTATGTATGTACCAAATTCGAGTTGAAGCAAAGTATAGTCATAGAAGCCCAAATACAAACACTAATTCAATGTCTACTTGGGCCCAAGTTCACATGCATCTAGTTTGAATTATAATTGTATCACTCCAATGTCCATTATGATATGTCACAGGTGACTCACCATGATAAACTGCTCCTGTAGGTTCAGCTTCACTGTGCGAACTTTGTTCAAAATAAAACTTAAGCTGAGAGTTACTGCAAGAAAAGACAAATACCAACACAATAATTAGTTCCTTTTGTTTATCATTCAGTAGGGATTTTCACAATAAATCATTACTTCTCACATACAATAATTGAAATGAAAATTATACATTTTACTGAAAACTTTGTGTTTATTGAAGAAAAGTATGGAGCTCAAGAATTTATATATCATTAAGACAAACTATAAAAACAAATGAATAAACTATGATATGAAACAACAAATCAAAAATACACTCAAATAAAAACAGCCATGATAACTTGCATTTCCTTTGGTAATCTGAGAATCTGGCCCAAGTGGCCCAATTCTTTGAAACTGGTATATATACAAGAATCTACACATTAATGTTCAACTTCAAGAACTTTAATGTGTAGATCTCTTATAGACGAATCCAAATTCACGCATTCCTACACCTGACTAGCAGCCTTTAGTTGGGTAACCGTCGGCTACAATGCACCCAAAATGTGAAATGATTCGGCCTTGGCGGAAATTTTAAACTGCATTCCATCACCCGTGTTACATTATGTACACCTTCCCCGAAAACACAGGTAGACGAAAGAATGATTAAACAACACAATACAGTTCCCTTCGGCAAAACACACAGCTTCTACATGGTCTATTCGCTGTTGAAGTGCCATATAATAATCGGATTAACTACATGCGGTATCTATGCATACACCATATCAAACGCTACAAATGGATGTACTTGCGAACAAAAGGACTATGTATGAATAGATGCGACGGGATTACCTGCAGAATTATCTCTATTGTATATATTATTCTATTAACCCTCATCGTCCTTGCATCTTCTCTAGGTGTTAGGCGGCTTTTATTTGCACAATTGGGCACTCAAAACACCAGGTTGGTGCTAGCGGCTACCCAAAGATGGCCGACCAAATCCTGACCATGACTTGGCTTGTTGGATTTGTCTATATTCATGCTTGCTTATCTGTTATTGGTTACGATTTACCACCCACATTTAACATTCATCTCAGATTGGACATGAATGTAGTTGAGCTCATGTGTTAAGATATGGTGGGTCAAACAGTCAAAATCCAAAACAAGCAGTCCCATTTCTAAGTGGTCACTGGGGATGTGTTGTGTTTTGTTGAAGGGCATAGGTGGGTGGGTAAATTCAAAAAAGTTTTGTTTTTGCAGAAAAAGGGACTGCAAAACAATTTGTATTACACTTCGCTCTTTTTACACTCTGCATTGGAGGTTATATTATATTGTACAAAGAAAGTAAACAAACAAACAAACAAAAGATTTAAAAAACTTACTCAGTCCTCTAGATAATAATATAATGATAAGTGTTAGGAATACAAATCCTGGGTTGAAGTTATGGTCAACATTCCATAATATATCGCCTAGTTGTAAGAAGATGATGGCTTCTGTTGTAGTTCTATATATAAAACAAAAAATGGTATTCTCGTTAAAATTTTGGTATGTTCCGATGTTTATCATGGTTAAATTCAAACTAATCATGGGTCATATGAATATTGTTTGGTCAATAAGTTTGGCCTTTTCAATCAAGCTATATTATTGCTTTCAACAGGAAACTATTGACTGTGATACAATCCAACTTGGCCAAATGCAGCTATTGTGAAATTGACAGGCAAAAATAGGGAGCAAAATAAAATACACTAGAAAAATTGCATTAAAAGAGTTCTACACATTGATGTCCAGCAATGGCACAGTTATTCAAGGTGATAGTAACATTTTCAAATTTAACTTAAGGTTGTATGATTTCTTTAATGAAATTTATAATGTCCTTATAGTAGTTATTCAGTCCCTCTGTCATCTTAAGCTACCTTAGAGCTGTCCTTCAACATGGCTGTCACATCAATTGTTATACCCTTCCGGTTGGTTTATTCCATAGGGTCTATTATCATACTTACGACAGCATTTTGGTGAAGTATTTGATAGTGGTATGTGACTTGCGAGACACATTATCAAATGCATACTCCTTTTGGACCAACCCACAGCAAATGATACTGAGAATAAAAAAAACCACATCACAGTTTATTGTACTTATCAAGAAAATACACTCATAATAAATAGGCATAAAAAATACACACATTGAGCATATGTCATGAAATCCTAAAGTCCAATTAATGGTGAACACATATTTTGCTTACATGATTCACAAATTGATTAAATAACATTAATAAGTTAACTGATCATAATAGATTATGCAATTTTTTTATCATAAAAGTTAAATATATCTTTCTGCAAATTTTTTCAGCCATGTTTGGTGATTGGTCAAGAGCCTGGCATAAACAACATTACTGCCCAACTGTTTTAGCATTTTTAAGAATGTTACATCTTATTTTTTTAAATTATTTGATGAAATATAATCATGCTACCAATAGTTAGGGAACAGTATGAATGGGTCCTCAATTCTATTAATGAACCTTTAATTATAAATATATGTCACATATTATTCACTATAATTTCTTCAAATCTCAAGTATACCTTATGATTCCAGAGAAATGAAATAGCTCAGCAAGCATGTAAGACAGGTATGCCATTCCCAGTAATGCAAGGGGCTCCACCACTGAAACAGATAAATGGGAAAAAGGGCAACAGTAATTCATGTCATTCAAGATGATAATTGTATAGGGTCAAAATATCCCAACAGCAATCATGCAATTCATCATTAATAGTAGATGTGTTCTCCAAAACACTTTATTATTCTATGAAAGATATGAGTCCAAAGGCAAAACTTCAAATCATATGAGGATCAATTCATCAGTTGAATGCAAAGATCATAGTACAGAGTAATAACAAAGCAATTATGACCTAATATGCATATTATACCCCCCCCCCCCAAATACCTTATGACTATACAAAGTTGATGAATTGTTAGATCTGCAGAGTGGATTAATGAAATTTCAAATTTCTGGCAAAATATGCAAATAAGCTCATCAATATTCATATCTATGCAAGTAAAAATCACAAAAATATACAGCACATAAAAACACCATACCTTATCACCCTCTCAAGTTTAAAGTTGATCGGTTATTACTTTTAAGCTGCAGAGTGGATTCATGAAATTTCATATCCTACCTCTAACTTTGTCAGTATACTTTGTGAAAATGGCTGTCAACACACCAACAATTGTCCCAATCATGATTGCACCAACACTTATGGTGAAAAATGAAGCAAGACCAAGAAATATCTGGAAAAAATAAAAATGATAACACATGCAAATTAAAATTTTATATACCGTATTTCGTCAAATAGTCGCCTCAAATAAACGCCCCACCACTTTTTTTTCAACTAAGATGTTTCAAAAATGCCGATATTTCCATGCTATCTTGTGTAGTAAAATTACCAAGTTGCCCACATGGTCGATAATAGCGTCACTTTTTGTCGTTAATCTGGATTGGAAACCCGGAAGTGAACCAGAAGTCAGTGTTTCTAGTTCATAGTTCGTCATTTTAGCGTGAGTTTTAAGTTTACCTGATGATTTTAACGGGAATTATCGTTCTAAAATTGACCTTGAATAAACCCCCCCCCCTTGGGAAAATGTAACGCCCCCGGGGGCGTTTACTTGACGAAATACAGTAATGTTTGCACACAGCAAAACAGCTAAAAACAAGCAGATTAGTAAATTATGCAGTGTGTAAAATGTGTCCCCACCAGAAGGTCAGTTTTCAGGGCTGTTATGGTTCATAAAACCAAATGATACACGATTGCAAAGTGACCTCAAGTGACCGCTGGATGACATTTGATCTTACCCCTGTTGCCATCACACATGTCAATGTACCAAGGGTCAATTTTTTTCTTCGTATTCTTCTTTTGCTTTGTTTTTTGAGCGCATCATTCTAAATGTAGCAGTGCTATATAAATATTCAAAATGTATGTATGTATGTATCCAAGTCCCAATGAAATTCATCAATTCAAAGCAATTCAAAGAGATATCAACAAAAGAAGCCAGGGTTAATGCAAAAGACAAAAACATACAGCCATACATCAGAGCTTGTCGTCGATCGCAACACATAGTGGCGTACGTGAAGGATAAAATACATTTCCGAGCAAACCGTTTTTGAAGAATATGCTACTAGTAACGGAGTCAATACTCTTCCACTGTTATCTCTCAGTGGCTCGATTCCATTTGAAATTGAAGTTTAAGGTTCAAACTATTAAACTGTGTCTTTAATTGTTAACCAGGAATAACTATTATAGGATAAAAGCTAGCTCTAAACCTATACGCCACTATGTGAAACGGAAAATTTGGAAAATCACTCTACGCCATGTGTTGCGACCAACGCTGTATTATAGTCCCCTTTTAAAACTTCACTTGGCGGGGACATTCGTGGGGAAAATAAGTATGAAAGGTTTTCACACGCAACCATCCAGTTACTCACCTCTTCCATAAACACAAACACACCTCCAACCCTACTTGTAAAGACCAGTAAATGAGGACCTAGAATTTTCCAACTGAGTACCTTTAACTTAGACCTATCTAAACAAAGACTTAGTCCAACCTGAAACTCAACTGACAATCTCAGTACTGTACTAAACATTAACATCTGACCTTAATTGGTTTAGATTTAAAATACTAACACACACAACCTACTTTATGCATTTAATATTATTCACTTTGCAAGAAATCCAAATACTCTGAGTCAATAGTGGAAAGGGTGGGGGAGAAGTCAACATTTCCTGCTCACAGCTGTGCATCCTGTTGGATGTTGACATACATATTGAACCAAGTCT
Source organism: Amphiura filiformis (assembly GCF_039555335.1). Classification (NCBI taxonomy): domain Eukaryota; kingdom Metazoa; phylum Echinodermata; class Ophiuroidea; order Amphilepidida; family Amphiuridae; genus Amphiura; species Amphiura filiformis. The sequence continues at coordinate 53,982,967 of NC_092633.1, read as the reverse complement.
AATATAAATACAATATTATATATATTCATATCTACCCTGTGGGGCACTGCCAAATATGGCATGTGATAGAGACACTACAGCCAATCAGAGCTTTGGTTGCCTCATGCAGTGATCTTGGAGAGTAAATTGTATGACACTATTGTTAATCAGATTTTGCCTACCGACTATCTAGGCTATTGCTGGACATCCATTCAATGTGTTGCATCAATGAACGCGAAACTCATCTACATGAAATTGCGAAATTCATCAAATTTTGACAAAGTAACATTCTTTGAACTTTGTTTTCATTTATGAGACCTGGTGCTACAAGGTATTTAGATTTCAGAATAAACTGCATTACAGAGGTAAGTGCACACCTTATTTTCTGACATTTAAAATGACATTCAAAAATGCTCTGTATAGAAATATTTATTTTTGACATGAGGGGAAGGATATTATGAACAAGGTTAAGGAGCCCTACAAACTCTGGCAGTATTCCCATATTCTCGATGTGTCATACTGTGCATATGTATGACAGAGCTGTCAACTATTTCACTATCTCACATTCAATGTGGTTACTCGCGCATTTGGACATTTTGTTCCAAGCAATTCTGAAAAGCCCTGTGTATAACCATTTGATTATATTCTATCATTCCAAAATACGACCCAATTTGTAAATAATGAACAATGTAATGGCTATGCATCAGCCTACCAATAGGGTAAGACAATTATACAACACACATGCAGAAGGGAGGGGGACTGAGGGAAAATACAGTGAAAAGGCAACCTTGTTGCATTCAAGTGGATTTTTGATTTTATTAATATTGATGGGTTGACAATGAAATAAATGATCAAGATAAAATTCAGACTATAGAGCCTTTTTAATGATTTGGACTGAAGAACAAAGTTTCCGTTTTTGGACTACAGAACCATTTAACAATTTCTGAACCCCTTTTTAAATACAGATTATAGAACCAATTTTTATACTTGGATTAGAAAGCCTTTTCTAAATTTGGACTAGAGAGCCTATTTATCATATTCGGAACTAAAGAACCTTTTTTAAAATTCAGATTAAACAAACCCTTATCTATATTCAGACTCAAGAATTTTTCTGCGTTTTGGACTAAAGGAATAAAGACATGAAATAAAGAACCATCGGATTAAAGAACCTTTATAATAAAAAAACTGTCAGACTAAAGAACCTTCAGACTAAAGAACTGTCAGATTAAAGAACCCAGACCAATCACCAACAGGCAAATTCCCAGCATCACCCAATAATGAGGGCCAATTGTTCCATGAAGTGCAGCATATGAAACTACTACACACATAAAGCATATTTTTATGGTCTTAAACGCGAAGACACACAATGCTGGCAAATTTGTTAGACACACATAATCAAACAATCGACCCTCATGAATATGCGAGCATTCTCAGCATACAAAGCATGTTGTTGGTGTGTATATTTTCTTGTCTGTGTCTTTATAAGTCTCATCATTATTCTTTTTCACTTTCATTTCCACAGCTGCATCATGAACACACATTTACCAGCAATTACATCCTTGATCCTGATTGTGCCTAGTCTCCTGTTGGGAGTAGCATCACAAACCAACCAATCAGGGACCTGTAATTCCTGCTGCCAAGGCCCAGCAGGCATCCCAGGTTTACCCGGTAATGGAATTCCTGGATCGCCCGGCAACAACGGCTCCCCAGGTAACAATGGCCTACCCGGTAGAGATGGATTGAAAGGAGATCGCGCGATGCAGGAAGTGTTGGTCCTGCCGGTGAAAGGGCTTTCCTGGCCCTCAGGGCCCAAGCGGTGAGATGGGAGAACCCGGTCCTTCTGGACCACGAGGTTTACCTGGAAAAGTTGGCCCAAATGGAATGCGAGGAAGTCCAGGGCTTGCCGGTCAACCCGGAACTACCGGTGAAAAGGGTAGTAAAGGCGAAGCACTGGAAGTAAGACAATCAGCTTTTACAGTAGTTAAAACATCTTCTCAAACTCTAAGTTCAGGACAAGTGTTAACATTTGACACAGTAGAAACAAATATTGGCAACCATTATGACCCATCAACTCATATGTTTACATGCCAATTCCAAGGTACCTATGTTTTTACATACACCATTGCAAGTAATCAGCAGACTCATAACCCATGGATTGAACTAATGAAAGATGGCAGAAAGATCGCGACTGCACATATTCGGGATTCTGCATTTGATTTTCAGCAGTCATCAATTACTGTTGTGCTGCAGTTGGCCAATGGCAATCAAGTGTGGTTACGTGGATCAGGGACAGTATTTGGCAGAACTGACAAATATACTACATTTGCTGGATTTCTCCTTTATTAGTTATTGACTGAGGTGAACAGTTTAGACTGTTAATGATTTGTGGATACAAGACACCAGATACGATAATTCGATTTCCATCATTTCCATATTGTCGTTGGGCAGGAAAAACATCCTGTGACATTGGCCTCTGAACCTGTTTAAAGCAAAACCTCCTATGCAACCTCTCGACAGTTTTGTTTTAAACATGTTCATGGGCCCCTAGTACATATATTTTTCCTACAACAATTTGCAAAATCATAGAGGAGATGACCAAAAGGCTAATGAGCAGCCACCCTTTCAACCAAGCAAGTTAATAAACATTTTGAGTTCTGCAATGCTTTCCATAATATAAGAATTAATTGCTTGATAATGTAAAATTGTTTCTTTCTGGTGATGAGTTACAGGATTTCAACGTTCATATAAAGGGCAATCTGAATAATGTGTGTCTTGCGGGGGGATAATTGCATGTGTAATCACACATATCCATGGTAACACTTTGTGAAAAATATGGTGTTTGTTACAGCAAGATAAAACAACATATTTTTTATCTTGAAATCTGCAGATATAAATATAGCATATCAGACATAAACAGATTAATGTTAGTTACCTCAGATATATTTATGCCATTTTAGTAACAAATTAACAACTACATGTACACACCCATGTAAGTAAAAGCTAAGTAGCAACTTGCTTGAGGCATTTATAGATAAGGTGACAAGTGGCGCCATTGCCAGGAAGTTGTCGGCAATGCGCATTGTTCCTTGACCGGCAGTACGTTTTGTCATGTTTTGTTCTGGCCTGTGCTTTTAAAACTCCTGCCACATCACAATAAGGTCATTGAACAATGTAGCAGTTGTATGCAATTTACTCAAGCATATCAATAGACCAGTCCCTTGCCTTTGTTGATAAATATTGACATAACCTCATCTATGAATATACAGCAAGTAAAACTTGCACATCCCCCTGGCAGGGTTGTAATAGAAACTTACTGATGGGAGGAAATGTGATGGCAGCCAACGTGTCATATTTCCATTCCGGACCCTAGATGTGTATTAGGCTTTTTTTGCTCATTTGACTTTAATTACTAAGATTTTTAAAATGCTGGTGTATGATTAACATTGCAAATGCAACCACCTCAGATGATTGATAATATAAAAAGGTAGAAGACACATTTACATATGTGACCTGCTCCCACAAAAGTTGCAGCGACTTTATACTCATTTCGCTGAGTTGGTGGTTTCAAGATATCTGACTATTGATGTTCTTTGTTTGACATCGTTTGTGAATGGGGATACAATGTGTCATTCACTAAGGATAATACTACTGGCTTCTACAGGTGCACGGCAAACAAATAACATCAACTTAGACCGAATATCTTGAAACTAACAACTCAATGAAATGAGTATAAAGTCGCAGCGGCTTATGGCGGATTTTGTGGTAGCAGGTCACATATGTGTCCTATTTCACACCAAAATGACAGAAAAAAGGAAACCTTTTTTGGTGTCATCATCTGGGGCAGTTAACACATTATAATTAGCTATGAAAAAAAAGACTCATACCTGAGATACAGGTACAGTTGACATTGTAGCAAAGCTGTTCATCATGTTGTACAACACTACAGTAATTGCATCTGAAAATAAAAGAAGTTGTGCATTGTACAAAGATAAATTAGTATGTGAATACATATGTGACCAGCTCCAATAAAACCCGGAACAAGTCGCCAGGCATGTTTTCGAGTTATAGGCCTGTAAAGATGATATTGCCATAAAAAAAATCAAGTTTTGGAATTCCTAATTTCACAGTATTTGAACTTGGGACTAAGTGGACTTTCAAATCCTTGAAAGTACTTATTAAAAAGAGGTTTATTTAATCAATAATTGACAGTTGAACTATTATAATCCCTATTCAATCCTGTGTAAAAGCAGGAAACTATTAGCCAAATTACTCAGAATAGCAATTTCACGAAAATATCAAGGTATCATTTGCAAAATTATCCATATCTTGAAAAAGTATTGATGCTATGTATATAATTTTGGTATAATTTTAAAGCTTATTGTCCCGTGCTTACATATTTATGCAAATTATGAAATGTGAAAAATGCGACTTGTTCCTGGTTTTGTCAGAACAGGTCACATATATTATGTTTAGAGATTTTAAAATAACATTTTGACAACATTTTTAAAATGCTGTGGTAATGTTTTTTTTCATATTATTGTTCATTATAATTGTTTTATATACCTTTTCATAACCTTCATATATTCCGACATGTAAATGTTATTAAAACACTTTGACCAAAACCAAAACAAATTTGTGACCTGCTACCACGAAATGAACATTAAGCTGCAAGTTGGTAGTTTCAAAACGTCCTGGCTGCTGCGTTGGTGTTCTTTGTTTCACACACTTGTTTAGCCTATAGTATGTCCTTTGTGAATGGGGGTACAATGGGCCAGTCATGAAAGATATACTACTGGCTTGTACAGGTGCATAGCAAACAAAGAACATCAACTCAGCAGCCAGGATGGGGACTACCAACTTGCGAATTTACACTCATTTTGTGGTAGCAGGTCACATTTATAACATATAAAAGAATATGTTTGCTGGGATGCAGATCGGCCCTTGATTTGGTAGACATTGGTTCACTGGTTTTTGAAAGATGCACAAATAATTTCCTTAAAATCTTTTATTGAAGTAAAATCACAATTATTAAAGTTGTAGTATTTACTTTCATGTCAAATTGAATGTTTGTATTTTGGATGAAAAGATGAAAGTTGAAACACAAATCAACTAATTTTTTTTCTCAAAATATCAAGTTTGACATTCAACATAGTAATTAAGCTTCCTTCACATAAGTTGACAGGTGTAATTAGATAGGCCAAAATCATCATTTCATCAAAAATTAGTTTTTGTCATTTTTAGACACATTAATGTATGTAGTTTTCATAACATAAAAAAAAAATCTGGAAAAATTATGCAAATTGTATAAAAAGCATGCTAATTACAACAAGAATCTTATTATTTTCTTTGTTTACAAACTTGTTGCATGAGGTTTTTCACGCATTTCATTTTTTCAGCAAATATCGAATTTTGAAAAAATGTGGAGCTGCTATAGAATGTCCTATGAGGCCCATTGAGGTATCAAAATAAAGCTTATTTAATTATCTAGGGCATGGACCTAAATTAAAATGAATTCAAAATACCTGAAATTGTGATTTTGGTACATTTTCAAAATTGCATTCACCTCAAATTGGAAAATCCAATGGGGTGACCCTACCTAACCCTGTATGTAATCAGAAGTAGGTCCATGCTCTAGATCTTTCACAGAGCTTTAATTTGACACCTCAATGAACTTCATAGGACATTGCATTGTGGCTCCACATTTTTTTGAAAATTGGCCAATTTACGACAATTAATTATGCAAATTAGCTAATTAATATGCATAAAATATGTAATTAAGTTTGAAATGTGTATTTCAGCATATACTTGTTTCATATACTTAGTAAGGGTTTCCTAGTATGTTTCCACTAGAAAAAGTGTCAATTCCACCTGTCCCACCTTAATAGCCCAGGATACTAATTATTGGGTGAAATACGGTAACTTACCATTAAGAAGTGACTCTCCAAACACCAGGAAATACAAGACATTATTGACATGAACTTCTTCAAATATTGCCAGCACAGCTACAGGATCTACCGCTGATATAAGTGCACTGAATACTAGACATTGGGTAATGGTTATAGTGAAATCCATGCCAAAGGCACCGGTGAAAGAGAGACCATATAAGAGTGGACCTGAAGGAATACAAAAATATAATTTGTAAGCATACATGGGTAATCCATGCCAAGGCACCGTGAAGGAAAGGCCATATATCAGTATTGGTCCGAGTATAGTCCCACCCGCTTTTTATGTGAAAATTTTTCACAATTGGGGGTGGGATTATACTCAATTTTATTTTTTTCGTTTTGAGGTGTCCTGGACCTAGATGCTAGATCATTCATGGTTGACCTAAAAAAAATAAAATAAAAATTTTTTCAAGATATTTTGTATTTTTAATATGAAAATTGATACTTTGTTTTCATGTCATACTCTATTAATGATTTCAAAATGCATTCAAATTCAATGCATTTTGAAATCATTAATAGAGTATGACATGAATACAAATTATCAATTTTCATATTAAAAATACAAAATATCTTGAAATTTTTATTTTTTTTTTAGGTCAACCATGAATGATCCTAGCATCTAGGTCTAGGTCCAGGACACTCCAAAACCGAAAAAATAAACTTTTTTTTTTTTTTTTTTACAATTTCTGAAATTTTTCAAAAAATGGGGGTGGGATTATACTCGAACGTGGGACTATACTCGAACGAATACGGTAATAGCGGAACTGAAGGGATAGTTTGTGAGCAAACATGGGGAACTGAGAAGTGAATGCAATTCAATCATGAAAATTAGCATATTTTTGATACCTAATCCGAGATATACCGTGATGGTTTGCAAATGCATGTTTCCTCAGTATTCTATCGTATTGTGTTTTAAACTACCGGGAACCAGAGGAACCAAAACAATATGGCGATGCAGCGATCGGTGTTGTTCTGTGGTGAGAACCTGGGGTGAGAATAGCTTATTTCTCACCTAGCTAGCCTTGTCAGAGAGGAAATCCTGAATCAAAACTAGGTAGATGTTATTCTGATGTGTCTTCTGAGTGCCTTCAAACTGCTACGGTGGCCCTGGACACCCGGTCGCAAGCGCTCTGCTCGCTATGCTAGATAGGTCACTGGAATTAAATTTCCAGCTGTTTTTGGAACCAGTCACTTGCAACCCTGAACATGTTTTGATTTCAACATTGGTACTTACCAACAATGAATGTGTTGAGTAATGTGCCCTGCAAATAAAACAGAAGAGTTTTTGATCAAAAAGTCAGTCGATCCTTCATGTAATTATTTTGTGTAAGCTAATCCTAACCCTAACCCTAATCCTAACCCTAATTGGCATTACAGCACTGTTATGTTGCTTTTTCAAAGTAAAATGCTAATATCTATTACAATACATCCAAAGTTCCAGGGAAAATAATGAGGTGTCACTGGATCTGGAATAGATAATATAAGAGATCAAAAGAGTATATTGATGAAAAATGATTGAAAATGGAGCTAATTTACAAATACATAAATAGTATTAATATTCATGAGGGTTCCATGCATGTTTTTTGTCACTGAATGCATGCAAATTCGCATTTGCATAATACTGTGTGATATGCGCATATCTCTACAGTACTTGCTTGGTCAATTTAATTATGGGAGATGATGTATTTTTATTTTTGGTCATTTTTAATACAAAATACCTTTATAACAATGATGGTCTTATGATGTATATGAATGAAGTTAATGTGACACTGAACTCTTTTTATCGCTGACCACTTTGCACTTTTTGTGGTTTTGTTTAGCTATGCTATTGTTTCTTAGTATTTATTTTATGTTCAAGTGTCACTTACAATATGGCTTTAATGCACCATCATGCCAACGGCAAAGTTGCTTTTTATGTATACATACAATGTACTTCTTTGTATGCCATACAATCAGCAATACATACACAAAGTATTCTGACATACATGCATTAAAACACCAACATCCATTGATTCCAGTCTGCCTATGCTGAAAAATGCCAGACATGCACTTTTTTAAATAACTCCATAATGACAACATTGCAGATTTTTCATATGTACTGGGCTACAACTGAGGAGTACGAAATTGCCTTTTATGGAGACAGCATTTTTAATCAAGTCTACTCTCAAAGTTAACAACATACCCCATATTGTACTTTATTGTACCACCAAGCCCAATAAGTATTATATGCCCAGCTTGTCTCAAAACACACCTAAGTTCAGTGGCAGCGCCCATGGGAGGGGGGCATGAGGGGGCAAATGCCCCCCAGTCAGAACTCTTGCACCTGCTGTTGCCCCCCAGTAAAAACCAAAAATTATGAAAACATCCACTTTTTGCTGCAATTTTGCGCAAAATTTGTTGATTTTGCCCCCACCTGAAATTCACTTTGCCCCCTCAATGCTCTTGAAAAAAAATTCCTGGTGCCGCCACTGCCTAAGTTATACCTTCTGTTACAATGGTTGGATATATATACATGTATGGATAGTAGAGCAAATGGATACCTACAGCTACTGCATATACAAGGATGCTTCCAATGTTGCTGGTGAACGTTCTATCATGCAAGGAAAAGGCAGACTCTAATATAATTCTGCAACACAGAACACAGAGATGTGTTAATACTCATATTGTATATCTCAAAAGAATGAATCAAAGATGTAATTTAGAATGATTTAATATGAAAATGCAATGTTTACACTATAGATTCATAATCAATTCCAATATTTTTTAGATCATATCGATGAAATTAGAATGTTTTAAAGAAGATGCACCAATCAAAAACCTTATCCCCACTTTTTCTCCATCAAAATTGAGATTTTGGTATCAAAAAGTTCATATTTTTTTCATTTTCATATACCCAGTAAGATATTAGAGTTGAGATGTTTTGTTAGGATAGCCAATTTTGTAAGTCTATTTGGGTTAACCCAACTTTTCTTCACATGGTATTTCATGGGGCCTTTGAATACACCTCTTTAGCTCTTGTATCCAAAGATATTGGAATACTGGCATGAAATTTCACCAATGGAGAGTGGGGAAAGCTCATTCAACCAAGGTGGAAATAATATGTGATGAAATCAGATCATCACCCCTTAGGCCTAATTACTATAGTTGACAAATGAAAAACACAGTAAAGAAACTGATCTATATCCTGATTGACAATCTTTCCAGGCATTTTACCACCCTTTGGAATAAGGCTTTAAACTAAAAATGTAAATTAGGTGAAGACAGTGAAGAACAGTCGGGTCTACAATGTACACATAGAGGGGTTAGTGAAAGGAAGCCCTATCTGCAATAGCTTCCAGGTGTCATATGTGTGCACTGTACAATATAACAATGCAGGAATTGTCAAAAGTCTATAGGGCAGCTATTGCAGATAGGATCATCTTGCAATAACCCCTTGAAATATATTCAGGTCAAAGAACTTTGCCTTGATCCTAGTGATGAAATACTTACGGTGGTAGCAGAAACAAGAAAAATGTCTTGGATTCAAAGCTGTACTGGCCAAGAGGATGATCTAATGCACTGCAAAGAAAATGTACTCATTTTAAACATCTATTCAAGGAACTATATAATATACCTTTTTGACATGCATGTGTGTTGAAGTTGTGTGCACATCAACCCATGTGCATAACATAATTAAATTGGGCTAGTCTAGTTGAAATCCATACACCCACTGTCATGGAAGATATGACCTTAATCTCTCACACAGGGGGTGCAGATTTCAAATGGAGCAACACATTCAGGTAACCCCATTTGCAATAAATTATCGAAATACATCCTCATTCTCACTGTGTGCAAGATTAAGGTCATGCCTTCCATATGGGGCGAATGGAAATCAATCAAAATATCTCATTATCAGTTTTACACTTCAGACACATTTTGTGTTTATAATATTTCCTACAATACAGAGGTATTTCCTTCCTTCCTTCCTATACACATTATTATTTTTTTTATTATTATTTGTTATTTCAAAGAACTTATAAAGCGCATTTCCCATGGATCAATGCGCTGTACAAAGAAAATAAAAATACATCAAAAATACACAGTATGGCATTAAGAACAACAATATATCACAGCATGGTAAAATATACTCCTAATTACATCAAAAATTTGAATAAAACAGATATGCGCAGCAATCTGAACCACAATTAAAATAATTAAAAATACACTTGAACCCAAATAGGGACATATATCATTATGGTGTACCTCAATGTTTGAGTATTAACATACAGGCTTTATGTGCACAGTTTTACCTACAGATAGATTTTCCTGGAACCTAGAATTAAGTGCAGATATCAGAACCGGGGATGATCCTTCTCTCTTTTTGAATAGCATTGACACTTAACATACACATACATGACTCTTCTTGTACCTGGACCTACAGCTTTAGGTGCCTTCCTGCCTTCCGAACCATGAGACTTTCCACATACACTACATATATCTGATCGTGCTAAGCAGTGTATGGAGGTGAGAAGAAATTCTACAAAATTGTGCATAATCTGCAAAATAACTGAACAAAATTGTAGGATTCCTGACTTTATAGGAACACTTTGGGAGAGGAAGAGAATTCTTGCCTAAGGAAAGCCCAAGGCTTGAACTGTTCAGCCAAATCACTAATGTGTGTCAATATCTTTTTAATTTGCATTATTGGGTTGACTACTGACCACTATACGGTACAAGTTTGGATGGACTGGCATTTTGTGTACATTTAGTTGTGTGGGAAAAACAAACACGTTCTGTTGACAAGTACACCCTTTTGATATGGTTGAACACATTATCACATGTATCCAATGTGTAATCTGTGATATTCATCCTGGATCACAGTATTGATGTCTACTAAACTTACTATGATATACCGCCCATGATGCCTCCTATGATAATCAACAATGAAGATTCAGGTAACCATGACGATAAGAAGGAAGCATGGTGAAAGCCTGAAAAATACAAAATTAACAAGTAATATTATTACACTGACAGTACTGACAGACAACACATGGGAGTAGTTGTTCATGGTTAACTTTTTCTTGCAGAGTGCTGGAATCAAATTACGCTAGATCAGTTCAGTGTTTTGTACATAATATCAAAAAAAGAAAATGATTGAATGATATTCATATGTACATCTATTGGCAATATCTTACTTGACATTTATAACACAGTTTAAAAGGTGCACAATTCTTTTGACTTAAGGGGGTACTACACCCCTGTGGTAAATTTGTGACTATTTTTGCATTTTTCTCAAAAATTAATAACACATTGGTAACAAAAGTTATGTATATTATTGGGGCAAGGAATCCAATTACTACACTGAAATTTCAGTGAATCAATACAAGCGGTTCAGTAAATATGAGAGGAAATGAGGTACATCCTAGCGGTACCTCATTTTTTATCATAAATAACGAACCGCTTGTCTTGGGTCACTGAAATTCCAGTGTAGTAATTGGATTCCTTGCCCCAATAATATACATAACTTTTTGTTACCAGGGTGTTAATAGTTTTTGAGAAAATGCAAAAATATTCACACATTTATTGAGGGGTGTAGTACCCCCTTAACATCAATATGTTATTTAAATGTATTTTGGACTTTGATCTTTAATTCATTAAGATTTTGACCTAAAATAATTGCCATCTAGTCATTGAGTATTTTGTACTTGCTGAAAGTCATGCAACTCTGCATTGTATGCATTTGACACAATTCAAAAGTTCTTGCTCCCATGTTTTGGTCTGAGGCATCAATACAGCTTATTCCTCCTTTTGCTATCTTGTGGATACAAATTGGTTTGTGTGTACATGCGTTGAACACTACGCGCAGAGCATCAGACAACTGCATCATGTGTAGGTGCAGTGTTTTGTACCTGTGCATGAAGAATCAAATGCTGAAGGCACTCAAAAAAGTCCTGTACCTACAAGATGGCTAGTGCCGTACTATTACGCTGACTTTCGTGATTCGACGAGGAGGGCGATTTCGACCTCCTGGTTTGTTTACAAACAGAGAGGTAGACAAAAAGTCATTCCGCTTGTCCAAACACTCAAGTATCAGAAGGATGGTCCACAATAGCGTGATTCACGTAACATGAATAGGGATTAAAAAGCTGTCACGTAGAACCATGTGCTTCTATTGTCCAATTTGCCATCAAGATTTCATATGGAAACAGTTCAGACCCAGAACAGGATCATGTCAGAAATTAATATTTTGTTCTGGGTCTGATTATTCGGACTACAAGATGGCCAAAGTAACATCACATCCATTACCTCTAATAACTTACCTACTTTGGCTATTCCAACAAACAATGCATACGCAGTAATAAGTAGCGGTCCCATTACATAATCAAAATTCCACTTGGCCAGATGCACCCCATGTCCACCATGCTCCGACTTATGCTCCTCTGGAGGAAAACTTCCATTGTCATGTTCATTCTCCTCACTATAGCCAACTTCAGTTTCATTGTTGTCTGTTGTTCCTACACACCTGACACTTGGGATAATGATGACAGCAGTGAGACTTGTGATGCAGATAACAATCTCAAAAAGATTGTTTGTAAATGCCATTTTTTAAATAGAATCTGCCAAGAAAAATGTATTATTTACAATTGTTACTTACGGTATATATAATTTGGTTAAAACTGCAATTTTTAGTAGTACATATCAACAGAAGCAAAATAAAGAAACCAGCAAAATAAAACATAATTGTATGTGACCTACTGACATGATCAAGGGGGATGAATATTGATTTATTGGGAAAATAAGTGGTCAGATTCTCTTGTTTCTTGAGTAAATGTTCTTAGTCATCCAGTAGTTGTAAACAAATCTAATACTGGAACTTACTTTGTGCAACTTTGCTATGTTGCATCTGGATTCTGGAACCACCAGACTTCACCAGGCAGAACCCACTGGATTGGTCTATCATGTGACAGTCCAGCAGGTCAGTTGCCTGATGAAGTCTGGTGGTTCCAGACACAATGTTAGGAAAGTTGCAAGTAAGTTCCAGTATTATATTTATTTCCAAAACTCTCTCTTGTTTCGTATCATTTCATGGGTTTGCATCAAAACATGCCATGTTTATAAAAGTAAGTGGTGTAAAAAAACAACCCTTGAATATTTTCAACTCATTTCCCTTGATTGTGTCTTTTCAAAAAAAAAAAATTAAACTAGTTAAAAATAAACAAAACCTAATTTGATAGTAAACCATGTTGTAAAGCATTGGCCTCAACAGTGGGAAATGGTGATGCATCCAATTAAATATGAACTGGGATGTATGTGGTGGCTCCCAGATGTGGTTCAGAACACAATTTGACCAGGGGGTGCTCAACTGTGATCAAGGACTTGAGCTCCCTTCATTATATAATGCTTTAATCCAATCAATAGAAAGGACATCAAAGGTCGAGAGCAGGACATTCAACTCGATCAGTTCATCATTGGAGCCCTCCTGATGAGGATGTGTGTTGTACCCATCAAAATATTGAGGTAAATATCTCAATATCCCGCTCAATATATGTTTGTATTCTACTTTGCTAGTATATTTTTAGGATTGGTGTTTGGGTACAGACAAGGATGTCAAAAATAGGAAAGTAACAACAGCGTTAGTACGGCACCGGTATGGCGTTTTATTTATAGGACTGGGATAGTAAAGGATCTACATGTATATGATGAAAATACATGTCACCCAATGCACCACACAATTTAATAGCAGACCAGCACTGCACAGTACCAGCTTTGGCTGGTTTACCAGGTACTCGTCTGTGCAATCGGCAATCTGAGCCTACAAAAAGTGGTGCATATATCATGACATCAGGAATTGACGCAAATTTTACGGAACAATCAGTCATACCTAGAAAGGATAAAATTCAAATTGAGAATGTATTCTAGGTATGACTTGAAACTGTACTAGGACTGGGACAATGGGGAGTGGTAGAAAGTCTACTCTCACTCAGTCTAACTCTGAACCAATTTATTTTGGAACTATGAGTAAAACATAATGTGTACAATTATGCAAGCAAGAAAGTATTGTAACGGGATTTCCCCTCTATAAATAGCGTGTTTTTCCTGTATTTTGCAAGCCAAATAATCACGTGTTTTGCGGCTACATCAAGGTATTTTTTGGTACCACACTTCAGTTATTTTAGAAGTTATCCATTGTATTCGGCGCGTGCTGGTAACATTGTAAGCTGTTGTGCAGGAGGCGGCATCGCCTTTGTGAGGATTTAGCAATCGCGGACGCTGATTGGTTAAAAGTCAGCTGATCCAAACTTTGGTGTGGGTCTTGGGGTGCGCGATTTGGAAAACTTGTCAGACTAGACCGAGAGACCGACCGACTGAGTGCAGACCGTGTGACATGATGGACAGGGGAGTGGAGGACGATCAAGATGAAGACAATTTCGACGGGTGGACAGATAATATTTACCTTTGTGTGTTTTTCTGGAGGAGTAAGGCGAGAGTTTGGAAGAGATGGAGATTACCGTGACAATATTTTCGTGTGGAATTGGAAAAGACCGAGCAAAATTGACAGCAGCGAATGGACGATACAAATTTACCAAGTTGACGAGTTTTAATTGTGACGACATTCACTTCGCAGTATGCTGAGAAATGGAGAAAGATTCACATTTTCCCTTTATATTTGAGTGGATATTATCGCCTGGATTGGAGTTATATCTTCAATGGAGTTTTGGGCAGCTCATGACGTACGCAATGGACAATGATATTTTAATGATAATTCAACTTCAAGTGATTTAGCGAAGACGCCGTTTTCTTCCATCGCATGTATTTCTGCAATGGACATTTCGCAATTTAAAAAGCTGGCCAGCAAAATGTCGGATTTTAATTACTTCAAAAGTGCACTTTAGCGACAATGACAGACAAGCAAGATCGACAGGCGACGGCATAATGGACATTGTGTGTATATTTTTAATGTGAGTTTATGATTTTGATATGCAAATGTAAACAAACAATTTGTGCTTCTTGTGGGGGGATGAGTAAAACAAATGTTTGCCAAATTGGGATGTGTTTTGAGCAATGTTTGGGTTGTATTTGTTTTGGACATTGTCTTGATTAGTCAAAAATATCAGAAATTGGGTCAGAGTTCAAGTTCAGGTCATTTTTTTGGTAGGGATTGGGTCAAAACCTAAAGTAGAATGGGTTAAAATATTATGTTTTTGCAAAACAAGCAGCACAGATGATTGCAAATTGACATGACATTTTGTGTACAGAAAGTCAAACTTTGTGTAAATAAATATTTGAAGCTATTTCATCATGTTGATTGACATTTTGTAGCTAAAGTATGGTGCGCCAAAAGCGTCATAATTGCGATTGTGAGCATGGTTCAGATATTGTGCACTTTGCGAAAAAAGGTAGGCCAGGTTGAAATAATGTGTGACTTTAAATAACATGTAGTTGCATAATGTACCAAATTTGTGCATGCTGATTGCGTAATCATATTTTTGGTTTAGGCTAAATGCTCTATGTATGTTAAGGTATGTGGTGCACCATTTGGTTCAAGATTTGCATAATCTATCAGTGTTATATATTGGATGTGTGATGGTGTCATATTTTAGGCTTTCCCTTACCTTAACTGGTTGTGGTGGAGACTCTTGTGTCTGGGTCTCTCTTGCTTTAATTAGTTGGAAAGTACAGTAAAATTGTCAACTTCAGGTCTCCTTGCTTTCACTAGCCGGTAGTTACCTTTACGCCCAGTAAAGCACCCCTTAATATCCAATTGTATTTCTGTGTGCATTTTGTGAATTAAAGTCCTTGTTTTAGAAGTTATCCATTGTATTCGGCGCGTGCTGGTAACATTGTAAGCTGTTGTGCAGGAGGCGGCATCGCTTTGTGAGGATTTAGCAATCATGCGACGCTGATTGGTTAAAAGTCAGCTGATCCAAACTTTGGTGTGGGTCTTGGGGTGCGCGATTTGGAAAACTTGTCAGACTAGACCGAGAGACCGACCGACTGAGTGCAGACCGTGTGACATGATGGACAGGGGAGTGGAGGACGATCAAGATGAAGACAATTTCGACGGGTGGACAGATAATATTTACCTTTGTGTGTTTTTCTGGAGGAGTAAGACGAGAGTTTGGAAGAGATGGAGATTACCGTGACAATATTTTCGTGTGGAATTGGAAAAGACCGAGCAAAATTGACAGCAGCGAATGGACGATACAAATTTACCAAGTTGACGAGTTTTAATTGTGACGACATTCACTTCGCAGTATGCTGAGAAATGGAGAAAGATTCACATTTTCCTTTATATTTGAGTGGATATTATCGCCTGGATTGGAGTTATATCTTCAATGGAGTTTTGGGCAGCTCATGACGTGCAATGGACAATGATATTTTAATGATAATTCAACTTCAAGTGATTTAGCGAAGACGCCGTTTTCTTCCATCGCATGTATTTCTGCAATGGACATTTCGCAATTTAAAAAGCTGGCCAGCAAAATGTCGGATTTTAATTACTTCAAAAGTGCACTTTAGCGACAATGACAGACAAGCAAGATCGACAGGCGACGGCATAATGGACATTGTGTGTATATTTTTTTAATGTGAGTTTATGATTTTGATATGCAAATGTAAACAAACAATTTGTGCTTCTTGTGGGGGGATGAGTAAAACAAATGTTTGCCAAATTGGGATGTGTTTTGAGCAATGTTTGGGTTGTATTTGTTTTGGACATTGTCTTGATTAGTCAAAATATCAGAAATTGGGTCAGAGTTCAAGTTCAGGTCATTTTTTTGGTAGGGATTGGGTCAAAACCTAAAGTAGAATGGGTTAAAATATTATGTTTTTGCAAAACAAGCAGCACAGATGATTGCAAATTGACATGACATTTTGTGTACAGAAAGTCAAACTTTGTGTAAATAAATATTTGAAGCTATTTCATCATGTTGATTGACATTTTGTAGCTAAAGTATGGTGCGCCAAAAGCGTCATAATTGCGATTGTGAGCATGGTTCAGATATTGTGCACTTTGCGAAAAAAGGTAGGCCAGGTTGAAATAATGTGTGACTTTAAATAACATGTAGTTGCATAATGTACCAAATTTGTGCATGCTGATTGCGTAATCATATTTTTGGTTTAGGCTAAATGCTCTATGTATGTTAAGGTATGTGGTGCACCATTTGGTTCAAGATTTGCATAATCTATCAGTGTTATATATTGGATGTGTGATGGTGTCATATTTTAGGCTTTCCCGTACCTTAACTGGTTGTGGTGTAGACTCTTGTTGTTGGTTCTTTCTTGCTTTAATTAGTTGGAAAGTACAGTAAAATTGTCAACTTCAGGTCTCCTTGCTTTCACTAGCCGGTAGTTACCTTTACGCCCAGTAAAGCACCCCTTAATATCCAATTGTATTTCTGTGTGCATTTTGTGAATTAAAGTCCTTGTTTTATGTAAAATGCTCAATTTGTGAAATGTATAGTAAGCTATTTTCATAAAGATGTGTATTTATAACTTGAGTATGGCAAGCCATTGTTGACAAAATTAGCATTGAAAATTATTGATTATTGGTGTGTGACAAAAATAGAACTTTTGTAATGTGATTAGTGACACAGCCATTGTTGAAACCTTGTATTTATGTGTGTTGAAATCTGTCAAGTTGAGTATTGGATAAAATTACACGGGATTTGTGTACCAACTCAAAAATGTGTGTTGATGAGTAAACAGGTTGTATTTCATTAAAGACACGTAGAGAACAGAAGAAACCTGAAGTAGAGATACTAGTTACACTGACGAGTGGCTACGGCGTATTACTGCTATACCGGAAGTTTCACTGACTTTTATTCAAAGGCTATGCAGACTCCTCGTGCACTTTGAAGTCTGTGGTGGCCTTAATGTGTCATTGTATAAAAAGCTTGTTTTTATATAAAAAGATTGTCTTTCAAGTGGAAATCTGCGCAGTGGTGCAGAATGTGTTGATGTGGCTCCCAGCATCAGCTCCCGAAGGTTGTGCGCAACATAGATTTCCATGAGGACATTCGCTAAACATGTGTTCAGTGTGTAGGCGTAATATGGTTTCAAAAATAATGCTTGCAGTGTGCATTCATAATGTCATTTTTGTGAAATAATTGTAAATGTAATATTAATGTTGGAAATTGCGCTTTTGTGGTTTATGCATTTAGGAGTTGCAGATTAGGCGAGTTGTGAGAGAGCTTTAGTGAGAGTTTAGGGACGCGGAGGTTTGAGGCGCTCAAATTGCGAGTTAACATTTGTGTACAATGTTAGAGTCATGTATTGTTCAGGATTGTGTAAGATTAAAATAGTTGGACAATTGGCGAGTTCATGGTAAAAAGGTTAAAAAGGTGCTCAGGTGATACCAGTACAAAAGAAATAGTGTACAGTTGTAGTAGAGACATTAAGGTTCAGGAGTAAGGTAAAAATCAATGGTTGTGAGTTTTGGCATTTTAAATAGACAGGTGCATGAAGTTAATAGTGCAGTGACCTTTGTTTAAATGTATTTACTTGTGTCAGGTGCTTTGATGAATCCTAAAAAGAAGGTACCATGCATTACTTGTCATTGTGTAGGATGCTTTGATGAACCATATAAAAAGTATTCTTTGTAATGTAAATTGTGGAACTTTATGTAAAATGATGTAATGTGTCATAAAATAAAGTATGGCAGGCCATTTGCGTCATAACAGCAGATAAAAACACACTGTTGCTAATTGTTCAATTAAACAGCTGTGCATTTTAAAATCAAATCATTCCTTTCAGCCAGGTATGGTAAGCCATTTGTGACATGGGCTGTTGTTCATGTGGTAGATTAAGATGTATTTTGTAGAGTGAGAACATTTAATAAAACTTGTTAACAAATAATATTCATTGCTTATTGTTTTTATGAGCCTGACCGGGATTCCTTTGACGGATGCCTCGGTGTGTTCTGCCACACCAACTTACCCTGATGGTGGCAATATTTCTGTTCGCATAAATCTGCGCTTTTAGAAACCAGCCATCGCTACTTTTATGATTTTTCCCTAAAAGGAGGGGTGGCGCTGCTCCAAAAATTGTGGCAAATCCGCTCGGCCATTCAACAAAAATAGGGTCAGCCAGCCCCACCCCCCGTTCCTTTTACAGTATCATTTGCAGAGGTGCAGCAAGAACCTTGGAGGCCTGTGGACAAGGAGCAATGCGGGCCCCTTTTAACATCTCCTTTATCAGCCCTACCCCTATTAAACTCACTTCATTTTTGCTTTTGCTCAGGGTCCCTGGACTTCGTCCACCATGTCCAACCACTTGCTATGCCCCTGATCATTTGTTATGTCATGATTTTTTTTTTTAAATATAACTTACTTAAAAGGGCATTTCGTGATCCACAGCCTCATCCCCCACTTTTTTCAAAAAAAGTTGAGATTTTTAAATACCACTGAAACCTCTGGCTACATACATGTAATGTTTATGTACCAAAACTTTCTTGCATGTATTAATTTGTTTAGCAAAAATATTGTCAAATTTGAATTTCGGTCTGGTATACAACACACTGTCTATGGAGCAGTGAAGTACACATAATCATGCATTAGGCTAATGAAAGTTGATTCCCAGTTTCCCGTTACATAGTTTTTTATGACTGGGTAGGTGACTGTTTCATTATTCATTATTCATTATTTTCAAACTTTCATTTAAAATCCCTGCGAAGTTAATTACGGAATGCTATGTTTTGAGGCCCAAATAAAATAATTTAACGCTTCACTCAAATATTTGACCAACTTAGTCTTCAAAACAAGTTTTAATTTTAAAAGCACATCTTTGGAAGAAACTTTTATTCATTGAATTTGTTTAATTTCTTGCACAAACAGCTGTTTTGCCAATAAGGTTGACAAGCCTATAAATAACAAATGAAAGCACCATGTTGAAAAACAGAATAATTTGACTTTAAACTTTATTTGTTTTATTTATTTATTTTGATGTTGTCCAATATATAATTAGCGTGCTATACACAATGCATGGTAGAAATATTTTTTCCGATACGCTAGTTCCCGTGAACTTGGCTGCCTCTCTTCTAGTCTCCAGTAAATGCGTCGTACGATATCGCCATTTTACCACGCAATTTAACCCAGCGTTTGCAAAGACCGTTCGGGTTTATCCATCAGCGTTTTACGATACAATTTGCCGGCCAGGGTCAGCGTAAAAGTGCTTAAAATACGTCTCGGACGTGAAAGATGACATTAAACTATCCTTTTTTTCTGAAAAAATTTGAAAAATGTGAAATAATGAAATAATGGAAAATAATGAAATATTTGATCGCCATTTCTTTCTGACCGGAGTCGGGTAACGGGAAACTGGGAATCAACTTTCATTAGCCTTACTCAAAACGCAAAATCAGAATCAACTGAAATTTTGGGAATAAGCTTTTTTCGTGGCAATCTACTGAATAAATGCATATTAATGTCAGGATGCTAGGATCACGAAATACTCCTATAAGCTTACTTTACTTTTTAGTAACTCGAATTCTGATTATTTAGTACAGGTAGTACTGACATGACTGATAATAGCCTATAATACTAATAGGCAACTTCCAAGTTCAAGTCACAGATAGTAAGCTTAAACTTTTTTTGACCTACCTTAAGTTAATAATATCTTTTACAGTACAGATACGGCCAAGAATATCCTGACATTACAAGAACCGTCTGCATAGAAAATATGATTGCAAAAGATACGTTTGCCAGTCAAGGGCGTGTCTTTGTAGTTGTTTATGCAGGGGACATTCCTTACATCGCGGATCGTTAAACCCGAACTGTTGATTGATCCAATCAATTATATTGCTAAACACAACTCGTAGTAAGAAGTTTGTAAACACAATAGATGGCGCTATTTTAAACCTGAAACTTCAGGCCAGGTTCAGGCCAGGGCGCTCAGCCTGTAAACTTCAATATTTGCCCGGGATATTTGCATGATGCAGTCATGTCTACAGTAGAATTCACCACGACCTTTGCAGGACTTAAACCCAATTAAAAGCTATTAAACCAAGATAACACTCATTGAAAACAGCTCAACTATGTTAAATCAGATCTTCTCTGGTTAAATACACACTACACATGTTTCTGTTTTACCTGTGCGATTTGCAATGAGCTGGTATTATAGTTTCAGTTGGGTGAACGATTATAAAGCAAAAACAAGGTAACAATACTGCGTAGGCCTTTGTTTACGAAATGAGACAATAGTCTGCATACTAGTGTTAAAGGCTTAATGTACGATTTCCTTCAAATTTTAAATTTGTCATTATACTCAAAATGCTGAAATAATACTAGTAATAATGATCGGGAATGGTTTCTGTTAATTTTGAGCTGAAATAACAAGGTAAAGTGAAAGAAACACTGCTTATTATTTTGGCCGTTTAACACGCAGTTCTATGGGGGGACATAAAGTCATAATTCTTTGAATTATGACTTTATGTCGAACTTTGCTCTGTTTACCTACAAACACAAGAAAGTTGGCTGATTCCATTTACGTGCAAGTTGTGACATGTGTAAACATTACAAATATGCCAAAAAATCAGGTTTGAAAAAAATTAACCAAATTCATATTATAAGATCGTACATTATGACTTTAACAGCACTTGAACACCAAAGTGCGAATATTTCCAAACACTGAATTAGCTAAAAATTTCGGACATGTTACAAAACTATATTTTCTAGAATTTCAGAGAGAACTTTAAATATTGGCCGGTTATTTTTCACACAGTGACGTTAACTAGGCAATGCCAATATATTATACCTATAACATACACTAAAACACCAAAGTGCGAATATTTCCAAACATTATTTTTCACACAGTGACGTTATAGGCTAGGCAATGCCCAATATACCTATAACTAGTACTAGTAGAGGTCACGCGTCAATGGTGAGAGTACTGTGTATTATGTATAGGAAAATGGACAGTAACTGCAGTATAGGCCTACTTGCTTGGTAGGTTTAGTCCTTCATATATTCCTATCGGCAGGACTCTCAAAATCTTGCCCATGTAAGTTTTTCATTGATAATTCCAATGCCTGGCCATTCCCTCGTGGTTCTCTAGCGCATCAGCCATAATTAGCTATAATTCTTTCAAGGAATAAGTCGAATAGCGTTGGTGATAGCAGGCATCCTTATCTAACCTCCACTGTTGTTCGAAACCATTCGCACATAGGCGTAGATCCCGGGGGATGGGGATACCCCCCCCCCCCCCATATTTGCCAGGGGGATGGTCCATACAATCATCCCCCCAATGTTGACCCCTGAATGTGGGTTTCTGACCAAATTGATCTCATATTTGCCCATTTTAGTCCCAAAAGCGCAAATTTTCGCGCGCTTCGTGCGCATTTTTTTTTCACTTTTGCATAAGTATTTCATCAGTTTAGCTTCAAAATAGCAAAAATTTTCGCGCGCTTCACGCGCAATTGTACCATAAATTTATTCTTTCGCCAAAGGTGCTGGATTCACTATATATATGTCAGCACTGTATTACTGTACAGCTGTTCGATGGTACATGGTACGCACTAATTGTGGGTTGATGTTATAAGTTCTCGTAGTGGCCCAAAGCACAGCAAGCCACACCCAATCGAACGCCTAAGTCAACGAAGACAAGATAGGTCATGCTGGTGTTGGAGATAGTTTTCACACAGTATACTAAGGTTGAATATCTGTTCTGTGGGACTCCTTCCTGCTCTGAAAGCTTGAGCCCGCCTGTTCTTCAGCTATGATGTTCTCCGCCAGAGGCTTCGGTCTGTTCAAGAAGAGTCTTATTTTGCAAAGGTGGCTGCATGATAAGGCTGATTGTACGGTAGTCAGTGGTGAGAGTACTGTGTATTATGTATAGGAAAATGGATAGTAACTGCAGTATGGATCATAGGCCTACTTGCTTGATAGGTTGGTCCTTCGGCAGGACTCTCAAAATCTTGCCCATGTAAGTTTTTCATTGATAATTGCCTTTTTCATTGTATAGGCTACCGGTACTGTATATATTTATATTTATAATTTTCATAATTGTACAATTAATATTGTAGCTTGATGAATATTGTTGCTTTGATGAATGTATAAATAAAAAATTGATTGATAGGCCTATGATGATTGATATCTTCTTGAATGATGCCACATGTGCACAGTAGGTGCAGTCGCAACTTGATCTAATAATTGGTTCCAATGCTTTAGGGCTGTGCAATAATTATGAGCCCCAAACGGCTCACCAAAAATCGGCCCCCCTCTCGGTCCGCCAAAAATCGCCCCCCCCCCTCCTCTCGGCCCGCCAAAAAAATTTTGCCCCCCCCTTGCATATTTCGCATATTAAGCGTTTCCGTACGGTTTTCCTAAGCCTTTTTAGAGCGTTTTATTTAAAAGGCGCCCCAAGAATGTGTGCCAAAATCCCTTGCCCCCCCCCTTCTCGGCTTGCAAAAATTGCTTGCCCCCCCAATTTTACCCTCCCCAGGGCTCATAATTATTGCACAGCCCCTTACCCGGGGCCCCTTACCATCCTATTTGAATTTGAAGTGGTTGTGTTCTGGAACGAAACGCCTTTGAAATAATTTCATGGAATCACCTCTGAGACTTTTGTGCATGTGGGGGATGGGGAAGAACTTGTCAGCATCAGTCTTGCAATGTCCATGAAGGAACTTGTATCCATCATATCTGCATATCTTGAGTCTTCTGCTCTCCAAAGATTCCAATTGGATCATTGGATATTTGGATATCATTTTTGCAAAGGCATTTGGACTGCTTGCCTCAATACCTTTCCTTGTAGTTGTGAGTCTAGTCTGGACTCCACGCGGTTGATGCATATTCTAAGCCGCGCCGCTGGACCCGGGCGCTGGCCGGACGTAGACTGGTACAAAATAGACACTTTATTCACTCGAATATGAAAGTGATGACGTAGGCCCTACCTGTGCCCACCAGCGTATGAAACTAGGGGTCTATCGGTGTAGACATTTTCAGAAAAAAGGGGATCATTCGGTGTTGGAAACGTTAAAAATGGGATGATTTTGTATGTGAGCGCCCAAAACTTTACATCATTGACAATCAAAAATAGCTTTTTACCCAATTTCACTGTACAAAATAGACGAAACTCGTTAATTTTGCTGAAAATGCGCACGTAGCGCATGTTGAAATTTCAATTTTGAGGACTAATTGTTCAAAAAAGAGAGGGTCATCATGTGTAGGCTGCTGAAAAAACGGGGTCATTGGGTGTAGGATTTGCCAAAAATACCGGGGTCTTTTCAAGGGCACGTGACGGTATGTCAATATGGGAGTGTCCCCGGGATCTAATCCAGTGAAACAGCGCCGAAACATCGCTGGGCCAATATCTTGAATAGTAGGGGTGAAGGACAGGTGTTGCTAACTGTGATCCCCAAATTTTTCTAGTTGCTCTGCAGGTAGACACCGTTGAGTGAATACTGGTAATGTAAGGCTGCCTTGATGCGGAGAACCACACACTTATTTGAAGTTATTGGACCAGGCAGAACGGCGCTGAGGTCACGTTGCAAAGTCGTCACAATCAGCTTTAGTGTCGACCAGGTTGAATACTTTGGTGCCATCGGCGAACATTTTAGCGATGGAGGCTGAAATCATGTCTGGGATGTCATTCACAAAGAGAAGAAACAACACCGGACCCAGTACCGATCCTGAGGGACCCGGCTGGTAACCCTTTTCCAACTAGAGGCTCCATTTCTCAAGATCACTCGTTGTCT
Source organism: Amphiura filiformis (assembly GCF_039555335.1). Taxonomy (NCBI): domain Eukaryota; kingdom Metazoa; phylum Echinodermata; class Ophiuroidea; order Amphilepidida; family Amphiuridae; genus Amphiura; species Amphiura filiformis. The sequence continues at coordinate 53,958,370 of NC_092633.1, read as the reverse complement.
TCTCCCGGTCACGGAAATCCTTTGATCCAAGACAAGTGTCCCGGACACCAATATGATTTAATTTGTACAAAAGGCGGACGTGTAGCACTCTAAGTAGACTGCGTCGACACCTTTCTCGTTATCGTATAGGCTGTATATTGTCCAGTCAAAAATACACTCCATAAGGGTGACACAAGAGCATCTCTTCTGAAAGCCGTGTTGATGGCAAGAAATCAGATTGTTATGTTGGCGAGAATATACTCCACCAGCTGGTCGTAGATGACACGCTCTAGTATTGTTGGGGCTCAGGCGAACCTTTCTTGAAAAGAGGAGTAATGTTGGCATCTTTCCAATCTTGAGGAATCAGCCCAGAAGTCAGTGACGAATTGGCATGATTGAAAATCATACACAATGGAACATCGAAGTCCAGCACATTCTTGAGCACATTAACATGGAAACTATCAGGGCCACATGCTTTACTCAAATGCAGTTTAATAATTTGTCCCTATGACACTTCGTCACTTGAGGATCTTACGAAAACACCTCAACTCCAGTGCAACTTGGGTTGCCAGTCTCCCGATGAAGGTCGAAGTTACGACCGAAAATTTGAGGTAATGTCTAATCTTGTGTTGAGATCAAAAGTTTAAAATCATAAATTATGCACGTATTCTCCTTTCCACATGTTCCAGGTCTGCTGTCAGTGTCCACGATTCACAATCATACAGGAAGATCGATATGGCGAGGGTGCGTATTAGTTTTGATTTTTGGACCCATCGAGATGTTCTTGTCAATCCACAATGGCTTTAGTTTTGCCATGGCACTGTTTGTGCGATCCTGGAAAACACTTCAGGTTTTGACCCTTCATCTAATATAATTGCACCAAGATATTTGAAGCTGTTACCTTTGCAACATACTGCAGTTACTGTCCGTTTTCCTATACACAATACACAGTGCTCTTTCCCATTGACGCGTGACCTTTACAAATAGCCCTACGTTAACAGTATGGGGATATGACTAGTTAACGTCGCTGTGTGAAAAATAACCGGCCAATATTAAAAGTACTCTTCTAAAGTTCTAGAAAATATAGTTTTTAACATGTCCTAAATTTTAGCTAATTTAGATGTTTGGAAATATTCGTACTTTGGTGTTTTAGTTAATGTTATAGGTAATAGTACATTGCCTAGTTAACGTCGCTGTGTGAAAAATAACCGGCCAATATTAAAAGTACTCTTCTAAAATTCTAGACAATATAGTTTTGTAACATGTCCTAAATTTTTAGCAAATTTAGATGTTTGGAAATACTCGTACTTTGGTGTTTTAGGAAGGATATGTAAACGACAGATAACACCAAAAATATGAAGAAATTATTTCTAAACCGTGTTAAGTCAAAAATCATTATGTTGCTCATTTTCAAGAATGCTGGTTTACAAAAAGCACGACATTGTCTGATTTCGTGAACAAAGCCACACATAACATTGTTTCCTTTCGTTTCCTTTATAATCGGTTACCCAACTGAAGCTATGAATACCAGCTTTATTGCGATATCACACATGAAAACAGTCACTTGTGCACAACCAGAGAAGATCCGATTTAATCAGTTGAGCTGTTTCAATGAGTGTTATCTTGGTTTAATAGCTTTTAATGGGGTTAAGTCCTGCAAAGGTCGAAATGAATTCTACTGTAGACATGACTGCATCATGATTTGTTCACTAATTTCCATTGCTTCACTGATTCCTGTTGGATTGTTGGTCATCAATTTGGTCTTTTCTGCACTTGTTAGTTTTGGTGTGTATATCATGCTTGCTGTAGTTTTGATGTTATTTGATATGTAATTTTGTATGCTTTGTAAATCGCTATAATCATGTTTGATGCTTCCTGTAGTTTATGTTATTTTGATATGTAAAATTTGTATTAAGGGCCTATATATGCTTTGTAAATCGCTACCGGTATATCATATTTGTTGTACTTGTAATTTGTTGTATAATTTTGTATTAGGGCATACTTTGTAAAGCGCTTAGCGACTTATGTTTTAAGCGCTTCATAAATGTTTCTTTATTATTATTATTATTATTATTATTGTTCCCATTCCATACGTCTGTGATGTTTGCTCACTGCCAGCTAAGCCATCTATATCATCAGCGAAGCAAAGATTGGATCATTGCTCTGCCTCCAATGCTGGCCGTTCCCTCATGGTTCTCTAGCGCCATAATTCTTTCAAGGAATAAGTCGAATAGCGTTGGTGATAGCAGGCATCCTTATCTAACCTCCACTGTTGTTCGAAACCATTCGCACATAGGCGTAGATCCCGGGGATGGGGATAACCCCCCCATATTTGCCAGGGGGATTTTTTTTCACTTTTGCATAATATTTCATCAGTTTAGCTTCAAAATAGCAAAATTTTTCGCGCGCTTCACGCGCAATTGTACCATAAATTTATTCTTTCGCTAAAAGGTGCTGGATTCACTATATATATGTCAGCACTGTATTCATGGCATTACTGTACAGCTGTTCGATGGTACATGGTACGCACTAATTGTGGGTTGATGTTATAAGTTGATTATTAAGTTCTCGTAGTGGCCCAAAGCACAGCAAGCCACACCCAATCGAACGCCTTCTTAAAGTCAACGAAGACAAGATAGGTCATGCTGGTGTTGGAGATAGTTTTCACACAGTATACTAAGGTTGAATATCTGTTCTGTGGGACTCCTTCCTGGTCTGAAGCCCACCTGTTCTTCAGCTATGATGTTCTCCGCAGAGGCTTCGGTCTGTTCAAGAAGAGTCTTAACATTATTTTGCAAGGGTGGCTGCATGATAAGGCTGATTGTACGGTAGTTTTGACAGAGCTGGAGGTTTCCTTTTTTGAGGGAGTGTAATGACCAGTGACTGTGTCCAAGGAGCTCCAAGGTGTAGGCCAGTTGCCTGTTTTCCAAATGCTGTTACATATCTTAGTAAGCACATCATGCATTAGCTGCATCACCTGCTGCTTGAACAAGCTCACCTGGAACGTTATCTATTATGCCTGGACTGGACTTCACAGCGGCTTCCACCTCTTCTCTCAAGATAGGCTGGAATTCTTCATTATCATGGGTATAATGTTATGGGCAGTCAGTTTAAGTTGTACAAGTCAGAGCAATACTGCGCCCACCTGCTAAGGAGCTCCTTTTCTTCCACTAGACACTTCTTGTCATGGATAGTGGCAGATCTGCTGTTCTTTACAGTGGTTAAATTTTTTACCAGTTGATATGTCTTTCTACTGTTGCCAAACTGGACTCGACCTCTTCACACTGCTGACCTATCCATTTTCCTTCGCTTTCTTAATGCCGTTCTTAATCAACTTAATTTGTTGGCCTCTCTGTATTCCCTTGCTACATGCGGATTGTTCCGTTTGCACTTCAACTCTCTTCTCCTATCGCAGAGCTCCAGCACTTCCTGTGTGATCCATGGCGCATTTATATTTTACATGGCGGTGTTTGCCCAGGAGCTCAAAGGCAGTCTTGGTGAGATTAAGGAGTCCAAATCCAGGTCTGCATCATTCAGGTAAATCAGTGGAGCAAATTTCCCTCCGGTGTTAGCTGCGAATTCTTTTGCCACCTCTGAAATCCCTCAGTTTCTCGAGGTCAAACTTAACCCTGAGTTGTTTGGGTTTTCTGGGGATTTTTTATAGTCTAACTCTGAAGGTCATCATCAGAATATTATGGTCGCTCCCTACGTCAGCATCTGGAAAGCTGCGGGTTATTGCAACAACATCTACCAGAGCGAAGGCGCCTTTTGACCAAGATGCAATCGATCTGATAATAGTGAATAAATGTTAACCAAGTGGCTTCATTAGAGCTTCATTTAACAAATCTGACCCCTACCCCTACTTGTTGCTGACGTGCCCAAATCCCCTTTAAAACAAAAGTGCCCCACCCTGCCTTGAATTAAAGGTTGACTTCTTTCTACTTTCTACTACGAACAATTCCAAATGTCCAACAGCTTTCATTATCATATACCGTAGCATAATTTATCATTGGGGGGCTAGGTGCTATCTATTATAGTGCTTGTGCTTGAAACTGAACCCCATTATTAGCTCATATTTATATCATTACCAAAGCACCTTCTTGATGAATTTCGCTAATTTGTTAGAAATGTTTCATTTTATCCCCAGATTATAAACAACGCATCTAGATGTACAAGGAAAGAACCACACTTTCATGCTATTACCATATATCAAGGTGTATAATTATTTTAAAAAGTTTATTATCTATGATTATTATCATCGTACAAATTCTAAAATTATAAAAATGTTCACGTTGTGAAACCGTGACCCAAAATGTAAAAAATAAAACATGATTGCACTTTTCTGGACTAAAACAATCGAGATTGTGTATAGTACAACTTCCAAACCAAGACGTGTGCTCAGGGTCAAATTTCCTCAAAATTCTGTTTGAAACCATACCAAGGATTCAGAAAAAGTATAGTTTTACCTACCTGCGACATACCGTTCTTGAGTTATAAGCAAACAGGTCAAAGCCGGGATGGTCCGGTTTATTTTTGGCCAGGGGTCAGAAACTAAAAGTGCTCCGACTTCAACGAAATTGGTCGTCATATAAAATTATATAAGTCTGTCTAGAATGATTTGTTACTGCCCAAATCTGACAATAAATGTCAACCCCCATATAGGGCCCACTGCGGCACTGCATGGCCTATTTTGCGAACTATTCGATTGTTTTTATATGATGAACAATTTGAGAAATTTTTTCTTGAAATCGCCCCTGGCTTTGACCTTTTTGCTTTATATAACCCAAGAACGGTATCTCACAAATAAGTCAAACTATACTTTTTCATGAATCCTGGATATGAGAGAAATACTATGGTTTTTAATATAGCAAGTTTGAAATTTGACCTCTGTGTTGACCTTTTATTGAACCTACGCGCTTAATTCTGGGAACATCTTGAGAGTTTTGGGACCAAAGGAACCTAAAAAAGTTGGTTTGGTTTAGGCCTGGGGTGCAAGACCAGTGCTGCTAGCTCCCAGTCTACAATTCTGTGACCACCGGATAAAATATCGGGATAATATTGCAAAATTGTGAAAATAAAATGCAGGTTATGTTATTTACCAAGAAAACAGATATACATAAAAATTGATTCATACATTAACATTAAAAAATGACACAATTATTTTGATTAAAACATGAATACAAATATCATCCTGTCAAAGTCACTATTGAGGCGCGAGCTGTATAATATAATATTTTGTTAACCATTGACAATTTTACCAATGAGTTTTTATATAATGAATAAAATCATCGAACATCTCACGACCGACATCAAATGTAAACGGCCAAGTGGGTCCAAAAACACCGTGAAAACCACCTTTGTAATGTTTCCATTCTGCTTTCACGCCATATTCCTGTAATTTATTTACATAAAATATTCCGTTATCTCGCATTCCATCAAATTCACAAGTTGCTATAAATGCAGGTGGAAGATCTGACATGTCCTCTCTCATTAGCGGACATAAACGGGGATCAAGAAACGCGTGTTTTACGTGCTCCCATATAGTTCTATTTCCATCGTGAAGAGGCTTTTTGGCAAAAAGATCCCCGTCGCGTATGTGTTGTGGAATTAAATTATGATCAACATATTTGGCATGAATAGAATCGTGCCAAAATTTCTCTAGTGATAAATTTGAATCTAGAAAAGCGTCGATCAATACATTGTCTTCTTGTCCAAGTAGATATAAACTTAGAAACGAGGCTGCTTCCTCCCACGTGACCAACCCGCCATTCACCCCAAATAAGGCTTTATGAGTTTCCATTGACGGGGTGTTCACGTCTATCAATTGTACAACTGGATAGATAAGGGCTTGAAATTTCAGGTCTGGTACGTCATGATCATCGTGAATGTATTGACTGACAGAAGCAGCTAAACTTCCTCCAGCACTATCGCCACTTATCCCCACGCGCCTGTCATCGACGTTGAAATCTGCCGCGTGTTGTAAGAACCATTTGGTAACGTTGAAACAGTCTTCAAATGCAGCGGGATGGGTTGCTTCTGGTCCGAGACGGTATCTACGTGAACAAAATATGAATGCAGACAAAAGTATGGGGTAAATTAGTTTCGATAATACTCGTCTTTACATCGATCTTATTTGCTACAGGTTTTGGCAAAGTAAAGGCTTTTGTCCCATTTTAATGACATTACTCATTGTCGTCCCCATCCCTGCAAAATTTCTGGGGGAGGGGCAATTTACCCTCGGCTCCCCGGCTACCTGGCAACGCCTTATACCACTGGATCAGAGTTAGGATTAGAGTCAGGGTCATGTTTAAGGTTAAGGTTAGGTTATATTAAGGCCCATGTTATGGTTAAGGTGAAGTTTAGGTTTAAAAATAGGGTAAGGATTATGGTTTGTAGCTACGTAATTGGATTTTCGGGCCAATGAACCTTCGGTCTATCGACCTGTATAACCCAACGACCGAAAAAATCGGCGTCTTGTGTGCATTTAATTGTCGTTGACTCAGACGAAGCGGTCATTTTGCCGCAGAGTCTATCTATAAGACAAAAGATGGACAATTAAAGCACCGCCGTATGGAAAAGTAGTAGCGGGGGGGGCGGGGCTAATATTAATTGTAGCGGGAAATCGTAACGGAGAACGGTGAACGTAGCGCGTAAATTTATCGCAAATGAAACACCTCAGTGGGCACAGGTTAGTATTTTGACGTTGTATCAACGTTGTATCGACGTTGTATCGTTGTATGTCCACTGGGACACAGAAATCTATATGCTTGGCCTATCAATTCTATTCAAAACTTACTCAATCGACAATACTAATGCGTCCAACTCCTCTGCAATTGGTCTTACTAGAGCATCGTAGAGGGCTGGAATCACAGGAAAAAGAATTGTGATGATAAAACAGAATAAAATATGATTGTATACTGCGAAATGTAATATTTTGATGGCATAGGATTTCAATTATCTAAAATTACAGTCAATCAGAATACGGTAGGTCTTTTTCGGCGAGCTAACAATTATGACCAACTCTCTCATAATGAATTTCAGCGAGCGCAAAATTAATTTCGGTTAGCCTAATTAAATTTCGGCTAGCCTAATTTAATTTCGACTCGTTGGAATTAATTTTGGACACGCTGAAGTGTTATCCATATAATAAAAAAGTGGTCTTGGCTTAAACCAATGAAAAGACGTTTTTTTACGACGAACTGAAATGTTTAAAATACGAGCAACACTGCTGCACTGCTGATATATTAATTGCGAGTGATACAGGTCTGTCATGAATATGAAGTAGATACTGTGCCCTGTATCCCACCCTTCCCCCGGGCCTTCCCCACTCCCCCATCTTTCAACGTTGGAGGGTCTCGCCAGGGATATGATCATATCCCTGGTCTCACGGACCTGATGCCAACATGACCTTGTCCAACATTGAATAGGGGGGAGCGGGGCCGGCAGATTAACCAAAAGACAGTGAAAGTGTGCCAATATTCCCCTGATCATGCTGATTGTCATGATTGTATGCCTATGTCTACGTAAATTGGTAAAAGATCCTAGATTGTTGATGAGGTTTCAATCTTGGACACATGTTAATTTTATAGCTAATTTTGTAAGTTTCTATAGATTAAATAAGGGGATTTTATATAATAAAATTGAATAAGGACATATGTTTACCTGTTGATCCTATGCAAAACCCTCCACCATGTATGAAAATCAGAGCTGGTTGCAATCCTGGTTTTCCTTTGATTGGCTCATAGATTCGAACCTTGACTCCAGCCATCTCTATTACAGAAGATCGGATATTTGAACCAGGGACCTCTGATGGATATGGCTGTGTGAATAAGTGCATCATATCTCGATATGCATACACATATTGCTGAGAGAGCACTATGTGTTGTAGGTAGGACTAGATCAGAAATCGACAAATAAAAAAGAGAAAGATCTGAAGGTCAACAATAATATAATATTGTCATGATCATTATTGTCATGATCATCATCATTATCATCATCATCAACATATAATCATTGTCGAAGTCGCCAACGTTATCGACACGGTCAACATCATCTTCATCATCAACAACTTTAACAGTATCGTCGTCATTATCATCGTCATCATTATCAACAACAACGACATCGTCATCATAATCATCATCGACATAGTCATCATCATCATCATCATTATCGGCAATGTTTTGTCATCATTATCATCATCAGCAGCAACAACAATAACAATATCATAACCATCTATATCATGCAACATCATTATCGTTATTATCATCGTCATCGTCAACAACAACAACATCATTATCATTACCACCACCACCATTATTATCATTATCATCGTCATCGTCATCGTCACCAACAACAACAACATCGTTATCATTACCACCACCATCATCATTATCATTGACATATGACGATGTCGATGATGATGACGATGGTAATGATGACGATGTTGTTGTTGTTGATGATGATGATGATGATGATGATGATGATGATGATGATGATGATGATGATGATGATGGTAATGATGATGATGATGATGACGATGATGATGGTAATGATGATGATGATGATGATGATAGGGAGATATTTTGTATTTATATCATGCAACTTAATGAACTTATCGTTATTATGATTATCGTCATCGTCGTCGTCGTCGTCGTCGTCGTCGTCGTCGTCGTCGTCGTCGTCATCATCATCATCATCAATATCTGCGTCACCATCTAATCAAACTAATTTCCTACATCTTATTTGTTGATACTTACGATGTCTGTGATGAATTCTTTCGCAGCACAAAATACAAGATATCGCCATGGATTCCCAATACCATCTGGTACCGGATGGTCGCAGTAGCCGACCACACCCAGCACCAAAGCAGCAACCAACACGGTGTTAAATACGCGTTTCCTATACGAATGTAAATTTGGATTATTTTCAGTTACTATGCTTATTTTGTTTTATTCGTATTCAATTTGCTGTTATTTTACCAAAAACTGAACTGCATTGAAGCGACCTGATCTTGAAGTACGGAAACCGGTGTGCATAATAATGGTCTCAAAAGCAATGCAAATCTTTGATTCTGTGGATTTATACAAATTGTATCTAATGTCTAAAGACATACCTTCGCATATCCCTGTTCTCCGTGTCCCCTCCTTGCCAGTCACTGGAACTTAGAATCATGGTTACACGACTCGAGAGCTAAGGCCGGCAGCAGCTGATAGTGTTTGCAGTTTATAACACCACTGAAACTTGAATTGTGAAGTTGCAGATCCTTGATTGTGCTTTCTACTTTTTCGGAATGGCCAATGTGTATATGTGTAAATGGCCAATTACAAACTACAATAGCTCCATTCATTGAAAAGTGTGAAAAATCTTCAGATTAGGCACATGCCGGAACCATGTTAATGATTTAACGGAACTTCATTTATCTAGCTGCATGTAGCAACATGGATGAGATACGGATTGAAGTTGGAAGCAAAATTGTCTTCATGATGACGCAATCATTATTTGTACCCGGCAAGTTCGCAACCACCCTATATCTAATTTTAGAATCAGTCGAACTTTACCTAGATAATTTATTGTTTAAATAGCAAACATGACCGATCAGATCTGACTATATTTAATCTTTGATAATTATTCTTATCATTGTTTCTACAATTGTATTGTACCTTGGTGTTGACGCATGACAAAGCGTGCAAAAGACAATGCAACTGCACCGAGTCTTATTACAAATTATTAGGACCGATGTCCAAATACGGTAGCAATGATGAAAGTTTGTTCGACTTGTTTGAAACACGAATTGAGAGAAAGGCACTTTTAATAGCCACAATAGCGCTCTTTCTAATATTGCTTGCAATTGCGCAATTTTGTCATTTGTTCCTATACATAATTGCGAAATTAGCACTGCTATTATCAAATAGTGCTATTATCGCTATTATTAGCCTCTTTTTTAGACTTAGAAGGAAATCACTAAGGGAAAATGGCTATCACACATGATTGCACAATTATGACTAGACTATGCCATAGTCGAATTTTGATATAAATAAAAATATGTTATTATTAATCATGATGAACGCATCCTGTTGGAACTCAAAACTATACTGATGTGTATTATAATTAATTAATTAATTAATTAATTAATTAATTAATTAATTAATTAATTAATTAATTAATTAATTAATTAATTAATTAATTAATTAATTAATGTGTACTATAATTAATGGTCATAAAGAGTTTATATAATTAATGACAGTAAAGTAAAGTATAGTACTTATGTTATTGAATGCAACATATCTTGCACTGATGGGAGTGATGGCTCACTTAATAATACTGAACAATTCTGATTTTGGAATCTACCAGTTTATTCGTGAAAACCCGAGTAAAAAATCTGGAAAGCTAACAAACAGAGGGAGTACGGTGACTGAAAAGATTAGATGTGAACATCTATCAATTGCACACAAATTAATACAAATCAGAATGTTATGCTTAAATGTAATAGCCAGAGAATGGAAAATGGGCAAGTGGACTACGGAGAAGTCTAAATTATGACACGATCTGGTCCATGGGGGCCAAAGGAGGCATTTTTGAAAATTGAGTTATTGTAATTATTACATTCTATATACAATAGGCTATCATTTACTGAAAACACCAAAGGTTTAGCATACTTGGTTGTAAAGTTATGAAGTTTTTTGATGTCTATTTTCTTATGTATTTTATTGTATTTTTCTCCATATTTTGACCTTTATCTCAGTTTCAAATTTGCCGCCTTTGGCCCCCATGGACCAGATCGTGTCACAATTACGACATTCTCATTTACCTCATAACTCAATTGATATTTGCGCTATTCCGCTATTATCAACTTGGCTTAATGACATAATTATGCAATTATGACATTTTCACTTTACCTCGAAACTTAAGTGATACATGTATAGATAATTGCGCTATGCCGCTATTTTCGAAAAGTGCTATTATCGCTATTATTAGCATCTTTTTTAGACTTGGAAGGAAATCACTATGGGAAAATGGCTTTAACACATAATTAATGCGCAATTATGACATTTTCACCTCACAACTCAAGTGATAATTGCGCTATTCCGCTATTATTGCACAATCTCCGACCCAGCAGTTCATACTTTCTTACTTGCCAGCGGGGCTGTTCTATTAGTGGCCCACTTGCAGCATGCTGTTCTCGAAACATTTGCGGGAACATTTGGGCTGCTGCATGTATGTTCTTTAAAAAATCCAATTATCTCCAACCGCATACGAAAATCCAATGATCTGGAAACTTTTAAGTGATCTCAATACATAAAAAGTCCAACCCAGGAGTTCACAGTGTGTTCGGCATTTTGTGCACACGTTCTTCTCAATTTTCAATCAGTTCATATTTTGAACTTTGTCGACCTTTTTTTTATTTTGACTTCGCAATAATATGTAAACATGATCTGGTCACAAGATGAAGCCATTCATGAATATTGTAACGGCGATCCAAGGACCCCGTATTTTTTTAAGCTTTTCTATTTCGTATTTTTAGTTGGTTTGTTTCCACCTTCGCGATTAATTTCCCTGCCAAATTTCAGCTCACCTTTTAATTAAATATCTCATTCAAAGTCCCCTATCCTTTATTTTTCCATTTTAGTAGTATTTTTGCCTTCAGAACTCAAATTAAAACTATATAAATTCTTCCAATGTCCCGCTATGAAGATCGCCATTTTTGTTATGCACACCGCGAGGATACTGCCAGCTGAAACGAAACTCCCAGTAGACCTAAAATATTGAAAAGCTTCCTGCATTATTCCATGATTACCGTCGGCAGCGTTCAGCATATTTTGATTAGTTTATCTTTTATTTCACCCTTTATTTTAGATTTGCATTATGCGTGGTTGCTTTGTAGGCGCGTCGCGGGGACTCAAAACATGCGTACGCGTAGCTATCGCCACAAATCGCGCGACCCAAATTTGCTTGCGCGATTGAGGAAAGAATACGCGGACGGACGGTAATGTTTGGAACATGCAGGAAAAGATTCTAAAACAATTCACTTTTTGCTTTGGGACCAAAGGAGATAGTCGCATTTTATTACATACGGAGAATTCAACTTGGTTTGACCATCGGATCGATAATTTAGGTATGATCGGTTAATTTTTAATTAACCTAAACCCCTTGGTGGAAATTCCCACCAAGGTGGTCATTTTGCTATTTAAAATGGCAAAATGAATTATTTTTATCTTTACCGGTGATCGGATCGTCATCTCGTATTTTTGAAACTGATTTGCTAATTGATAATAATTAACTCAACTTTCGGCTTGATCGTCGCCGGCGATTGGCTGTTTATGATGATCACAATTTTTAAGCTTCCATAAAATACGAGATGAAATGCCATCACCGGTAGTATTATTTTTTATGTCCATTCCTATGCTTAGATTTTGCATCCATGATATATTATTAATGTAAAATAGGTCTTTTAATGAACATGCATGCAATTAACATTGCCGTATTTTTGTGTTAGAAACTCCGTCAGATGACCTTCGGCCAAGTTTGTATTGCATGCATGCTGAAGGTGAAAGCACCTATATTTAATCACTTTAAGGTGATGATTCCCAAAAATTCTTAGTTTCAAAATTATATTCTAAAATGTGCACTTTGGATTCATTCCCATTTTGTAGGACTATGGATTCGCGTTTGGACTTTTATATTTTGGATTCCAACTTTGGATAAATTTAGATTCATTCCCAATTGGTAAATAGATTTCTGATTATCGGCATTAAAAAGTAGGCCTGGATTTTCGGCAAGAAATCACTTTTAATTTGCTGTAAAATTTAGTTCCAAATTTCTGTGAGTACAGAAATTTCTTTGTATATTTTAAACCCTTGGGATTTATGTAAAGGAGTAATTCTTGTATTTTATTGCCACTCTTCTCAGTCACAATTCAAGACTTTCTTAAACAAGAAATTCCCTTAAAAAGGAGCCTGGGTTGAAATCCTGATTAAATATTTATAGGCTCAACTTCTCCATTTATATTTCATGTCACACTCTCATCAATATTTGTATTTACCATTTTTAAATATATTCTCCTTATAATATAACAAATCTACGACAATCAAACTTCAATTTGTATTTCAGTTGTCATTTTATTTTACCATTTCAAAGTCTCAGTCTGAATTATTGTTTATTAATATATGAAATGAATGATGATGATTTTGAGGTCGAAGTTTTCCATCATTTCATTTACCGTTTCATACGTAAATGGTTGATTTTATATGAGAGATTGCGACTTCGACATCCAATCATCATCACGCATGGATGATCTTCCCTGTTCCCAATTTATAGGCCTTTCTTTCATGACGTCCTTATCATTTTATTTGATCATTAGAAATATGTCCTTTTATTTGCTCTTCAGTTTAGATATTAAATAGTCCTTCAGAGTCTTTATTCTCCATCTTCATATTATGATATGTGCAGCGCCTCGTGAGGCTCAAGCGTCATCCTTGCAATGGTGTCAGGAGTGGGATACTTTTTCTCTTTTATTAGGAAAATAACCCTGTCAAGTGATGAATAGCGAAGAGGGAGCACGTTCCCTGAGTTCCGGAAGACTCATCGGCAGCCGAAAAGACCATGCACCTGTAGAAAATGAGAATAAAAGAGACGAATTAGAAAGCGAATTAACAGAGAGTCAAAATAACAGTGACACTCAGGTAATTGGGGCTAATGACTGTGTAATTGAGACTTCGTTCGGATCGTCAAGTGGTTCAGTCAGACCTAGACCCAGACCCCAAGGACTTCCACTTGTTGAAAATCACCCAGAAAATGATAACACCCTTTTTGTTGATGCAAATATGGAAAATGCCGGTGAAAATAAAGAACAAGTTGAAATGCATCAAGTGGTTAGAGAAATTGCCACAGTCCGAGAAAGCATGTCATCCATAATTCATGACATGCATGAAATCAAGGATTCAATTGCACAGCATAAGTTCTCAGTAAAACCACCCACCTATGATGGGACCACCACCTGGTCCGATTTTCTGATCCAATTTGAAATGGCCTGCAAACTCAACGATTGGAATTCTAATGAAAAATTGCTTTGGCTTGGTCATAGTCTTAAGGGGGTAGCCCTAGAAGTCCTTGGTTATGTTAATGAACAAACGCTTCAAAGTTTTGATGACTTGGTAAACGTCCTGACAGCACGATTTGGTGACCAGGGACAAGAAGATTTATTCCGAGTTTTGTTACGCAATCGGGCTCAGCAACCTGGAGAAACGTACCCACAATTGGCCCACGAATTTAGGCGATTGGTGAAACGCGCTCATCCTGCCGCTACGTATAAAATGCAAGAACGCATAGCTCAAGACTACTTCATTGATGCTATTACTTGTGCCAATGTGCGGGAATGGGTGTGTTTTAAGGAACCATCCTCCCTTGATGAAGCAGTGCGAATTGCAATTAAAGTGGAAGCCCCGGAAATTCCCTCAAAATTCATTCCACTACCAAAGCACAGGAGTCCGAGCCATTAACTCCAAATCTCTAGGGAAAACATCAATATTAGAGACCAACAAATTGCAAAAGACTCTGACAGATATCCAATCAGGAGAAAAAAAAAAAAAAAATCAAATGGTCAATAAGAAAAGAATGAGAAATGACCAAGACCAACGAGACAAGATAATTTGCTTCTGGTGTGATCAACCAGGGCACAAGAAGAAATTAATTGTCCTAGATTTGCCGAACAAGTCAGAGAGAAAATGAATATGGGAAATTCCCGAAACCAAGCCTTCAATAATGTCCCAAAGCTTAATCATTATCAGCGCGGTATTATCAGTTGAATTAGAACAGTTTAAATTTGGGCTAGAGTAAAGAAACCATGGAACACAAATAGCCATATATGAAAATCAACTCTGTTGATTTAGAATTAGAAAGATAGAAAATATGGTAGGAAAGAAGTTCACTTGCCCTTTAAATTTTATTCATTTTGTAAACTCCTTCTCAGAAATCCAAAGTGCACAAGCCCCATATACTCATGGATGTCAAAACCAAGTATTTTTTTTGGTCCTGAATCGCACAATGTGTATATTTGCAGTAAAAAGTAATACAAATGGTTCACATAGCTCAGGTTAAAAATATATCCAGAATAGAGGGATAATTTAGGCAGTTAAATTTAAAGGAGACTGCATATGGAAGTCCATTTTAGGCTATTCAGTATTTAAAATAAGGATACGATCCATAGAATGAGGTACAAAAAAAAATATGGATGTATATGGGGTGACTTGTTTTTGTTTGTTTTTTTGTTTATTTGTTTTTGACAATGTGTAGCATAAGCTATCTACCAGCGCTGGCCGCTGGGATATAAAACCGCTAATATTATTACCTGAGGAGTGTCACAGACGGCCGTTGTGGCAGCTCCCCAATGCCTGTAATAATAGGAGGCCAGTGTAATTGAGGCCAGAAAGAAAAATCACCGGGAAGTCAGGTAATACTATTAATGGCTAGGTTGCTGCAAAATGTTGTTAATCGGGTGCGCTATAATGCGAGAATTGTATTCAGAGACAAAAATCTGAAGGACATAGCAGAGCACTATTAAATGTTTTCAAAAATGTGATTAATCGGGTGCGCTATAATGCGAGAATTGTATCCAGAAAAAGTCTGGAGGACATAGCAGAGCACGTATGGTTTTAAAAATATGTTAATTGGATGCGTTATAATGCGAGAATTGTATTCAGACACAAAAATCTGGAGGACATAGCAGAGCACTATTAAATGTTTTTGGAAATGTGATTAATCGGGTGCGCTATAATGCGAGGACTGTATTCAGAAACGAAAAATTTGGAATACATAGCAGAGCACTTATGTTTTTAAAGATATGATTAATTGGGTACGTTATAATGCGAGGATTGTGTTCAGAGACATAGCAGAGTACTCATGATGTTGTCACGTAATTTATTTTTTTAGGTATATATCCAGAAAGCGAAGTATGGATATCTTAGGCCGTCCAGAATGTGGAAGTATGGACACATATTTTTTTAGGTATATATCCAGAAAGCGAAGTATGGATATCTTAGGCCATCCAGAATGTGATAGTATGGACACATATTTTTTAGGTATATATCCAGAAAGCGAAGTATGGATTATTAGGCCGTATTATCCAGGGAATGGATATACATTTTTTTGAGGAATAAATCCAGAGTATGGATTATTAGGCCGTATTATCCAGGGAATGGATATACATTTTTTTTGAGGAATAAATCCAGAGTATGGATTATTAGGCCGTATTATCCAGGGAATGGATATACATTTTTTTTTAGGAAAAATCCAGAGTATGGATTATTAGGCCGTATTATCCAGGGAATGGATATACATTTTTTTTTTAAATTATCCACAGTATGGATGGATGTTTTAGGTTCATTGCCTGTGAATGACAAAGGAAATTCAATTGATAAATATTGTGCATGAGAGATCATTTTATTAGTGGATTATTTCCATGTTTGGACTGTGGACCAAGGGAGAACTTTTGAGTCAAAATTATTGTTTTTATTTGTTTGATAAGAGCTATGTGAATTGTTTAGTATTACGAATTATCTGCAAAGTGCCTTTCATGCCCCTGTCCAAAAAAAAAAATAAATAAATAAAAAAAAATATGTAGCCCTAAACCCTATTTTTATTTCTGTTCTCATGTTGGTATACTTGCTACAAGGCATTACACGGATTGGTTGTAGATCCCTTGATCTCAGGACTGGTTGGTGCGACAGTGTCTTACCTGTGTCCCACATGGTTTCAGAATATGCACCTAGCATTTTTATTAAATGGTGCAAGATTTGACTCAGTCAATTGTCGCCATACAACTGAGTTGCATGAGCTACGGAACAGTTAAATCAATGAATATTTACAGTACTGGAAAGATCAACTGAATTTAAATAGTCAGTCATGCAATTGGTTGCACGAGAAATGGAATAGTTGATGTACAGTACGGTAGCAAAAAAAAAAATATATATATATTTTAAATTTGGACACCAAATAATTTCATAGCGCTTGATTTCAGCAAGGTGGTGATCCAGAGAGCCCAGTTCATGTAGCCCTGCCCTAGCATTTAGTAAGAATGAGGTAAATATTCTACTTACCTCTAGCCCCACATGTGCAGAGCCCTGCTGTGTACCCGAGCAGTATAGGAAGTCACTGTCCCCAGTGGCTAAGTACCCTAAAAAGAGAAAAAAGAGAAGATACTATTTACTGCACATGTTTCATGAAGTGAGAAAGCCCCCCAAAAAAAAAAAAAAAAAAAAATCCTGGCCCTCTCTTTTCTCACCATCCAGGTGAAAAGCCATTCATCGCTTTGGGCCTTGGGCAGTACAAGATTGCAATGACCAAGCACTCATCATGACGATGTTGGCCAATGACATCTCGCCATCCAGCGAAGAACCAGCCACCCATCAAGTGACGACAGATGGCTCTTTTGGTAGTGAGTTGGCAGCAAACTCAAGTCACCAAGTGAAACGCCAGACTACTACCACTACCAGTCACCGACTCGGGAGCGAAGCGACTGTCATCCAACCAGGTCCGGAATAGCCAGTAAAGGACAAACAAGCATCGAGGACAAGTCGTTTGATGACGAATCAACGGCAACTCAAGTTTACAGAGTTAGAGTGAAGCACCATACTACAACCAGTCACTGAATGTCATCCAAGTCCAGAATGACCAGTGGAGGACAAGCAAGCTGCAAAGGACAAGTCGTTAATGGTAACATTTTTTCAGCCTGTGATCAGCAGCAAGCAAAATTCTATCAGCAGCTTACTAGTCACCGACCGCCATCAAAGACAGAGTAGATGAAAGGATCAAGAAATCAAGGCAACTTTGCTGAATACGAGCATTTTTGAATTTTTCGTTTACTTTGATTTCAAAATGCTCCTAAAAATGACAAGTGACTCTGGTTTATTACATTTGATTTTAAAATCCTAATTAATGAGAACTTCAATCATTAATAAAATGTTTTGGTGAGATGTTTTCTTAGAAGCCATTTAATTCAAAGTTCTAAATTATCCAAATTCTTTGTAAATTGCAAAATAGTCAAAATTCAACAACAAGCTGTCTACTGGCCGAAGTTTTATTTCTTGTTTTAAAATTAAATGTTTATTGGAATGTTGTTGTACAAAAATGAGTAATGTTTTTTTATGTGCTAAACAGGTTTCAGAAATTTACGTGGAATTAATTTTAAATTGCATCCTTACCTTCACTATTTCATTGGCACTAGCCCTGCATGGTGCAATCTCAAAATTTAGATGGTGGTAAATTGTTGCATAGCATGTGAATTGTGATGTACCGCACAGTCGAATCTTCATGATCTTGGAATGGATTTAGACGATCACCTTTTTGACTTTTGTAGTCCCACATGTGTTGCAAAATAGATGCAACGTAGTTTGGATGTTGGTTTCCATGCTGCCATGTTCCCGTATTTATGCAAAGTTTATTAATTCACGATAGATTTAATGTTTAATTATTTTGGAAAGCCGGAAATATGTGAAATTGATTAGCGTTGATGTTTACCGTTGCGTTGACATTAATCACATGACGAATTACGAAGTGTTGCTAGATTTTTCTTGCAAACAAGAGATGTCTTAAAAAGGACAACGCAGTGATTAAAGGAAATAGGCCTATGAGCTCCTAAAATATTCAAACGAAATTATCTAGTGCAAGTTTAAGAAATTTTATGTACGCATGTCTTGAAATGTTTGTTTTGGTCAAATTGTAAAAGAAAAATGGGGAAAAGAAAGAGTTTTCTGCGCTAGAAATTTTAGAAATTTTTTTTGTATTCTCAAATGCAGGCAAAAATCAACGAAATTTAAAATATGACGACAAAATGACGTCACTACTTATGGGGCCCGATTCTTCTTTTTATTGTAATCAGCTGTTCATATGTAAACAAAGATCAGCTGATCGTGTCAACACTTTGTATCAACAATGCAAATATCAATATGGTGTTCATCTGAGTTCATTATATTGTCGTAAACATGTTAGAACATGTGCATATGATTATTATTTATGTCTTAATATGTTTTGTAGGACCATACTGAGGAGTTTCGCGGACGAAACAGTTTTTCTGAGCGGGGGGTGTTGTAACGGCGATCCAAGGACCCCGTATTTTTTTAAGCTTTTCTATTTCGTATTTTTAGTTGGTTTGTTTCCACCTTCGCGATTAATTTTCCTGCCAAATTTCAGCTCACCTTTTAATTAAATATCTCATTCAAAGTCCCCTATCCTTTATTTTTCCATTTTAGTAGTATTTTTGCCTTCAGAACTCAAATTAAAACTATATAAATTCTTCCAATGTCCCGCTATGAAGATCGCCATTTTGTTATGCACACCGCGAGGATACTGCCAGCTGAAACGAAACTCCCAGTAGACCTAAAATATTGAAAAGCTTCCTGCATTATTCCATGATTACCGTCGGCAGCGTTCAGCATATTTTGATTAGTTTATCTTTTTATTTCACCCTTTATTTTAGATTTGCTTTTGCGTGGTTGCTTTGTAGGCGCGTCGCGGGGACTCAAAAACATGCGTACGCGTAGCTATCGCCACAAATCGCGCGACCCAAATTTGCTTGCGCGATTGAGGAAAGAATACGCGGACGGACGGTAATGTTTGGAACATGCAGGAAAAGATTCTAGATAAAACAATTCACTTTTTGCTTTGGGACCAAAGGAGATAGTCGCATTTTATTACATACGGAGAATTCAACTTGGTTTGACCATCGGATCGATAATTTAGGTATGATCGGTTAATTTTTAATTAACCTAAACCCCTTGGTGGAAATTCCCACCAAGGTGGTCATTTTGCTATTTAAAATGGCAAAATGAATTATTTTTATCTTTACCGGTGATCGGATCGTCATCTCGTATTTTTGAAACTGATTTGCTAATTGATAATAATTAACTCAACTTTCGGCTTGATCGTCGCCGGCGATTGGCTGTTTATGATGATCACAATTTTTAAGCTTCCATAAAATACGAGATGAAATGCCATCACCGGTAGTATTATTTTTTATGTCCCTTCCTATGCTTAGATTTTGCATCCATGATATATTATTAATGTAAAATAGGTCTTTTAATGAACATGCATGCAATTAACATTGCCGTATTTTTGTGTTAGAAACTCCGTCAGATGACCTTCGGCCAAGTTTGTATTGCATGCATGCTGAAGGTGAAAGCACCTATATTTAATCACTTTAAGGTGATGATTCCCAAAAATTCTTAGTTTCAAAATTATATTCTAAAATGTGCACTTTGGATTCATTCCCATTTTGTAGGACTATGGATTCGCGTTTGGACTTTTATATTTTGGATTCCAACTTTGGATAAATTTAGATTCATTCCCAATTGGTAAATAGATTTCTGATTATCGGCATTAAAAAGTAGGCCTGGATTTTCGGCAAGAAATCACTTTTAATTTGCTGTAAAATTTAGTTCCAAATTTCTGTGAGTACAGAAATTTCTTTGTATATTTTAAACCCTTGGGATTTATGTAAAGGAGTAATTTTGTATTTTATTGCCACTCTTCTCAGTCACAATTCAAGACTTTCTTAAACAAGAAATTCCCTTAAAAAGGAGCCTGGGTTGAAATCCTGATTAAATATTTATAGGCTCAACTTCTCCATTTATATTTCATGTCACACTCTCATCAATATTTGTATTTACCATTTTTAAATATATACGCCTTATATAATATAACAAATCTACGACAATCAAACTTCAATTTGTATTTCAGTTGTCATTTTATTTTACCATTTCAAAGTCTCAGTCTGAATTATTGTTTATTAATATATGAAATGAATGATGATGATTTTGAGGTCGAAGTTTTCCAATCATTTCATTTACCGTTTCATACGTAAATGGTTGATTTTATATGAGAGATTGCGACTTCGACATCCAATCATCATCACGCATGGATGATCTTCCCTGTTCCCAATTTATAGGCCTTTCTTTCATGACGTCCTTATCATTTTATTTGATCATTAGAAATATGTCCTTTTATTTGCTCTTCAGTTTAGATATTAAATAGTCCTTCAGAGTCTTTATTCTCCATCTTCATATTATGATATGTGCAGCGCCCTCGTGAGGCTCGCGTCATCCTTGCAATATCAAGCGTGATTGTAGTCTAGAGTTCAACCAACGCAGCTCAACGCGGTACACAAATGAAATATAGGCATACCGTATGTCCCTTATATTGTTTGGCATATTTTGCTTTGATTTTGTATATAGCTTTTTGTGACCCAAAATACGACGTCCGAGCCGGATTTGCCATTGGGCCAGATACGGAACCAGGGCCACCAAACCTTTAAATTGCCCGGTGCATATTCCTTTTACGCCCGCAAAACACTACGTTTCGGGGATGGAAATATGGTAAAATTGCCAAAGTTATAATGCAGCTACTGTTCGTTTTCCTATACACAATTAATACACAGTGCTCTCACCATTGACGCGTGACCTCTCCAAATAGTGTATGTTAGAAGTATAGGATATTGCCTAGTTAACGTCACTGTGTGAAAAATAACCGGCCAATATTTAAAGTATTCTCTGAAATTCTAGAAAATATAGTTTTGTAACATGTCCTAAATTTTTAGCTAATTTAGGTGTTTGGAAATATTCGCACTTTTGTGTTTTAGGAAGGATATGTAAACGACAGATAACACCAAAAATATGAAGAAATTATTTCCAAACTGTGTTAAGTCAACATGGTCAACAACCATGATGTTTCTCATTTTCAAGAATGCTGGTTAACAATAAGCAGACTATTGTCTCATTTCGTGAACAAAGGCCCACATAGTATATTGTTACCTTGCGTTCGCTTTATAATCGGTTACCCAACTGAAACTATAATACCAGCTCATTGCTCAGGTAAAGCAGAAACGTGTGTATACTGTGGATTTAACCAGAGAAGATCTGATTTAATCAGTTGAGCTGTTTTCAATGAGTGTTATCTTGGTTTAATAGCTTTTAATGGGGTTTAAGTCCTGCAAAGGTCGTGGTGAATTATACTGTAGGCCTAGACATGACTGCATCATGTTACCCGCATTTGGGGCAACTTTGGTACATTACTTTGGACTACTAGGCCCACATTCCATGAAGCAAAAACATCAAAAAAATTGATCTTCGCTGTATACATGGTATATGGGGAAGTTGTTGTTTTTTGTGACGTTTTATCCCTTGCAAAATTAACCATGCACATCTTTGTTCACAAAGATTGATTTTAATTTTTCTGACAAAATGTAAAAATACTCATTTTTGGTCAAAAATACCGTACCAATTAGGCCTATTTCAATTTCGAGGAAATTGGACCTCAGAGACTTATTAGTTTCCAAATAACTTTGATTATTCTTTGATTCGTAGCAAATTGACACCAAATAATAAAATGATTAAAAACAATATGGCTCTTTGGAAAAAAAATTACCAACCGAAGTTACCGTATACCCCGCTGACCGAAGTTACCCCTTACGGACGGTATTGCACTGTTTACCCGCCCGGTGGGGGAACTCGCTAAAAAATGGGTGCCAGGATGTGCGGTCACATTGACCCCCATTTTTCAACTCCCTCTCACCCAATGACCCCCTTTTTTGTTTTCCTGTCACCAAGAGACCCCCTAGCTTTTTTCAAATATTTTGGGAACATTTCTGATAATCTCTCACTGAATGACCCCATTTTTCAAATTGTTCAAAATCAAACTTTGATGAATTTTTGAAAATTTTGTATCGACTTTTATATTTTGACCCAAAATTTTCCCCAGTCTCACTGAATGACCCCCTTTTTTGGTAAGATTTTCCCAAGTCTCAGGGAAAGACCCCCTCAAGTGTTTTGGGCCTTCTCACTGCGAAAGACCCCCCCCCTTTTTTCAGTGTCTATATAGGCTCTCACCGAAATAGGCCCCCAGTAGTTTCGAAGTGCTGTCCGCACATAGCCACTTCTAAAGTCGAGTGCCCCCCCCCCCAGGATCCTCCCAGGGTCGCGATTATTTTTTCGGATAGGCCCTAGGCCTACATCATAATTATTTGTAAATTTTGATTTTTGTCCGTTTTCAAGCTTTTCAGGCCATAGGCCTACCCACATTTTTCCAATGAGACCTCATCAGTAGGTTAGGCCTCTCACTTTGCCCCTCAAATAAAGGATCCAGTTCTAAAGCCTTACAGAACCGGCCCCAATCAGGGAGTGTAATCAATCAATCAATCAATCAATCAATCAATCAATCAATTTATGATACAATGAGTTACAATAAGGATGTATTTTATATTATTCAATCATTCTTTATTAATCACATCATAAAAAAAAAAATATAATGGAAAAAGCAACTATTTTTTATGAAAAACGTAATGCCTCGGTAGGCCTATTATTAGGCCTATTCTCCCAGCTTCTCCCCTCCACCCGGTACCCCCTGGTTTTTTTGGCCCCTGCTTCCCCTATTAGGCCCTGCAAATATCAGTAAAAGTAAAAACATGCTTTTTTTAGCATTTTTTTTTTTTTTTTAACTTGTTTTCTAGAGCTTCTCATTTATTTTTATGATCCGACACACAGACAGACAGACAGACAGACAGACAGACAGACAGACAAACAATTATAATACAGTGAGGGCGTGAATTTAATGATTATGATATCCCACAATTCATTATTCAAAATGGCCGCGCCCTGTAGGTGGAAAGGAAGCTCTTGATTAGTACAGGTTCAAATGTAGAAAATGATTGTTTTCGTTGGTTAATTCCCCCAAACACACCCGTCAATACATTGTAATGTTTGTTGTTCACTAAACGAAGCAATTTTGTGTTTATAAAGATGGCCATGGTTTATAAGAAAGCGTGAAAACTTCGTCCGAGATCCACGGTACGTCATTTTTTTCCTGTGTGTAAACAATTTCATGTAAGCTTAAGAAATTTATAATACTTATAGCTCAAATCTCTTCAAATGCTTTTACACCCCCCAATAGACCGTATGTGGAGTAGTCTAGTGATATAAAATTGGATCGATTGAGCCTATATTTATTGGTCCACCTTAGTCGACTAGCATGCTAGCTACTAGTACTAGTTCGCAACGCAAACTAAAAAACGGGCAAACTAAACAGACATCATTTATCGGTATGACAGTTTCGCTATAGGTGATGCAGAGCTACTACGGTATGGGTTCCCTGTACTAGGTCGAGCTAGTTAAATGAGTTTTAAGAATATTGGACGAGACGTCGTCGTCGACCCGTAGGCGTAGTTGAGTCCATTTTATTTTAAAACTCATAGCGACACCAATAAATACTGCTGGGTGTAAAGCATCCAATTTTATCATTATTATGTTTTGGATCCAATATTTTCACACACTTGGATTCATTAAAACATAATAATGGCATGCTAAGAATTGAACAGATACGGTCGCATGTCATAAGTTGGGTATGCTAAAAGGGTGGAGGGATTACACTTTTCTGCAAATTGCGATACAAATTTGATTGGCTTTCCGTAATCCCATATCCTATAGTAGTGGTTGATACCTCATTTTAAGCCTAATATTATACTCTTTCAGTCTACTGAAGCATATAATTATACATTATTCAGTAAAAAAATTACATCAGTTGAAATGAAAAATGCCAGGGGTGGAGGAGCAGGCGGATGTGGAGCAGGCGGATGCGGGAGTATCATGTGCAATAGGGCCTATGTGAAAATTCACATGTCAGCATGTCAAAACTACTGGTTACTTTTTCAAATCTAGGGAGGGTACTATGATGTATTGACAGCTTTGAGTGTTGAATTTGTACAACTAAAACAATTACTGACTACTTAAGGTGGTACTACACTCCCTGTGACTAATTTTGCATTTTTCTCAAAAAGTAACTACACACTGGTAACAAAAGTTATATGTATATTATAGGGCAAGGAATCCAATTACTTCACTGAAATTTCAGTGATTCAAGACAAGGGGTTCATTATGTTAAGAAATGAGGTACATTCTAGCGGTACCTCTTTTCTTATCATAAATAACGTACCACTTGTCTTGAGTCAATGAAATTCCAGTGTAGTAACTGGATTCCTTACCCCTATAATATACATAACTTTTTTTACCAGTGTGATATTATATTTTGAGAAAAATGCAAAAATAGTCACAAATTGATCAAGGTGTGTAGTACCACCTTAAAGGGTTATATGTTCCATTTTTTCATTTTTAATGAAATCCTAGTTGAATTTCAGTATTTTTAGCAATATGCTAATGTCCAAAAAATGTACATTTCTCTTCTTGATATTCATTTCCTCAATAATAGAATAACCATCTCGCTAATTACTCGTAAAAAGGTCATTGACCTTCACAATGTAATGAACATACGTACAATTATTTTAAATAGTTCATTTGAAGCATTAATGTATTGAGTGCATATCCTCCAAATATGATGACATTCTTGCATAAAATAAAAATTTTACAGTCATTTTTGTAATTGAGGTCCGATTTGAGAAAAATGCATTTGAAAATTGAGATTTACATAGACGCCTGTGTATTAATTAATTAGTAATTAAGCATTATCTCAAAAATTAAGCATGTGTTAAGGTTAAAAATGGTGTTAATTATTGGAGATTGTCAATATATACAACATATCAAAAAATACATTTTTTGTCATTTTTGACCATGTAATGGAAATTGTACCCAACTTATGACATGCGACCATTCATCTAATGTAAATCGTAATGATGTATGTTACTGATACTGACTTATCATGCTCGTTTTGCTCGAGAAGTCTAGCCAAGAATTTGCTCACCGATAGCTTCACATTCTAGGATAGAGACCATTGCATTCAAAATCTAGTCGGATTTGCTGAAGCATGACACTGTGTATTAAGCAATGGAAGTTCAGAAGTAAACACAGCCGATCACGACAGGCGATTGCATCAAAAATGTTGCTAAAATTACACTTCAGCAAAATTTTAGAAGTAAAATAGGCAAATCTTGCTTAAAAGATACAGTTGACTCATCGAAATAACTTTCATTCAAATTTCAACATTAACAAAATAAATAACTTCCGGTACAAAAACTATTGTTTGTAAATTCGAAGCTAGAGTTCTCGAGTAATGCTCATCATAACAGAGTAATTCTCGTCACTCGTCATGTTCGTGGCATGCATGGCATGGCATGCTTCCTTTAGGCCCTTCACAATTAATTCTTAGTTTCCTGTTTCATGGTTGAAAACCAGGGATGAGGCGACTTTTAATTATTAATTATTAATTATCTTTTATTTTCTTTATTTATAATAAGTGGTCGCAACCTACATCAAGCCATTTTGACAAGGAGCATG
Organism: Amphiura filiformis; assembly: GCF_039555335.1. NCBI lineage: Eukaryota > Metazoa > Echinodermata > Ophiuroidea > Amphilepidida > Amphiuridae > Amphiura > Amphiura filiformis. Next base: position 53,932,127 of record NC_092633.1, on the reverse strand, counting down.
CATTTAATTATTTTACTAATATGTTTGATTTTATACATAAGTGATGGTACAATTAGGTTCTATGTTTATTCATCATTATAGATGATATGGTCAAAGTGAGAAAGTAGCAAATGGTAGTCACTAAAAGTTATTTTTAAAGAGAAAATCCAAAATATAAATAAAATAATTAAATATTTTGCAATTCTCTACTTTGGACGCGGGCGGGAAACAGGAAACTAAGAATCAATTGTAATTGGCCTTAGCCTGGGCATGCTAGGCTTTATTCATGCTATATCATGATATAGGTACAAAAGGCAAACCTTAAGGCTTATTAAGTTTAACACATTTCATGATTTGCTACTCAGTGGATCAGCCAAATTGGCCCAAACACAATACATATATTTTAAATAGAAAATAAAAAGTAAAGGACTCAATATATAATTTATTTTTGTGATGTGAGAATCGCACATGGACTTTTAGAGGGATTTAATATAAATAGCAGTTCCATATTGAAAAGCTGCTGTATCATTAGTTCCAGGAACTGTAACAAAGAATCTTTATTTTAAAAATAAAAGTTTACATTATGGCATTATTGGAAAGGCCCAGTAAATGTCAGTATGTTAAAGGATAGGACTGGAGGCATGCTGGCAGGTCTACTGTATCATGAGACCATGCACATTCCTGCGTTTGGCTTCAGAGGAGGCGTTGCAAAGTATCTACTCAAAGTCAAAGTTTGTTTTGCAAATGTTGGCTGAACATTTTTAATGAAAGTCAATCTTTGACAAGATGTACATGTACAACTTTGTTACTGAATTTTCAGTTTTTGCTTTCTGTACTCAAGGGCTTTAATTTGAAATAAATGTACATGGTTTGATGACAAATTTGGATTCGCTTTGGCTGACAAAATTGTTATATTTCAAAGCCCACACACACGTTCGTTTTTCTTAGTCAATGTCTTTTAATTTTAATTCATACTTTTTGTGTTTGTTTTTGTTTGTCCAGGTTTCAGGCGACAATGGCATCTCTTCGGCGCAGTTTGACTCGCTCAGCAATCCTTTGCTCCTTCAGGCCATTTCGTCACCTTTGTATTGTCATACTACTCTTTGTTGGTGGGCTCTTATATTACCACTTTTTTCTTCTGACCACACGCAATCATTTAGAGGACCCATCTTACTTAGGTGTAGACAAATGTCCAGCCTGTTATGGTACCAGTCTCTGCGAACAATTTGGAGAAGGTCATTTTGAATTTGAGTCCTATTCACGTCTCAGGTTTTTGGATTTTATCAACGTCAAAAATGTGTACTTTGGGCGATATTTGGACAAGCACCATGTGATACTGAAAAAACTTGCTCACAATACTGAATTAGCCTCTTTTGATAAGGAGCTCTGTTTAGAGGCTACTCAACAAGACACTTGTGAAGTTGCAAGGGATATCTACAAAACCAAATTTTCAGAGGTGCTAAGGACTGAAGTTTTCAATGGTAATCAGGTCGGTGGCCTATCAGACTTGGTGCGATGTCCATCACAGAGACTTTTACAGAAAATATGGAATGGATTCAAGGAGAGACAGTCGAGAGGGTTCATGGCGAGGGATAATAAAATGATGTTGATGACAACACTAGCTATTAACCCAGAACCTATTATATTAACTGTAAGTCATGTTGCCATTTGTCCCAAATTGTGTTTGTACACCTATTGGTTGAAACTGACGTTAAACCGATATTGCTTATTGGTCCAGATTCAGGGAATAGGTCCTGTTTAGAAAATTATGACAACAATGTAAAGAATACTCTTTAGTGCATGTTGTTGATGGAATGACAGAGTTCTGTGGCATATGCTCAGTAGGCTGAAACTGCAAATCGATATGTACATGTATTTAAACATTGAGAGCTTATGTGACTCTGTTTTTGACAGAAGCAGCATAGCCTGAGTCATCCTATTTAGGGAACAAGGGTGATGCAGGGCCTAGATTTTGTCTCCGATTGCGAGAATCAAAATCCATCATAGTTACTGCGCTTACTGTATGATACAAAGAGAGAAGTTGATTCTCGCAACTGAATCTTACAAGAATTATTACGAGAATCGATTCTGTGATTCTTGTCAGGCCCTGTGATGAAGCACTTATTAGCCTGATTGAGGTGCACTAGCCATTTGTTGACCAAATGTTCCAAATGGGACCATGTTCCTATGATAATATGCCACTGGTCGATTATATACAGGTCGATTTTAAATTGACCAGGTAGCATAAATTGATTGTTCATACCTTGTACAAAATATCCAAGTTCAGCAGCAGCTTTGATGTTGGTTACCAATTTACCAATGATATGATATTTTTAATGTTATTGTTTGAAATAATGTTATAATTGTGAATGACTTCAAATGAGAGTGTGCTCTTATGTTGCAGATATTTCCTAAATCTGAAGGCTGGCCTTTTCCTAGATATCGTGGTGCTTGTGGACGTTTTATTGTACAAGAGTATATTGGAAAAGATTTGGCATCGTATTATAAAGCAGATTGGGAGACAAGGTTGGACATTGCATACCAGGTAGGTTTTATTCATGTCATGTACTTGCTATGTACATTTAATTCCAGTCACTTGCAATAATGCTGGTTTCACACTTTCTGCCGCTTAGCGGTGTGATGCTTCATCATGTCGCTTGGACTTTTCTGCATCATGATTCTGAAAGCCAATGTTACTGTACCGCTCTGTGCTCATTGGCCAAAAATTGTACTATGTTCTCATATGTCAGAGTGGCACTGCTCCCGAGTTGACTTGAATTCAACTCCTAGCGATCTACCGCTTTGAGGTGGAGGGTTGGATATATTGGCTTGCCGCTAGTCACTGTTCTGGTGCGACTGCATAGTGAAGCAAAATCATTGTCACAGCAGCAAAGCCGCAAGCGTCAGGAAAGTATGAAAGTTGAAACCCGCATTATATAGAAGGCAGCAGCAGTGCATAATTCCACCACTGACTGTGTTGGTGGCCACCAGGCTTGGCCATACATTCATACTCTCCCTGGAGAAGATATTTCCGAAATCTTCCACAGGGGTAGTATCATAGATTTTAATTGGAAATGGAACATCTCATTTAGGCCGACCACAGGCTAGTGGCCAGGGCTTTGTGGTGGCGAAATTTTGTATTAGTTAAAATATATATGAAGTTAGTGAAGTTTATAGACATCTATTGATGATGATTTCTGTAAGAACTTGTATATGAACATTTGACCTTTGGAAATATTGCTGGAAAATCAGTTTCCATTTTAATTTTTTTTATTTCTTGTTTTAGGTGATGAAAATAGCTGAACAGTTTACATACAATGAGCAAGAATTTGGACTGTACATGACAGATGTTTCTTTTGATAACTTTGCTATCGATGAAGAAGGAAAAGTGTTTGTTGTTGATGCAGAAAATATCATAGTAGTAGACAGAAGACAGATTAAAGAAGGTGAGAAAAAAATGGTAGTAAGCAGTAGTTAACAGAAAATGTTAACAAAATAGAATGTTAAATTTCAGGGGTTGATGATGGGTTAAAGGAAAAAAATTGCTGAATTATAGGCTAATATTTTGTGCATCAGTTATATGTAAGGCATTGTGAAAAATCTTAACATTTTACCTTTGAAACTGATCAGAGGTCTAAAGCTATGGTACTAAAAAAGATTTTGTTTAGATTTTCACGATACCCGACATAACTGATGCAAAGATATTAACCAAATTGTAATGATTGTAACTTTTAAGATTTTATTCTGTGAAATTTGTTCACAACATTTATTTCGCTCTTCAAAAAATCGAACAGACTAAAAAGGACTTGGAAAAAAATTGCTTAATTATAGGCTAATATTTTGTGCATCAGTTATATGTAAGGCATTGTGAAAAATCTTAACATTTTACCTTTGAAACCGATCGGAGGTCTAAAGCTATGGTACTAAAAAAGATTTTGTTTAGATTTTCACGATACCCGACATAACTGATGCAAAGATATTAACCAAATTCGTAATGATTGTAACTTTTTAAGATTTTATTCTGTGAAATTTGTTCACAACGTATATTTCGCTCTTCAAAAAATTGACCAGACTAAAAAGGAATTGCCAATGACAGCAGCGTGAAATCATGCCATGTGCAAATACGGTAGTTGCACGCATGTGAAATGTTCCAGCACAAAGGATGAGAGCGTGCTGAAGTCATTGCACCGCCTAATTCCATAGAATGAATATCAATAATCTTCATGCCTGTATGTGTATATCATCTAATGAGCAATTTGATTGGGACGCACATAAATTATGGTGTGATATGCAGGAGATATGAATAAGCAAAGTTTACATGAATACAAGGTGTCCTATAAAAAGGTTACATATAAAAAATGAACTGCATTTTGCAATGATAAAACAAAACACTGTAATTTTTTCAGATATTATTTACTCATCCCTCTTGTATTTTTCTGCTAAGTTTCAACTCCGTATCTTAAAAGCAACTTAACTTATGAGCACAAGCAGATCTTTGTTTTCACATTTGTTCTAATTGCCTTTTTTCATGGTTGAACTTATTGTGCTAAAGAATCATATATTGACAAATTAAATATTGCATATCTTAGAGCTTTTTGACTCTTGGTGGCAACAAATAAAGGAAGATGATTATTAGAGAGGAACACTTACATAGATTATGTCATGGAAAGAATATTTATATTTGTTAACATTAACTTGGATTATTTTCAAAAATCTATACATGTAACCTTTTTTGGGACACCTGGTATAAGCAATCCAACTTGTCATTGTGTGTTATTTGTATCATGACAGATGCTGCTCCCATGTGGGATCAGAGACACCAGGCTTTCCATGATGAATGTCAAAAACATCCAGGATGTTTGACTTTCTCATCTGAAATACTTTGCAAAAGATATCACAGTGATCACAACTATTATGCAGTCTGCCATGGAATTCTAGGTAAGATGGAATTGAATGCTGGGTGTTTTCCCCTTGTTCCCCTGATGATTTATCATCAAAATAGTTCACATGAGGCCACAAATATATAATTCCAATCTTATGAACAAAAGTCCATCTTCTGTGTATGACTGTATGTGAATGATACGGTGCACAAGTGTGTATGTAATATAGGCAATATACAAATCTATCTCTATAAGTTCAATTAAAAAATTTGTATAATTTTTGTAAAATGTGTGTAAGAGTCCCAACGTCCCTAGTTAGGTGGTCATAATCAGAAAAAACATGTAAGGATTCAATGGGCCAGGACAGAGTCCCAAATAGCAGACAATATCTGTAGGGGTGTGTGAGCTTGTGTGTTGTAGGTAGCAAGCTATACAAGTGTACAAAAATATTTTACAAAATTATATTAAATAATTGAGAGGTTTCCTTTTAAGCAAGATGTTACGACTACAAGAGCACAGATTCTGTAACCTTATCAAAATCCCACTGAATTGGATTGCCATGATGGGGACCAAAACTGCGCTTCCAGAATCATGAGAATATTTTAATGACCGACATCTTTAATCTGTTTGAGGTTTGTGTATATAGCATGGGTTATTATTAGCCAATTACCTTGCATGACAAGCAGATGAAGTCACAAATATTTATGCCAAAAGTCCAAGTTTGCTTTGCATGTGACAAGGCACCTTATTTCCCCTCCAATCTCTCCTAATTTAACATAATGTATTATGATTATAGTAGAATTATGTGCATCTGAACTTTTCATTCTCATAGTTACACTATGTGGAGATAATGCAAAGCAATCTTACGACCATGAGTGGAATGTAGTAGTCAAATTGAAGTGACAATTGCAGGTTGACAATTTTAGTGTGCATTACTGAATCAAAATGTATTTCTTATCGCTATGATTATTTTTTATATCTTTAGGTGCAGATGATGATGACACAATTAGGCAACCAGGGGGTCTCTTACATGACATTCCATCCACATTGAACGAAAAAGAACAACTTGAGACATTACTACTCGAATGTAAGAAACCAAGCAAAGCATATGGTAGGTACGAGATAGCTGCTGAGTTACTCACATTACTTGCCAAACTATCAGGACATGAAACAGATGAGCAAAGGTGATGATATCCTATGGATACAGTTGTAACTATTTGGACAGAAGGAGAGGCCACTTTTCCAGAAATGTTCTGTTTTCAGGAAGTTGTAACCTTGATTTAATATCGGAAAAAGTACACTTTTTTGGATAATTTGCAGGCACTTTCAGATTTTTGACTACGTCAAGTGGCATTTCTGTTTTGTACATGTACTTTCTGCCAAATTTTATGGTACATGTATGTTCCAGTACCGTCCACATTTTTTGTGTATAAAATATTAGGGGTATCATCACTAATTATAATTAAGAGCTCCATTTTAATGTAAATGTCACAAAATATGTCTGTGTGAGTGATACATGTTTTCAGACTACATAAACCTAGTAAGTATATACATGTTTTATCAATTGACTTGGAACAAAAGAATCAAATGTGTCATCTCTACCACACAAATGTTTGTTTTAATGTAGTAATAGTTTAAGATACAAACCACCTTACCTGTTGCCCAATCTAATTGGTACTTTGTAAGTTGAAGCTGCATGTTGCTGTGTGGGCTGAACAAAAATAATGTGATGTGATCAAGCAAAATGAGTTATTTGGTGAGCAAAATCAAAATTCAGTTTTCAATTTTACTGTAGGTGCTGTTTTCAGAGCTTTATTTTTGATGAAAACCCCATCACTAATGGACCTATGGTTCCAGAGATATGTTCATGTATGTGTTGCTCATAACAATTTCATTTCACAACACACTCAATCTCAGTGACAAATAACTTACATTACAGTATTGACCGGCAGCGATACAGTGATTTCCTTTTAGATGGCAGCTCATGAGAAATAGTTAATGAATTTATTTGAGCATAAGTTGGGATGTGTGCATTGACATAAAAATGGAATTTCCAGTCAAACAAAGTTTATCTTAAGAAAGCTAATTATCAATTAAAACCCATTATAACCTCATAATGAATGTGATGAGGTACACTAAAAGTATAAGTTACTTAAGGTCAAGCTCCACTTGTGCCCCAAGATGGGTTCATATCAATTCGCCAGCGAAGTGTTACGTGTAATCCGATTATCACTAATTCACTATATCAACTGGATCACGCTTTTGAGTTCTGCACCATGATCAAAATGATTGCAACACAAAGTCTGTGGCATGTACTACCAATTCCAAAAGGTGCATGATCCAGTTACCAGGGAGTTATGTAACCACTTTGCTGGCGAATATGTAACGGAACAAATATAATTATCAGTGCTTGGCTCAATTTCAGGCATCATTTTGGGATAATAGAATAGCACAATTTGTTTTTCATGCAGAATATGTCCACAATAAAAATGTCTGATTATCATATGCCATAATCTGCATCAAAATCTGCCCTTTCTTTAAGATTGTTCCAGGATCAACAGGTCTTTACAAATATAACGAGCTTTCTACTTTCATTATACAGGGTACCCCTTCAGTGCAAGGCACTGCCATCTTGGGGGGGCCCTGAAACCATGAATCAGGGAATTTTATGACACAAATTACTGTTGTATATAGCATTTCTGCTACACTGTATTTGTTGTTTAATTTAAGACTAATTTGCCATTCCAATCTTGCATTTAACCCAAGGAGGTTATTCTAGGGACTCAATACTACACCATGTTCGCATGTCGCTCTTGAAGGGCAAAATTGTGTACCTCTGGGTTATTATTATTAATCTTGTTTTCAACTGAAGAATAAGTGTTCAATTTCAGGCCTTTAGATGGCGAAAAAAACCCGCTGTTTCTATAGGCCCGACCAATCCAGAAGGCCTGACCGACCCTACTTGAAAGGTCCGTCCACCCATAGAACAGGGGGTTTTTCTTTCATCGCTTTACTGACAGAGGTACACTAATTTGGTCCACATGCATGACAATCCAATATGGATTATGGAAACATGGGCACATCCCTCTACAATTCTACATCGTATCAAATTTTTATTTTCACATGATTTTCATGACATCAAGGCATTAACAGCTGTTATTACGATAATGCTGACAGATTGGCGCCTATAGTTTGATCAGCTCGTAATAGGTGGCAAATGTTAGGCTTTTACCACTACGCCGAAAAGTAGACCCACTTTAAGAGTTCTATTAGTTGACCTGTCTGGTCTATATTTTGTGTGTTAAAGAAAGTAGACAAAGTATAGGACTTGAATTAATAATTTGAATTAATAATTCGTAATGGTTCTGGCGAGATGTCGCAAGAAAATTTTCAAGATAAAATATTTTGATATTAATCCGCGATGTTATAAGGCCTGCCAATTACGAGCTGATCAAAGTATAGATAGCTGTTAACTTTTTCAGCTGGCCTGTTTCACAATTATATTAAAAGCAGTTGCTCAACTATTGAGACCAAATATGTGTTGATTGTAATGTGCAGTGTTATGTAAGCAAACCAGAGTATGTAAAAATAAAAACTTTAGCCTTAAAAGGACAATTGTGTTATATTCATAAATGTACACCAATCTTGTTTTGTTGTGAATTTTGTCGATATTTGTAAATGGTTGTATTATTGAAGCACCTCCTTCCTTGCACAAGTTGCATAGAATTGTTTCAGCCAGGTATGACTTGGTTCATTTCACATGATAAACAGCTGCATGTAGAGTTCAGCCTTGCCAGCTGTATGTAGCTTTATATGAACAAAATACTCTGAAAACGTCAGACGTTTGTGTAGATATTTGTACTCTTCTATGTACATATCGTTCTTTGTCATATCAAATCATTAATGTGTATGTGCCAATACGAAAAGTAAAAAACTTTATGTATGTTTTTTGTGGGTTTAAAACATGTCTAACAAGCACATTTGAGATGCCTTCAACATGGTGTACTTCTGGAGCAACTACTTTACTACCTCTTAACAGGTACTACCTCATAGGGCCAGACATTAATTGTTACCATCATTTATTTCATATGATCTTTGCCATCAATTCCGCTGTTCTCAGAAAAATAAAACAATAAATTAAAGACATTGTCAAATCCGATGGGGCTCAAACCATGTCTATCCCAGCAGGTAGAAGGGTTTTTTTTTTGTATAATACTTAAATCAATACCTTTATGGTATGAACCACTGTTACCACACACACATTCATACTGAGGACACATAGTGGCTTTACTCCAGGAGCACAACATGTTGAAAGAATCTCAAATAATTGTCTTAACATTGTACCCTGTGATATCTGGGTTTGTTAAAAATGCAAATAGAATATATAAATATATATATATATATAGATGAAATGTAGCCATGCAGAATGCATGCAGTGTGAATGTAACACTATATTTTGTGAATATTACACTATATATTGTCTTAAGCGTAGGCTGTACAGGGGGCTGTACACCCTTATTGCACTGATAGCTATCAGCAGCACAATTCATCTTTCACATGCTGGATGTGGGCCCCGGGCTGTATTTTTTGTTGTTGTAAACTAGTTATTCTGATCAGTGATTGTAGAAAATGTACTGACCAAAGTACACAAAATCAGCAAGCACTTCAAGGATCAAAATCTGTCACCACCTTAACAGGTACATGTACTTTTGACATTTTACAATCCTGCTTAGGTCTATAGGAGTGACTGTTTCACACTGCCATAGTTGCCCTCACAGGTAAAAAGGCACTATCTGCTTGGTTGGAGATACTGTGTTTTACGTGGGAGGGCAGACAATGTCTTTGTGTACCTGTTATCCTCTGATCAGCTCATAATAAGCGGGACTCATAACATCGTGGATTCATATAGAATGGCATACACACAACTAAGCGAGCACATACACACGAATTGCGTGTTGCGTGACTGACAGTTGCTTTTATGAATTTACGCAAGTATACGTTTGGGCTTTATTAACTCGCACTGTAGAAACCGAATAATTCGGGCCTATTACGAGCTGATCATAGTATAGACATTTATTTAAGTAAACTTGTGTCCACACTTTTCTGTCATCTGATATGGAACTAAATGTAAAATTTACTTATGTGTTGTTGTCTAGAGTTCCAATATGTTGGGGTATTCCAGTTGAAACCCATACACCCCCTATGGATGACATGGCCTTCTTAATACTCCACACGGAATGTGAAATAAAGTTGCCTAAGTGGGTGAATCCTTTTGAAATCCACTCTCCCTCTGTGGGAGATTAAGGTCATGGATTTCAACTGGAATAGCCCATTGACAAAAATAATAGGTGTTTGAAATTAATAAATTAAATAATCCGGTTTAATAGAAATAGGAAAATCAAAATGCTTGAGAAAATTACAGCATATTTTGAAGCTGATTTGTAGTTCTTATACTAGCTGTGTGTGATTGCCAGGTTTTCAGGAGTAATTCTTTCTGTAGTGACCAATTCATCACAAGTATCTACAGAATATTGTGGACTCTAGGAATGCAAGCCTGTAAATATTGTTACTTATGCAATGCATGGGTGTGGTTGTCTCATTCTTGGACTAGAGCTTGGATTTATATGAGTAAAAATGACAGTATAAACATTAAAGCCATATTGTAACATCTGCTAAGGAGGACGCCCTCAATATAGTTTTAAATTCTGTTTTTTTACCCGATTATAATGTACTTTGAATTAAACTAACATACCCTGCAAAGTCAAGACTTTAAGTGCTGTAGGTTTGTCAAAATATGTGATTTTGAATAAAGTGCAGGAACCGTTGTTTAATTATTACGATGGAAATATAAGTTGAACATGTATATGCGATGTTCATAACACAGTATGTACATGGCATGCGGGATGGCCATACACACAGCAAAGGACTGTGTCGTAGCGCGACCGACGAAATGACACGCATTGGCGATATCAGCACTGATAGTAAATTACAATTTTCTTTGCTTTACCTCAGTTGTTTGGCTTGAAATAAAAAGGGGACATATCTGACGGTAAAACCTAACATTTTTTTTATGGAAATGTCACAATATGACTTTAAGAATATGGCCAAATGTATGTAAACCCCTATTTAAGTGCCTATGGGAGTATGTGCAAGTATTGCATTCATTGTTTATATGCAGATTTAGATATAAATGTATTATTGTGAACATATGTCACATAGAACAGAAATTTGTATTGTAATGTAAATGAACTCACTTTATATTTAAAATAATTTGTGTGGAAGAAAAACTCTTAACAGCTCAAAAACAATAACAGTAAATTCTAATAGTTTTACATTAGAATGAAATTTCATCTGTGTCAGTAGTAAACACAATTTAGTAGTTTAAACCTTTGATCACCAAATATTTGCGTATCAATTTTGGGGTCAAGTGTCTGAAAGGGCGGTGACCCCTAAAACATGGGTTGCCAATCTGCTGATGAAAGTCGTCGAACTGTCCACTTAAAATTCCTGGGACGCATATTTTTATGTTGTGATCAAAGGTTTCAACTACTAATTTAGTTTTACATTTTTGTTTTGTTTTGTTTTGTTCTGTTTATAAAAATACTTTTTTTAAATGAGATAGAATGGCAAAGACTTGATGAATCAAATATGTGGGTCAAATATGGGCAAAAATGCTCATTTTTGGAGAAAATTCAAAAAGACCAAAAATTTAGCAATTATGAGGTGCAAAAGTTTCCTTAATTTCACTGTTAAGACCACCCTTAAGAAATTGAATTCGCTACTTGTGCCAAGTTTGTGATGAATTTTGTAAGAATACTCAAAATATCTGATTAACTTCCTTTTCCTACACATTGACCAAACACTGATATTGAAATTTATTCTCAGTTCGGTGTAAATAAAGGGTTAAAGCCATTGATATTACAGCATCCTACCGTCTTTCATATTTTTATAATTTTTATTAAATTGTAAAATCTGTTCGGTTTGGTGTTGGAATAGGGATTAATCAAGTTATACCAAGATGGAAATCATACAATATTAATATATTTTATTTTAATTAATTTATGTTTTCAAATTGTTGTTTTATAAAATAAATACTGTTTTGTGTATTAGTCAATCAGGTGACTAATAAAATTGAAAAGCACATGATTTGGTTGTCTTGTCTTGATTGAAAAATGTATCACAAAACTCTAAAAATGATAGTTGCTATAAGGAAAGGGTGAATGAAAGAATGACTACAAAGAGAAAATGAATGAAAAGAAAGAATGAACAGATAGAATGAATGAAATGAATGAATGATTGAAAAGTGAATGAATGAAAAGAAAGAATGAACGAAAGGGAAGAACAAAAGGGAAGAACGATTAAAAAGAATGATTGAAAGAAAAATTAAATAAATGGAACGAAATTTGAAAAAAAAAATGATTGAATAAAAAAAAGAATGAAAGAAAAGGAAAAACAATGATTGAAAAGAAAGAATGATTTAAATGAAAGAATGAATGAAAAAGAAAGAACGAAAACGCTACTTGTATTTACACGTGATGAGCTTGTACAGGGAGGAAAGCCTCGGTAACATATTTTCTATTTTGTCCTCGACTTGTGAAACACAACCACAAGTGTCAGGGGGTGTTATGTCATATCTTTACTGTTTCCATCATATTAAAAAAATACCTAGTATTATCATGTACGTCATTTTCTTTTTGTATGATGAATAATTTTTTATGGTAAGGCCTAAAAAATTGTTTGATTGGCGTAACATAAAAAAAATAGGGTAGGTCGGTCGGCATTAAAAAAAAAATTTTACACACATTTTTTAAAATGTGTGTTAAAATTTGAAAAAAAATTACAGCTTAAAAGCTGTAAATTTTTTTTTTGTTTTTTGACGAGTTGTCAGGCATAAGCCTTTATTATACATATTACGAAAACCACATATTATACATAATTATTTAAATCATTAAAAGCTGTAAATTGCGTGAATTATAATTTTGCAAAAATTTAAGAAAAAAAGTCTAGGGTCGGGCCTATTTCTAGGGTCGGTCGGGTTACGCTAATCAAACAAGTTTTTTAGGCCTAAGGGTATAAACTAAACTCTTAAACGATCTACTCATTTTTTAATAGAAACTTGTCAAATTTGACAGGGGGAGATTAATGAATAGCTGCCCTTTGAGGTTTCAATATTTGTGGTCCTGTTGTATAAAATTATGGACAAAATCTATCAATGGTAGCTAAGAGAGAAAAAGCTATAGACACTGATTGATGTTTATTGTAGCACAAAATAAACATTGTTAAAACGTTATGTAAAAGTCCATTTTGAATTATTCAAGGAATAAAAATATATCATTTGAAATCCGAACCTTCGAAAGCAAGTTCTTTGATTAATCATTTCTTTTATGTACTAAAAATTAATTGGAATCTTTTATGTACTACAAATATATAATTATAAATACTTTTATTGCAACACAATCATATGGTCAGAATGGACCACAAAAGATATATTACTTTATCAATTCAATTTTGTGGACACGAACAGAGAAGGAAAACGAACTGAAATCGACTCTAATTTAATTGTAGTTTACCAGTCAATAGATATAATTTTTGTTACTATAAATATGAAAGTATGAATATTACTTAAAAATTTAACAAAACGAATCATTATCATTCATGTTTATAAACATTGGTAACGTTTTTCGACAATTCCACGTGATCAACTCATTTTTATGTCGTGGGTGTGGTCAAAAACTTTTTTCAGTAGGCCATATAGTATAGTAACCCCCACAATGGGGGGCAGTTTGCCGGGCAGTTTGCAGACCTAAATGTGCACGAATTTGGCAAATTGATTTAAGTCTACACGAAAATAGTTCCCTCAACGTACTGCTGATCAAAATAATCAACTCACCACCATCCATGGTCAATGTAATATTGTTGTTCGCTGGCAGAAGTGTAATTGAAATCTTTATCATCAGGGCCTGCAATTTACGTATTATAAAGATCAAGTCTTCTAAATTGGACGGATCGCTATCGGTACGCAGAACGAATGAGTTGACTCGACTAGACAATCCTCGTAAAGTATTATGAAATATGGCCATATATCTAATCTATCTTCTCAGCATCTTCTTAGGAAAAACGCTCTTTGGATTAACAGGTAGGTGTTTATATGTCGTGTCGTTCGTTTTCATTAATTTGATAGAATTTAGATCGATTGCATTTTTTTGTACTTTTTCAGAATAGCACAAGCTATCTCCAGTAGATAGCAAATAAATTAGTGACAAATGGTGTTTCGTACCAGTGTCATGCAGATTGCTTAAAACCGTATTAAATGTACGATCTTTTTAAATTTCGTTAATTTGTTTCAAACTTGGTTCTTTGGCATATTTGGAATCATTTTAAGTTGTTGTGTTTGTCGCAATATCAGCATTAATTCCCCCATAGAGCTCCACAGTCAAGCGGTCAAGATAGCAAATGGGTTTCCTTCATTTTACTCCATTTACAATATCGGATAGCAACGTTTGCACAGTCGGAGACCGGAGAGGTCATCAGACACTCTAAATTGCATTCTGAATACGAGTCTGTCCTGATGATATCAAATAATTTTGATTTTTTTGAAATTATCGATATGATACCAATTAATTTTACGCAAATTACCGTATCAAAAATTGATATTGTTTATATTTTTGATATTTAACACAAATAACAGTCCACGAAGAAAACTTATAAATCTAATGATATGCACTTTAAAAGTGTATGTAGCTGGGAAGAAAAGTCGTCCATCATTGGAAAATGTTGACCCATCCTTGTTGAAGATATACATTTTTTTTTCCAAAAAGACCTTTTTAGGTCTTTGGGGGGAAAATATGTATATCTTCAATACGAAAGGTCAAAATTGTCAAATGATGGACAGCTTTTCATCCCAGCTACATACACTTTTAAGTAGGCCTACGTTATCATTACGTTTACTTCGAGGGCTGTTAAATGTCAAAAATATCAATTTTCTAATAGTTTGCCATAAAATTTGTATTATATCGCGAATTTCAACAACAAAAAAATATCATCGGGACATTTGATGTGTCTGATGAGCTCTCGTGTCCCACAACAATACTGTGCAAACGTTGCTAATCCCATCCGGTCCCTTAAAAAGGACATAAACCCTTTCTGACAATTGGTACTAATATATTTTTTATGATGTAAAAGATGGCAAAAAATAACAAATTGATTGAAATCGTGATGGTGTTAAAAACATTCTACACTCTAGCAGTAAATACTGTTTCAAATTATTTGATTTGCCCGTGGCCTTAACGTTTAAAATTGCAGATTGGTATATATTGTACAATGCGCCCTAGATTAAACACATTACAAGGCTGCGCTGTACTCCTCGTTTAATTCTTTAACAGGTTTTCAATAATGAACAGAAGTGCAGTTTCAATTCGGTTCCAATAATTTATTGCAAATTCAATTGTACACGTATCGCGAATTACCAATAACTTGATTTATTCATATTTACATTTACACAATTACGTCATGTAGTGATTTATTTATAACCCATGTGCACTATTGGCTCAATATTGGGTAAAATGTTGCGTGAAAATGCCCAAACAAAAAGAAAATTCCACCCCAAAAACCAACCCCAAAAGAAAATTTCACCCCTAGTATAACCCCGTCCTCAAATGATCAAATGTGCTGATAAATCGACTAATTTTTAAGTATCTCTCTTATATTTATATGCCTATATATTATATTATATTGAATGTGTCTGTTGGCATATTTCCATGCGTCTTAAAAATGTTAAATGTGCGTTTCTGGGCTCATGACAGGTGTTGCAGCTGGAAGTATTACCCAGCAGTATTTTGCACTCATATATTGAGATGAATAAAGCTGACATACAAGAGGAATGGTATGGGTTATATAAAAGAGATCCCAAGGCTTGATCTAAGGGGTGTAATCTCCGCCCCATGGACACGCCTTGGGAGGGGGAGAACGTCCAAAACTTTCGTTTTGATATATCATGATAAACTTTATTCGAATTAAAAACATAGAAGGATAAGTTTATTAGAGAACAAGGAGCATTTTGTTGTAATCTAGGGAGTCTATCCCTCAGAATCTCATAATTTGAAAAAAGAAGAGAAAAAGTGGCCTCCTCGTTTCCTCAAGAACAATGCTGATATTATTTCGCAGAAGAAGAAAAAAAAAACACCTTTCTCCCTCATGAATTCATGAAAATTCTCCAGACAAGACTGAACCAAAACATATGTAGCTAATCTCAGTTTGACTGATATCTAGTCAACATTTTAATTTGTTTATGTGTCTTTGTCGCATTAAAGGGCATATCTATTGCAAAAACAAGTTTAACTCCAAACTTCTCTAGGGAAAGATCAAATCTTACTGAAGTTTAACTCCATTCGAAGAGAATAATTATTACATTACAAGTTGACACTCGTTGCAACTTTTTATTCGTATATCTCCTGAAAAAAAGAGAAATTGTGTTTGTAAAATGCTGCCTCGTACACAAATGTACGGTCCTAGATCCTTCCCCCGTTCGAAGCAAAATTGATTTCCATGGCAGGAGACTGGTGACGTCACAGTAAATGAAGAGTCATGGATATGAGCTCTTTTGACATTCAGTCATGTGTATAATATGCGACCTTGTAGCACGAGAAATTGAGAAGGTTCGAACAAAAGGCCATTGAAATTGTTTATTTGCATAATAAATACAATATGGATATACATCACGGTAAAATTGGTCTAAAATAATTTTTTTTGTTTAGTCCAAATATTTCTCAACAACTTGATATACATATGAAGTGTAATATCACAATTTACTAATATATAAAGAAGAAACGGCTGATTTTATCCATATGTTTGAAAACCATTAAATTTGTAACACTTGATTAGACTTTTTTCTTAGAACAACAACAGTATACAATGGTATACGTTCTGTGCATTGAGAGCGTTTACAGTCCCTTCTCCATGTTCTCTCAAAGCAGGCACATCTCATTTCATGACGTCAATCTTTTTCTATAGGTCAAATCTGTCTCGTTCGAAGAAACTCACCGCTTAAGTTGGTTTTTGCGGAATATCAATAAACGTCTTATTTTCTCAAAAAAGGAGTCATTTTCATTGTCCTCATAATATTAGCTTGCCAATGATATGATGTTGTCCGAGCAATATAATTATATGACCTTAGTGGTACATTATTTTCCCGATTATTTTCACCCATTGTTAACATACCTTTCACTTCGCAAGATACACATATCATAATTAGATAGGGCATTGTAAACGGACCAAGGAACATGTGCGAGAACATCTTCAGAAATATGCATTGTTTGTAGATTATGTTGTTAGATATGGCTGAATCTAGGTTGCTTTACGAAATAACGGGTCATTGTTTTAAGCTAATTGATCGCAGTCACACTTCAAACAAGTGAAATATGCAATGATAATAATTAAAAGGATTTATAGATAATTATGATTTCAGACCTCAGTAATGCTGCAACGACTTAACTTAAGGTGGTACTACACCCCTTGATAAATTTGTGACTTTTTTTGCATTTTTCTCAAAAACTAATAAAACACTGGTAACAAAAGTTATGTATATTATAGGGGCAAGGAATCCAGTTACTACACTGAAATTTCAGTGACTCAAGACGAGTAGTTATTGATTTATTGATCCAATATTGGTTTCCCTCATTTTTGACTGTAACTCCACAACTGTTGTCTGTGCTGAAATAAAATTTTCAGTGCAGTAGTTGTAGTCCTTGCCCCTATAATATACATATCTTACTTGTCACCAATGCGCTTTAATTTGTGAGAAAAATGCAAAAATAGGCACAAAATTGGCCAGGGGTGTAGTACCACCTTAACACGTGTTCAATGGGAGCCGGCTCTACACCAGTATGAGAGGTGTATTGATTGGCCGGTGGGGCGGGGGGGGGGCAATCTGGCTAAGTATAGTTATTATTAGTCGCTTACATTGCAAGGCGTTGAGAGCACGGAAATGATAATGGAAAACCCGCCTGACCCAGGATTGGTGAAAGAATACTTACCATGAACATGAATTTATTGGAAGTGGAAAAGGCAAACTTTGGATACTTTCAGCTACTTTCGGAGGTTCCATGGTTTAATATATTGCATAGTCTACATTGTCACTCAGTACCAAGGGTCCAGTTCATTGGTTGCGAAATTTTGCAACGTCAGTGCGATTGTTTGATCTAGATGATGTAATTAAGATACGTTGTTTACTTGCTTGTATGGCGTTTAATGTAGACCAATTCTTTTGTACGATTCAGTTGATTTGACCTAAACTTTGGACATGTATGATAACCTCTAACTAATAAATGTCGACATAAACTTGTTGTTTTCTGCTCATGGATATCAATATGGTGTTTAATCTCAATCCTGCTTTCGAGGGATTCCTCGATACTCGTTCTCTGCTGTTATTTGCAGTTGTATTTCTTCTTCTTTTCTGGTGGACTCATACCCCAAGAAACTTGCCTCCTGGGCCAATCAACTGGCCATTTGTAGGAAGTTTCCCAACCTTTGCATGGCAATCCTACACATCTGGGTTTGGTCTCCATAAAATACTGACTTATTTCGGGAACAAATATGGAAAAATCTGTACTTTGAATACGTTTGGAAGTTATATGATTGTTATTTCTGATCACCAGCTCCTGAAAGAAGCACTGAACAATCCAAAAATCAACGATCGGTATGTCACCAACTTAACAGTGAAAGTTTTTGGTGTAAACACCATTACTAATGAACACTTCCATCTTTACCGTCGATTTGCAATGACCACATTTCGTCATTTTGGAGTCGGAAAGCAATCTTTTGAGAAAAAAGTTGCTACTGAAAGTGTGATCCTTAGAAAAGAGATTATTAAGTTGCAAGGTGAAAGCTCTACTCTCCATGGATTTCTCAACAACGCAACAGCAAACGTGATATGTTCCGTAGTATTTGGTCATCGCTATGATTACAATGACGACAGATTTAAACATCTGATGCATATAGCGAATCGTTATAACGACGCCTTAGGTGCAGGAGGATCAGAAAACCTTTTACCTATTTTAGCTTTACTTCCATCCGAAGCGAAACGTGAGATGAATGCTACTGAGGGGCCAATACGAGACTTTATAACCGGCATTGTAGAGGAACATCGTGGGAACTTCGATTCTGAACACATCGATGACTTTGTAGATGCGTACCTTCATGAGCAAGAGCAACAAGGCGATTCAATTACAGATGTGCGTTCGTTTCTTACTGACGATAACATGAGAGGCAATCTAACTACTTTGTTCATCGCAGGTGCCGATACTACATCAATTGTCATTTACTGGGGGATATTGTATCTGCTTACCAATCCAGACATTCAAAGTCGCGTACAGGTAGAGCTCGATTCTGTTGTAGGACGCAATCGCTTTCCCAGAATTTCTGACAAAGTAAATCTTCCTTACACTCGTGCCGTCATTCAAGAGGTGTTTCGAATCGCAAGTCCAGTGCCTCTTGCAGTTCTGCATAAGGTAAACGAAGACACCACAATTGGTCCTTACAATGTGCCGAAGGGTGCAATCGTTGTGCCTAATATTTGGGCCATACATCATGACAGTGAAGTGTGGAAAGACCCAGATGAATTCCGACCTGAGCGATTCATAAACAGTCGTAATAAGGTTCCCGAGGTCATTCCATTCAGTGTTGGTCGTCGAAGTTGTCCAGGTGAAGCTTTGGCGCAGGCCATGGTGTTCATATTCTTTACGCATCTTGTGCACCAATTCACATTTGTAACACCTGAAGGATCTTCGAAACCGTCCATGGAAGGAGAACTTGGAATCGTCTACAAACCAGCGACATTTATGGCGTGTGCCGTCGAACGTGATTTAGACTAAGAAAATGTTAATTGTTATCTTCATTGGCGTGATTAAGAATAAATATACAGGAAAGCCATTATTGTATTCGTCATCACTACATGCGCTCGGCGAATTGTGCAAGCACGTACTTCACGGTGCTATAGGGACGGTTTATAGTAAACAGTTATTCGGCATTATGCGGCAATCACGACGAATACCAGTAAACATTAAGTTGTATCAAGTATGATTATGGCAAAAGTGCTTACATGTTCCAAAATTGGATGCATGCACTGCAAAAACGTCGGTGTTAAAAGTAACACCGAGGGTGTTGATTTTAACACCGGGGTGGTGTTCTGAGAGGTCCACACTTTTCGGTGTTAATGAAACACTGCTAAGTGTCATTTTGACACTACGAAGTGTTATTTTGACACTGTATCCTGGTGTTAATTTGATCCTTTTTCCGGTGTTAATTTCCTTTTCAACACCGCTGGGTGTTGATTTGATCCTTTTGCCTGAATTTCTTATATTCAACACCACTGTGGTGTAAATTCAACACCACTGGGTGTTGATGAAACATATTTAACACTGCGGCGGTGTTCTGAGAGGTCCACACTCTTTGGTGTAGAAGTGACACTGGTACGGGTGTTGAAATTATCATCTTTAATCATTTTTAACATCTTAATCAATGAGCGTGAATTGTTTCTGTTGATTCTGTTGGTTTCCTCCCAAATAATAGATCACTTAGATCTACAAAAAAGTCCATCTAGTGCACATTTAAGATTTTGTATTGACACCACCGTGGTGTTAATCTAACAATCTAACACCGTAAACTAACACCAGAAGCTTCAACACCAGCTCGGTGTTGCATATTCAACACCGGAGGTTTTGCAGTGTGGTTATAATGTATATTACAAATTTTAGAAATTTGTTTCTTCAATGAGAAGTTTGCAATATCAATTTACTCTTTTAGCTTCTTTTTTTATAATTATCTCTGCACACAATATTATACATGTGATGCAAAAGCAAATATGATTGGGCTACTATTAGGGTGGTCACAATGCTAGCTATTGTGTGTACCCCTGCCTACATACACAAATGTATGGTGAAAATGTAACAGATTCTGCGCAGCAGTTGGAAAACTTTTGGGCATTTTGAATTCCATATAATTTGTCTCCTAGTAACTTCTGTGCAAACCCGACTACCTAATTAGATAGAAAATATTCTGCTCGTAATGAAGGTGAATATAGCATTTTGTACGGTCACGCATAAAAAGTTACGCACAAAATAATTTTTTGTCATCAAATAAAACTATTTTCCCAAAGATGTACAATTATGCTATATTCAGTTTTACAATCTAGACCCTCAGAGCAAATTCCTGTGCAAAAATCAGACAATTTGTTTGTGTAGTTTAGGAAATACAGGCCTTTGAAGGTCAAAATTGGCACATAATAGCGCCCTCAATGGTGAAAATCACATATATTTACCTTAAAAATCCTGGCAAAAGAGTTATTTTTGTGATTTCAGCCATTTTAAAAATGTTGTAAAGAAGCAAATATAGCAATTATGACCCTGGATTTTTAATATTTGCGTAAATGAACATTAAATAAACAAAAACAATACATCTCGTGCCTTCTTTGGCTTTATTCCCACAATTATCGCTCCATGAATATGCAAATTTATGACAAAATCAGGATTTTCCTAAAAATGGGGTAAAAATGGCCAATTTTGTGAATCTTTAAAAGGCTGTATCTTCACAACGGATTGTCCGATTGAGTTGATTCAAGAGGTTTTTTAAATCATTTTGCAGCAGGAACAATCCTGACAGAAAAAGTAATTCCAGGGGTGGGTTTGAAATTTTCATGTGACCACCCTACTACTATGTCAAATAAGTTGTTATATAATAACAATAACAGAATATGACATTAACAGACCATCATCAATCAGTTACTAAAGGCGTGATAGCATCCGAAATTATCGAACAAACAATTTGACTTTCATTTACTATTTTCCAGAGACCTGTACAAATGCATTAAGGGGGTACTACACCCATGTGGTAAATTTGTGACTATTTTTGCATTTTTCTCAAAAATAATTACACACTGGTAACAAACGTTATGTATATTATTGGGGCAAGGAATCCAATTACTACACTGAAATTTCAGTGACTCAAGACAGGCGGTTCAGTATATATGATAGGGCACGAGGTACATCCTAGTGGTACCTCATTTCTGGTCATAAATAACAAACCACTTGTCTTGGGTCACTGAAATTCCAGTGTAGTAATTGATTCCTTGCCCTATAATATACATAACTTTTGTTACCACTGTGTTATTAGTTTTGAGAAAATGCAAAAATAGACACACATTTATCGAGGGGTGTAGTAGGCCTACCCCCTTAATGGTGACATATCTGTGAAGAATAGTTATGATGCTGAATTATTTGATTGGAATAAACAATTGTACATATAATTTCGGCCTTCGTGGGCAATGTATGGGCCACCTGATGAGTTAATAAATAAACTAAGGTGGAAATCATTATGACAATAGCAAGATCTCTTGTGTGGTTTTTGTGTTAAAATATTAACTCCACAGAAAAGCTTCTTCAAATATCGCCGCGCAGCTGAGAGGTGTATTGATTGACCAGTCGGGGCAATCTGGCCAAGTCATGAAGTAGTCGCTTTACATACACATATGGTAAGGCAGTGAGAGTACGGAAGTGAGATGGGAAACCCGCCTGACCCAGGATCAGTAAATGAGTACTTTCCATGATTACTGAAGCTTACTGAGAAGTAGTAGGCAAACTATGGATTCATCGGAGGGTCCATGGATTGGGTAGATTAAAATATACACTGCAAAAACGCTGTTTAAAAAGTTGTTTAAAATGGAGCTTAAACAACCCTGTGTAAACAACATAAAAACAGGCTTAAGGGATCTGGAATGAGCGTTTTGAGCGTTTCGACAGTGTTTTTTGGGGGGGGGGGCCTGAGAGCACATCAGACATATCGAATTGCATTCTGAATGCGAAGAATGTCTTTCTGATATCAAATAATTTTCATTTTTTGAAATTCACGATATAATACAAACTTTATGACAAATTATTAAAATTTGATATTTTCCACATTTTTGATATATAACAGTCCTCGACGTAAATTTTATAAATCTAATGATATATTCTTAAAGTGTATGTATGGGAGGAAAAATAGCCGACGATCAATTGAAAATGTTGACCTTTCATATTGAAGATATGGATTTTTTTCACAAAAGACCAATTTTTGTGTGTGTTTTGGGGAAAAAATCCATATCTTCAATACGAAAGGTCAAAATTTATCGTCGGCTTTTCATCCCACCTACATACACTTTAAGTACATATTATCAGATTTATAAAGTTTACTTCGAGTACTGTTAAATATCAAAATATCAATTTTAATCATTTGCCATAAAATGTGTATTACATTGCGAATTTCAAAAATCAAAATTATTTGATATCAGAAGGACATTCTTCGTATTCAGAATGCAATTCGATATGTCTGATGTGCTCTAATGTCCCACAATAAATACTGTCCAAAGGTTCATACCCCACCCCTAAAACAACTTGTTATGTTTGACTGAAGAGGTTCAACAAGTTGATTAATCAGCTATTTAAAGTCCTTTAAAGCGTTTTTCTGCTATCAGTTTCGCTAGAAACCTTCTGGCTTTCTCAAGACGTTGATGATGTTATTGATTCATCTGCTTGGAGCGGGAATCTTGCCCGGATGTTACTGTTTTACCGGAAGTACTCCTGTCTCCAACGTTAGTGTTGAGCAGAGGATCGAAAATGTGCCTTAGAAAGATGTTCCCTCGTGTCTGTTCATGCTGTTGTCTCCTCTTTTTCCGAATCCATACTGATTGCTTGACCCATCTTGCACTACAGTTTTATTCCCTATCAAGGATTAATGAGCTGTCTCAGTCTATTAAATAGTTTGCCCTTGACACGTGGTCAGTAATCGCTTAAGCCACATCTTCGATCATCTACTCAAGACCACCGAAGGAGTACTTCCGGTAACATCCGGTCAAGATTCCCAATCCAAGCAGGTGGATCAATAACATCATCAACGCTTTGAGAAAGACCAGAAGGTTTCTGGCGAAACTGTCAGCAGAAAAACGCAAGTTTTCCTTTGGTCTTTAAATAGCTTACTTGTTATCTTATTTAAGCAAGGTTGACGTAAGTACGAGTCACTTGTTACGAGCCGTACTTGACTCAAGGCCAAAATCACTTTTTACCCGAACTCACACGAATGCACAACATAAATACACTGTTCGTTTAAGCTAACAAAATCTAAGTCTTTAATTGAAAGCAAGTTTCGTTTGGTACATTATAATGACTACAAATGCACATATACATTAATCAAATATAATCACTCTTTATCTATTTTGTACTTAGCCAGCATTCTTCTTCTTGGTGATCATAAAGTTCTTGTAATGTTCTGGACGACTGATGTAATATATCCCTATTCACTTGTCCTGCGACAATCAGCGAAGTCCTTTGTACACTTGCATTGATAACTCCTTGCGTATAAAATCCTTACACGAAAATGGTGTTCTCCAAACACGTTCGTAACTCTTTGCGCAGTTCTCCAAATCACTTTACTCCTTGCGCCGTTCTCCAATATTAAACTCCTTGCGCAGTTCTCCAAATTTAACTCCTTGCGCTGCTTTCTCCAAACTTGGTGCTATTTCCACCTTTCACACAATATCTTCAGGAAGCAGGACTGCGATGCAGTTGTCCCCACTTATTTTGACAGTTGCGTTGAATCAAAATACCAGACTTCAGCAAGTCGACAGAAGAATATATTTCCTTTCTTGGAAGAATAACGTTCTTTGACGTATTCTAGATCTTCTCCGACAACACTGGTAAATAGTAGCACTTTGACTACATAAAATATTTCTGGTTTGTAATTTCCTTTCCTTCAAGGAATTGGACTGTAAGCATAGCCCAGATCAACACTATCAACTGTGACAATAATAAAGGCTATTGCAGCCTGTCAGATCTGCATCCAGATGATAATAATTGTAACAACATTTCATAAAGTCGCCTCTACAATCCGCAGTAGACCCTGATGTCTTACTTTGGTCCATTTTCGTAGCTTTGAAATAACCATATTTCAGGCAAGGCTGAACTTGTAGCACTGTAGGAATCCTCCATGGCTACACTTTGAAATACTCCCTGAGTATCCAGAATAACTGGTTAACATTAAATACTCTCTTTTTGAGAGCTGTAGCTACATCCATTCACATTACAATCATATCGATACAGGTCTGCCTAGAATTATTATTAACATTGTGTTTTATCCCCCCATCTGGGATTTTCCCAATGTTCTAATCATAGACATTAACATTTCACCTTACATCACTTCCTGTGGGTTTTTCCCATGATGTCATCATCTTTCTTTACAGTCTCAGGGATTTCCCCTTGACACAAATAGCCTTGATAAATGATGTTGTTATTGCATTCATCTGGGTTTTCCCTAGTTGTAATAA
The DNA here is from genome assembly GCF_039555335.1 of Amphiura filiformis. Classification (NCBI taxonomy): domain Eukaryota; kingdom Metazoa; phylum Echinodermata; class Ophiuroidea; order Amphilepidida; family Amphiuridae; genus Amphiura; species Amphiura filiformis. Next base: position 53,906,924 of record NC_092633.1, on the reverse strand, counting down.
TAAACAAATTATTGCATGATTATAAAGGTAACTTCCCCTATTTCATGCATGATACACAATTATACAGGGTACATCACACACTTGATTTGACCTAAGCTTTGGACTCCCAATAAAACATGTAATAACCTCTATTAACTGTTGAGTCTGTTGACAGAAACTTGTTGTTGTTTGCTACACATGTATATCAATATGGTTGTTAATCTCAGTTCTGCTTTCGAGGTTTTCCTCGATACCCGTTCTCTGCTGTTATCTGCGGTTGCATTTCTTCTTCTTTTCTGGTGGATTAATACCCCGAGAAACTTGCCTCCTGGGCCAGTCAACTGGCCATTTGTTGGAAGCTTCCCAACTTTTGCATGGCAATCCTACATGTCTGGGTTAGGTCTCCATAAAATACTGACATATTTCGGGAACAAATATGGAAAGATCTGTACTTTCAATACGTTTGGAAGTTATATGATTGTTATTTCTGATCATCAGCTTCTAAAAGAGGCACTGAGCAATCCAAAAATCAACGATCGGAACTTCAACAACGTAGTAATAAAATTCTCTGGCGTAAACTTCATTACTAATGAACACTACCATCACTACCGTCGCTTTGCAATCACAACGTTTCGTCATTTTGGAGTTGGAAAACAATCCTTCGAGGAAAAAGTTGCTATTGAAAGTGAACTCCTTCGACAAGAGATTGTTAAGTTGCGAGGTGAAAGTTATGATCTGCATGCATTTCTAAACAACGCAACTGCAAACGTAATATGTTCCGTAGTATTTGGTCATCGCTACGATTACAATGACGACAGATTTAAAAACCTGATGCATTTAGCGAACCGTTTTAACTACGCCTTAGGTGCAGGAGGATCAGAACACCTTCTGCCTATTTTAGCTTTACTTCCATCCGAAGCGAAACGTGAGATGAATGCTACTGAGGGGCCAATACGAGACTTTATAACCGACATTGTAGAGGAACATCGTGGGAACTTCAATTCTGAGCACATCGATGACTTTGTAGATGCGTACCTTCATGAGCAAGAGCAACAAGGCGATTCAATTACAGATGTGCGTTCGTTTCTTACTGACGATAACATGAGAGGCAATCTAACCACCTTGTTCATCGCAGGTGCCGATACCACATCAATTGTCATTTTCTGGGGGATATTATATCTGCTTGCCAATGCAGACATTCAAAGTCACCTACAGGCTGAGCTCGATTCTGTTGTTGGACGCAATCGCTTTCCCGGAATTTCTGACAAAGTCAATCTTCCTTACACTCGTGCCGTCATTCAAGAGGTGTTTCGAATGGCAAGTCCAGTGCCTCTTGCAGTTCTACATAAGGTAAACAAAGATACCACAATTGGCCCAAGGGTGCAATCGTTGTGCCTAATATTTGGGCCATACATCATGATTCTCTACTGTGGAAAGACCCAGACGAATTCCGACCTGAGCGAATCATAAATAGTCGTGATGAAGTTCCCGAGGTCATTCCATTCAGTGTTGGTCGTCGAAGTTGTCCAGGGGAAGCTTTGGCGCAGGCCATGGTGTTCATATTCTTTACGCATCTTGTGCACCAATTCACATTTGTAACACCTGAAGGATCTTCGAAACCGTCCATGGAAGGAGAACTTGGAATCATCTACAAACCAGCGACATTTATGGCGTGTGCCGTACAACGTGATTTAGACTAAGAAAATGTTAATGGTTTTCTTCATTGGCGTGATTAAGAAGATTTTGACGTTGTCTCCGATTTTATCAGCCTCGGTTTTATGTTCATCAAGTCTTTTCCCGAATATTTCTTTATTTCTTTGAGTTGTCAGGGGATAATTCCCCCCGCCACGCACGCCACTATAGTCTGCAAACCTTTCTCGAGTCCGTAATTTAGATGTAGTTTTTTCTCTAAATGTAATAATAAGAAGCATTAAAAGTATACATTTTCAAAAAAGAAATGATGCAAGTAATCCAATCAGCATAACAGTTTACTGCGAAATTTAACATTGTTTGAGAAAGTCTCAAAATTTGATTTTACTTTACAGACCGGGTTACAGACTCGAGGAAGATATACGGACTATAGAGGGAGTCACCTTCCTAGCAACGGCCCGTACATTCATAGGACGGCATCGAACTATAGATTTCAAGGTGCGGTGCTTTTTTCATCTCGTTAGCAAAGTAAAGAAACTGACAGAACTAGCGAGGTTCTGCAAGGGCTCCGTATACTCCGGCGTACTCATATAAATAGAGATTATCCACTTTACTCATGTGTGACTTCTAACAAAAGGCGCTGGTCCCGTAGTATTCCTCATTCAAACCAATTCAATGCACAACCTCGGAGTTACCTGCATGACTTGGGCGGGGTATTTTGAAATAGTCATGGTTGCACATGCAGGTACTTCTTTTGAAAGTCCTAAACAAGGTATAGCAGTCGCTGATAGGATATGCAGCTTATAGAACACGGATAACCTCTATTATGTCTTAAGTTTAGTGAATCGAACCTGTTAAGCCTCCAGCATACTTTCCTGCCGCTTGCCGCAGCGGCAAGCGGCAGGGCGTTTCAACCAATGACAAGCCTTGATTGTGTCCGTTTGTCTGCAATACGCGTGCGCCACGCCGCTCAGCGGCAAGCGGCAGGGTAGTATGAAACCAGCATTAAAGAGAGTAAAAACGCCCTCAATCGAGGTCAGTCCGGCGGAATTGGGGTCAACTACTATGATCCCATCAGGCAGCAGGATTTATTTTTCCAAAAAAGTCTTCTAATTTGATAAGCGGATGTCTTCTTGCTATAGTAATGTCAAACATACGAAAGAAATACATGCCACGCAGCGACGATAATAAGAAGTATATAAAAGTGTACATTTTCAAAAAAGAAATGATGCAAGTAATCCAACTAGCATAACAGTTTCCTGCAAAATTTAACATTGTTTGAGAAAATCTCAACATTTGATTTTACTTTACTGACTCGAGGAAGTTATACGGACTATAGAGGGAGTCAGCTTCCTATAGCGACGGCCCGTACATTCATAGGACGGCATCGAACTATAGATTTCAAGGTGTGGTGCTTTTTTCATCTCGTTTGCAAATAAGCTGACAGAACTAGCGAGGGCTCCGTACCCCGGCGTACTCATATAAATTATATCGTAAGTTTAGTGAATCGAACCTGTTGAAGAGAGTAAAAACGCCCTCAATCGAGGTCAGACGTAGACCGGCGGAATTGGGGTCAACTACTATGATCCCATCAGGCAGCCGCAGTGATTTATTTTTCCAAGAATGTCTTCTAATTTGATAAGCGAATGTCTTCTTGATATAGTAATGTCGAAGTTAGGACCTATTATCAAACATACGAAAGAAATGCATGTCACACAGCGACGATAATAAGAAGTATATAAAAGTATACATTTTCAAAAAGGAAATGATGCAAGTAATCCAACTAGCATAACAGTTTCCTGCAAAATTTAACATTGTTTGAGAAAATCTCAAAATTTGATTTTGCTTTACTGACTCGAGGAAGTTATACGGACTATAGAGTGATTCAGCTTCCTAGCGACGGCCCGTACATTCATAGGACGGCATCGAACCCGGGCATCGAACTATAGATTTCAAGTTGTAGTGCTTTTTTTTCATCTCGTTTACAAAGAAAAGAAACTGACAGAACTGGCAAGGTTCTGCAAAGGCTCCGTACCCCGGCGTACTCATGGTTCTGCGGGTACCAAGTGGCTTTATTACCCACACCAAATGTATACTCTCATATAAAGCACCTCTGCAATCTATACATTTGCTATGATGAACGACGATATTTTGGCTAACCTTGGTAGACTGTCCCACAAACTCGGTTCCGTCCCTTGATATGGAGCAATACATACTACATAACACTCACGTCCTGTGACGCCCGGCTCAGTTTCCTCCACAATCCGCTTCTAAATATTCAAATCTAAAAGCCCCTTCCCCTTCATTAAAAAAAATCGATGACAACAGATGCATACATTACATTGATAAATATGAAATTCTAAATGATGAGCAATTTGGCTTTAGATCTAAACATTGTACCTATATGGCTATCTTGGAATTTATTGACAAAATTAGTGATTCAGTTGAAAACAATGAGACAACTGTTGGGATTTTCTTATACTTGTCAAAAGCCTTTGACACTATCGACCATAGTATTTTATTACATAAATTGGAACATTATGGCTTTTGAGGAAACGTTTTAAAATGGTTTGAAAATTACTTACAAAAGAGAAAACAGTATGTGTATTACAATATTTGTAAATCTCAATATAAAGATATAATATGTGGAGTGCCCCAAGGCTACATCCTAGGCCCATTATTGTTCATTTTGTACGTTAATGATATTATAAATACCTCCACCATTCTAAATTTTGTCTTGTTTGCCGATGATACTACTATAACTTATTCACATAAGGATATTGTGTCTAAATACGATCTTATCAACAATGAATTAAAAGAAGTTAATAACTGGTTTAAGGCAAATAAGCTATCAGTGAATGCAAGCAAGACTATTTATATGGTGCTTGGTCCAAATCACAAAACATCACGCATCTGCTCATTCAAATGTGTATGTATTGCTGTAGTTGTTGTTTTGTTGTATTTTCAATGAATGAAATAAAGATTGATTGATACCCACATACCGCTGCATTGTACAGACCTACTCGTTTTATTGACCGCGAAAATTTACTAGCCCTTCTCTCTCACCGAACCTGTTTGAATTTGATAGGAATATTCTTTTGAAATAATTGTCCAACTATATACTATGACTTCGGTATCAATTACCCTGCTTCATTGTCAATCTAAATTCGGTAGCACAAAGACCAGTCAAGTTGTCACTTTACACACGTGGCTAGCTCTACGTCTTCAAATATCGCCGCGCTGCTGAGAGGTGCATTGATTGGCTGGTCGGGGCAATCTGGCTAAGTTGTCGCTTACATACACAAACGGCAAGGCAGTGAGAGATTGTGCGACGTCAATGTGATTGTTTCATCTTGTTGTATAATTAAATTGTTTTATTTGCTTGCTTGTATGACGTATATGGACGCACCCTTAGACTTCAAGGGGGGGGGTTAGAAAGTTGGGGTCGGGGAAACTTTTTTTTTTATCATGCATGTATACACAGTTAGGTGGGGGAACTTTGTTTTAGCGTTGGTGGGGAAAGGTTGTTTTGCTCATGTAGTGGGGAAAGTTTTTTTTCTTCAAAACTTCCTAGCCGTACGAGTCATTTGGTTTGACCTAAACTTTGGACTCCAAATGAAACATGATACTATATCAAACAAGCTGATAAAATACCAATTGAATAATTTACTACTTTCCAGAGACCTACAAAAAAAAGCATTAAATGTGACACATTTGTTAGGAATATAGACATGATGGTGAATTATTTGATAGAAATAATCAATTGCATATATAATTTCGGCCTTCGTGGGTAATGTATGGGCCAACTGATGAGTAAATAGATAAACTACGATGGAAATCATGACAATAGCGTGCTTTTGTGTTTTGTTTTTTGTTAAAATAAGTCAACTGGCAAAATTATTTTCTCGAGAGTTTTAGCTTTGCTTCACTTGCGTATGTGAAGCTAATATGTGATCAAGCAAAATCAGTCGGAAGTCGAAAAATTGATTTTGAGGAAGTATTTCCTTTTGTTTCCCATTGTTTTGGAAACTCTTTAACTGCTACATACCGTATCTTTTGAACTGGTTGTCCAAAATCAATGGGATTTTCTGCAAAATGTTGCTCTGCAAATGCTGTTTACAATCCTATAAGAATTTTTCTACATACTAGAAAACGTTTTTGATAAGAAGAAAAATCGATACAATACGTCGTATAGCCTTAAGTTGTATCAAGTTAGATTATGTCCCAAAATTGGTTGCATGGTTACAACGCATATTACTAATTTTAGACATTTGTGTCTTCAATGAGAAGTTTTCATCATCAATTTACTTTTTTATAATTATCTTTACACACAATATTCATGAGGAAACGTCTTCCAGCCTTTTTGTTTGATAGACCTCCTCACTTTGTGAGGTGGACTATCAGTGCTGCACCCGATTAGTAAACGGTTTGCCAATAGCTGTTATTTCATGGGTTTGTGAGCATATCCTATTCAAAGCAAACACGACTACAATAGAATACTATTGATGCTTCTCTGCTGATATGCCAACGATAAAGATTCAACAACTTAGGGAGTACAATTATCAGAACAGTTTTCATTCTATTGCGAATAATTCAGAATTGGAAGCATTGACTTGACTGCAAGCGAAGTTTTGTATTATCTAAACTACCGTATTCACTCGATAGTTAGCACATGTGCCTACTATCGAGGGCTTTTGAAAACGTGCAAAAACGAAAAAATTGAACAGCGCCATCCACAAAAGTGACAAAAGTGTAAAGGGTTTTGAGCAAATCATCGATACACATAGCTATATACGAACAATTAAACCTACAAATTTGCATGTTAACTACATTAGCTCAGTTGGTAAAGCGACAGAATTTGAATCAGGCTCGTTATAAACTTTTCTGTTGTTTAATTTTTATTTTGGGGTTTGAGCTTTTCTTGATAAATTTAATCTTTTTTTTGCTTTGTTTTTCATTTTGTTTCTTTATTGTTTCTTATTTGCTTTATTCTGTTTTGTTTTCTTTTTCTTCTTTCTTTTTTGTTCTATTCATACTGGGGTCATGGGCTATTTATTCAACAATGTAGTTGGGTATGCCCTCAATGTTAATGAGGTGGTCATGGTCCTCTTTGCCATTACACGCTACAGAAATTCCATATTTTTCAAAGGCTCTGATTATGGTTCCCTTCTATCAAATGACTATAGACTGAGTTCCGCAGTCTATTTCAAAATACTGACTTCGTTTTACATCAAGAAGGACACAATAGGGTCACTCCATATGAAATCAAGGAGGCGTCCCACCTGACCCCTTCAGATTTGCTTTATATTGTAGTCATATGTTGTACCTGTAAAAATATTAAAAACCTGCAAATTTGAGGTCTATAGCTCTTACGGATTTTCTGTGGCAGCCATTTAAAGTTGGAGTAGGTGGGTCTAAATTTGGACCAAAAAGTTGCCCTTTAAATAAATTTCATCTTTGGGAGTCTGTGCCTTCTTTATAAAAAGAGAGAGAGGTCTGAAACTTTGTATACACACTAATTGCATGCCCAATTTGTCAAAAAATATAAAATAAAAAAAATCTGTAATTGTGCGTTGTGTCACGGGGTCATTAAATATGCAAGAAAAAATGTAATGTTTTGTAAACTGGCAAGTTTAGCCCCCCTAAATTCACATTTTTTGTTAGATTAATTATTTTTTGTTATCACTGATGCTATGTTTAGGATAAATACAATGCATATCCAAAAAATTTAGGTCACAACTCATTTACATTTCGAACAGCGCCCTCACGAAGATGAAATTTATTGCAAATTCAACATTTTCAGCGGGCCCAAAGTCGATGTGGTCCACCTTCAAAATTTATAAAACATCACTTTTATATAACTACTAGTCTTGAATTACAACTTTGGTAAGTCCCAGTAATTGTATAGGTTGACTTCATATAAAATGACAAGCCCAAAGTTGACCATTTTCTTATGATTGCATGTAGTGCAAATGTGCCGAATTCGGAAGGCTTGAAAGTCAAATTGGCCACAATATTAAAAATAAATGATTAGATGAGTAGTTATTGGTCCTATTTACTTTTATTTCCATTTCATTTTCAATATATACAGATTTTCTATGGTAGCCATTTAAAGTTGGTGTAGATGAAAATTAATGCAAATTCACCATTTTCAGGGGGCCCAATGTCGATGTGGTCAACCTACAAAATTTATAAAACATCACTTTTATATGACTACTAGTCTTAACTTACAACTTTGCTCAATCCCAGTAATTTTATAGGTTGACTTCATATAAAACGACAAGCCCAAAGTTGACCATTTTCTTATGATTGCATGTACTGCAAATGTGCCGAATTCGGAAGGTTTAAAAGTCAAAATGGCCACAATATTGAAAATAAATGACTAGATGCGTAGTTATTGGCCCTATTTACTTTTATTTCATTTTATTTTCAATATTGGGGCCAATTTGACTTTCAAGCCTTCCGAATTCGGCACATTTGCACTACATGCAATCATAAGAAAATGGTCAACTTTGGGCTTGTTGTTTTATATGAAGTCAACCTATACAATTACTGGGACTTAGCAAAGTTGGAATTTAAGACTAGTAGTTATATAAAAGTGATGTTTTATAAATTTTGAAAGTGGACCACATCGACTTTGGGCCCTCTGAAAATGTTGAATTTACAATAAATGTCATCTTCGTGAGGGCGCTGTTCGAAATGTAAATGAGTTGTGACCTTAATTTTTGGATATGCATTGTATTTATCCTATATATAGCATCAGTGATAACAAAAAATAATAAAAAAAAAAAAATGTGAATTTAAGGGGTTAAACTTGCCAGTTTACAAAACCTTGCATTTTTTCTTGCATATTTAATGACCCCGTGACACAACGCGCAATTACAGAATTTTTTTATTTTTTATTTTTTGACAAATTGGGCATGCAGTTAGTGTGTATACAAAGTCTCAGACCTCTCTCTCTTTTTATAAAGAAGGCACAGACTCCCAAAGATGAAATTTATTTAAAGGGCAACTTTTGGGTCCAAATTTAGACCCCCCTACTCCAACTTTAAATGGCTGCCACAGAAAATCCGCAAGAGCTACAGACCTCAAATTTGCAGGTGTTTAATATTTTTACAGGTACAACATATGACTAAAATATAAAGCGAATCTGAGGGGGTCAGGTGGGGCGCCTCCTTGATTTCATATGGAGTAACCCAATAACGTGATATGGACATGCTTTTTAACCGCAAAGAAATCTTTTGCATTTTATAATTTTAACCTTATCCATTATACTTTTATAATTTTGTGCAATACGAAAAATAAAAAACAAAGAGCGTGTTAATAGTGAGCCAGATTATGCGGTATTTAGCTGGACTGCCACGCAGTCTATATTTGTTTATGTTTTACTAACCATTGCAAATCTAGACTACGCGGTAGTTTAGCTAAATAACGGAAAGATTGTCTCACTATAAACACGCTCATTGTGTAACATGTAAAATCCCGCTCCGATTCAATTGTGCCTGTTACATTGTGTGCTTTATTGAATCAGGGACCTTGTATAGAGGCCCTGCATGAAATTATCGATTGGCTCCAGACAAAGGATTTGAACCGGTGCCTTCACCGTAGTTATACGCCGTAGAAGTGACGTAGTTAATCGGATTAACTACCATAGCAATAGATGAATACAATTTCGACTATACCGCCCTGCACTACAACGTTCACGTGGTACCGATGCATTGAACCATAGATGTCAAAGAAAGGCTGATCACTCGCACCTGTAAGATACGTATCTTTGAAATGAGCGTTATTGTATTCAATCTATGTTTGCTGACATACACAGTTGATTAGTGCAATCTGTTTGTAGTGCAGGGCGGTCTCTTCAAAAATTGTATTCATCTATTGCTATGGTAGTTAATCCGATTATGACGTCACTTCTACGGCGTATAGCGGAGTGCAGTCCATTTGTCATCAACCTATTTGATCGTAGTGCAAGGTTATGTGTGTGAGACGAACTGTCACGGTAGATTGCAATCATGCTTTTGTTGAATGCATTTGAGTAGTCCGCCATATTTACGGGATGATACGTCACATGCAAGGCTGCGTTCACATAGAAGTATACTATTCGGGTATACGGTGCACGTTTTGCAGGTTCACGCGTATAGCTTAAATCGAGCAAGGCAATTTCATAGTACCGGGTCACATAAGGCTACGATCGCATAGAAGTATACTATTCGGGTATACGATGCACGTTTTGCAGGTGCACGCGTATAGATTAAATCGAGCAAGGTAATTTCATAGTACCGGGTCACATAAGAGCTATTCGAAAAGGCCGTATACCTGCGTATAGCATAGTATAGTGGGAATCGCGCGTGTTCGATTTTAGTGCAGCGTATACTAGACGTTCGCCTTTTGTATCTCTTTCCTTGTTGGAAAGGTATAACGTTGTGGAGATAGGAACATGTACGACCATCCGGGACCTACTCTGCCATGTTTGGCTGAGTAACGCTACGTTGAACACGGTCTTTTGTGCCTATGTAAATTATCCTCTGACAGGTATTGTGTTGAGAAATGACCTCACGACTTTCACGTGCTTAGAATTGTACCATTGACATTTATCAACTTTTGACGTTCGGACAACGATCGGATCTTTCTATATATGCAGATCATATTCGTTAGCCTGATATCTGGCCTTTAAACTTACCAATATTCTTCAGAAACTTGCTCATACATCTTTACGGCATGAAATAGACGACATTTGTGTGATATTGGCAATGTCAAAGGTTACGATAATCTGGACTATTCTACTTTACGGGGAGTCCGAAAATGAACTTTGGCAGGGGCTGAAATGCATTTTTACTAGCGCAATCTCTGTTTGTAACTAAAGCATTTGGAGTTCCAAGACAATCCAGCGTGTATTTTTATTCCAACGGGCGGCCGGCCGGTCGGTCATGCGTGAGTTATTCTCGTTTTATACAGGTGTTTTACGTTTCATGTTAATTTACTATTCCTAGTCCACTACTCCGTCATTTATCCACCCCACAAGTAAAATGGACATGACGACCCCGGGATGTGGCGAGGTCAGATGCGGTTGCATGATGGTATAATTGAAGACCGAATTAAAAAGACTAGTTTGCGTCTGACGTCAGGGCAAAGGCGCGACGTGATTGGTTACTGACCTGCGCAGTACGGCATTTTTGGTCTGGTTGACAGGACGTCGTACGCAAACTAGTCTTTTCAATTCGGTCTTCAATTATAGGGAAGATTGTTGCAAATGGAAAAAGTCACAGTGCCTTCGGCGCATCAGGTCAAGAGGTCAAATGATGCCAATGATGTAAATAACGGAAGAACCGAACAATTCCCTCCAAGTAAATGCAAGCGTTTTCACGGCAAATCAACAGGGATCGTCGAATTGAAGGTAACACAAATGGGTACAATATGATGGTCAATATTGAGGTTCATTTAAATAGGTAGTGAAAGTGTGCATAAATATGAAAAATATGTTTTTTCAAATGGAATTTTACAGCTCTTGCGGTGACCCACGAACACAATGAAAAGGTCAATTTTCATCATTTATTTGTTCTGTTGCGTTCAACCATCTCTAACAATTTTTTCAATGTAAGTGCCTCTGGCCCTAGTGAAAGTAAAAACGGATACTATGGCCAGAGTTCTAGGGCTAGCGTATACCCAGAGAGTTGATATTCTTGAGAGGGCACTCTATTCACGTGGTTTCTTTTCCAACGCTAAAAGATCACGATTTTTGGTGGTTTGCAAATGAAAAGTGTCCGCACTATCGATTGATTACGTAACTGTTATGAATAATATATTAGGTTTTCAATGCAATCGCCTCGACCCATTAATACATATTATCTGTATTATCAAAGTACTTGGAACAGCAATCCGGTGAGTTCACTGAACTACGCCCTAATACTGATGGAGTTTTAATGGCGTTAATCCTCTCCATACACAGATGAACAAATACAATAGATGAAGGTCAACATGAATGACCTCCTATGTGACATGTTATATGTGATGTACAAAAACCTGAATATCAAAAAGATCAGTATTCGTTTGTGCATATGAACTGCACATTTACGTTGCTAAATATTACTCATCATATATAATGACAAATATTGGTATTATGACAATACGGTATATACATTGTATATAAAACGACTAATAGATCCTACTATCATGGCGTCAGGTCAATGTTCATCATATCCCGTATGTTTCTTAAAATTCATTCATATTTGAGACAAATTGCTGTGCCCATTTTATAGGTGCACAGGTAGATCCGTGTTTTTTAATTTTCATTTCCTTTTAATGAAAGAATTAAGGTTTTCCACTGCACGGGGGGCCACAAGGGTGATACTAATTTTAATGCTATATTTTCAAAACGAATACTAGCCTTGATCAAGTCTTTCTCCTTACTTTTTCTCTGTTCATGCTCTTAATATGGTTGAAGAATCCCTCAGATTTTTAGTCAGGTCAGAATTTTTGTGTAGGACGAAAGCCTTGACGGGTTTGTAATTGGATTAAATCTGGCCCTACACAAATGAATGGGAGAGCAAATAATCTGCAACACAGATCAGAAGAAACCAATCACAGGCTTCCCCTGTTTAAGTCACTGCTATTTGGGAATCATAACTTTTAAAAAGGACCAACTTTGAATTTCATTTAAAAAAAAATAATGGTTTTGTTTAGAAATGTTCAACTATAAGAACTATATCCCATTCTTAGGAAATCATATAACCATCATAAAGGAAGTGACATTATTTGTATAAATATTATATATTTCTTTCTACATTTTGTGTATAATTTGCAGTACAACCCTACTAAAATAAATGGACTTTCCCAGATTTTGAAAAATAACTGAAAGCCTCCCATGGTGTATTATGTAATCAATTACCAACTCTACAAGTCCTTGGTGCTGGGCAACATGAGCTAGGGAGGAAGTATACCTTGTGGGCATGGTGTCTAATTTGCTCAAACACTACCCCTGTAGTGCACAGTATGCCTGGGGTAAAGTATGATAAGAAAGTCCACAATCTAGTAATTCCAATATCAAATAGATTTTCACAAATTTATGATGGTAAATAAATATCTTGAAAGAATAGATAACTTCAAAACTTTGGAAAGTAATAGAAATTTTTGGAAGGTGTGGCAAAGCTTCCATGAATTTTACATTCACTAACTATGGACGCCAAAGGACTTGAAACTGGCAACATGAGCTAGGGAGGAAGTATACCTTGTGGGCATGGTGTCTAATTTGCTCAAACACTACCCCTGTAGTGCACAGTATGCCTGGGGTAAAGTATGATAAGAAAGTCCACAATCTAGTAATTCCAATATCAAATAGATTTTCACAAATTTATGATGGTAAATAAATATCTTGAAAGAATAGATAACTTCAAAACTTTGGAAAGTAATAGAAATTTTTGGAAGGTGTGGCAAAGCTTCCATGAATTTTACATTCACTAACTATGGACGCCAAAGGACTTGAAACAAGTCTAAACGAATACGTGTTCCCGATTGGCTCTATAGCGATTTCACAAAAAAGGTATTTCTAGTACAATGCAGCGTCGGACTCTAGCTGAGAGCGTAGCCTAAGTCATTATAGACTCCAAAAGGGGCTCTCCATACACAAATGAACAAACACAAAGGAGGGTAGTCTCCTCCGTGATCAGCTTGATTTCGATGGAGCGAAACCAAATTGGCTGCAGAGGAGACGGGTAATTTTGCCATGCAAATGAGGTGAGTGTCATAGCCCTGGTATACCGTCCAAATTTTAAAAACCTAAACCATATGTGGGCAAATTCATTTTTTTAATAGATGCACTATCTAATTCTGCACATTATGACACCTCATTGAATGCAATGTGACCTCAAGAAGTAAAGTTACAAGCATTTGATAAGACGAAGAAAATGGGTAAACTGACATACTCGCTATTCGCTATACGAAATACGCTCATTCGATCAGGCTGAGTTCACATAGTATACTCCTATATGAACTCAGCCTGATCAATGAGCGTATAGCCGTATACCGTATACTTCTATGTGAACTCAGCCTTATGGAGGGACTGGAAACGGCTTACACCCATTGTACCATGCGAGTTGCTGGTTTACAAATTATCCTCAGTTGAGCAAGCATGAATAATACGTTGAACAATAGACCCTGGTACGAAGCCAAGCACAGTTACAACACAGCGCGTGGCTTGTCTTGTACATTGCGAAATGAGCCTACATGTTTGCCTATAAGGCTGCGTTCACATAGAAGTATACGGTATACGGTATTCGCTATACGAAATACGCTCATACGATCAGGCTGAGTTCATATAGGAGTGTACTATGTGAACTCGGCCTGATCGAATGAGCGTATTTCGTATAGCGAATAGCGAGTATGTCAGTTTACCCATTTTCTTCGTCTTATCATATGCTTGTAACTTTACTTCTTGAGGTCACATTGCATTCAATGAGGTGTCATAATGTGCAGAATTAGATAGTGCATCTATTAAAAAAATTAATTTACCCACATATGGTTTAGGTTTTTAAAATTTGGACGGTATACGCTGCACTAAAATCGCACACGCGCGATTCCCACTATACTATACTGAACGCAGGTATACGGCCTTTTCGAATAGCTCTTATGTGACCCGGTACTATGAAATTACCTTGCTCGAATTAAGCTATACGCGTGCACCTACAAAACGTGCATCGTATACCCGAATAGTATACTTCTATGCGATCGTAGCCTTATGTGACCCGGTACTATGAAATTGCCTTGCTCGATTTAAGCTATACGCGTACACCTGCAAAACGTGCACCGTATACCCGAATAGTATACTTCTATGTGAACGCAGCCTAATGACAGACTCTAGAAATGCCAACATAAATCTTCAAAGAACATCATCTTAAGAATTATTTCAGTATCGAAATCAGTAGGAATACCAAGCTTACGGTGTACACATTCCAGAAAATATAATTTTGTTTGTTCTAGCATTCTGTATCTCCACAAAATTATCACATTTTGTCTTCAAAATCCTATGTAAATGATTTTCCATGCTACACAGAAATTGTGTTCGACAAAGGATAGACATTTTACACAATTTTACATAACTTAAAAAGATATTGGAATATTTTGATGTTTTTTTAAATATTTAGTAGGGCAACATGAGTAAATAATAAAATTCAAACATAGCGCCCTCGGCGCAACTCGCATACAATCGAAGGTCGAAAAGATAATCTGATAACAATAGCTTGACAATAGCTATCAATAATCTGTTTCCAGTCCCTGATTGAATGGCCAAAAATACGCCAACAATGACATAACAGCAAGCCAAAGACGAATTCTGATCAGCAAGTGGGTTGGAGAAGTATGGAAGGACATTACAATGAAGGAAACCAGACATAGACCTACTGTACATATTTCGAGGAGCATAACAAACACCAATAATATTGGTGTCGTATGACCTTTGACATGCATGCATTCTTTTGTCGAGAGTGACATGGTCTTTCAATTCGTGCCGAGTGTCCTTGTCAGACTTGACTATGCATCAGTGGTCATGAAAGGATTCAATACCTCTGCCCCAGTAATCCCAAGCAATTGTCTGACATTGCTCCTCGGAAGATGTATCATACTCCTCAAATGATAGTCATATAACGACCAAAAGATAAATGACTGACTATCATTGAGGACTAAGTTCCGCAGTCTAGGTGAAGCCCCGGGGTGAAGCTGAGTCCTATCAAAATCAAACAGGAAAATATTTCGTGCCTAATTTTAACACCGGGCTTTTTTTCAAATGTAGGCTATATATCCAAGAACTATGTTTTTATTCAACATTTTTTATTCAACATTACTGGAAAAAAAAAGTTTTTTATTTGACCGAGAATTTTCAAAGCAAAAGGCGTATTTCTGAATTGTGCTGAGTTCAACATGTATCGACCGACTTTTAGCACGACTATGCGTAACAATTCGCAAGGGAAATGTTACGTGTAATCCGATTATCACTGGATCACGCTTTTGAGTTCTGCACCACGATCGATATGATCGCAACACAAGGTCTATGGCATTCAACGCCATTTATTGTTCTATTGTGTCCCAGCAGCTATGTCTGCCATTGAGGTGTAGCATGGGTGTAGGAATGCATGAAATTGGATGTAGGGGTGAAATTTTAAAGTTGATCCAATTATTCGCCAGCGAAGTGTTACGTGTAATCCGATTATCACTTTGTCTATTAGACACGAAATGTGCGTATTTATTTGCCTTCAAAAAGGTGCGTGATCCAGTTACCAAGGAGTTATGTAACCACTCCACTTTTAATCCAACTGATCTCTAATTGTTCCTTTGGTAAAAAAAAAAAATAAATAAATAAATAAATAAATAAATAAATAAATAAATAAATAAATAAATAAATAAATAAATAAATAAATAAATAAATAAATAAATAAATAAATAAATAAATAAATAAATAAATAAATAAAAAGCCCACAAAAACCCTTCAAGAATTGTCACATGTAGGCCTATATTCGTAGTTAAAAAAAAGACCTGTAAAACAAACATGGCAGAGAAAAAAAAATCTAAATAGTGAAATACTGAACAGATTTGAACTTCGTCGAGTCTCGAAGTCCGGCGTTTTCCAAACTGAGCTAATGGGGTTCAGACATACATTTGCAGGTTGAATTGTTCGTATATAGGTATGTTTTGAATAAATAACCCATGACCCCAGTATGAATAGAACAAAAAAGAAAGAAAGAAGAAAAAGAAAAGAAAAAACAAAACAAAATAAAGCAAATAAGAAACAAAAAGAACTAACAAAATGAAAAACAAAGATTAAATTTATCAAGAAAAGCTCAAACCCCAAAATAAAAATAAAGCAATGGAAAAGTTTATAACCAGCCTCGAACTCCTGCTCAGTTCGCTCTTCTTAAGATGAGTAAAAGTCTGTCGCTTTACCAACTGAGCTAATGTAGTTAACACACAAATTTATAGGTTTAATTGTCCGTATATAGCTATGTGTATCGATGATTTGCTCAAAACCCTTTACACTTTTGTCACTTTTGTGGATGGCGCTGTTCATTTTTTTTCGTTTTTGCACGTTTTCAAAAGCCCTCGATAGTAGGCACATGTGCTAACTATCGAGTGAATACGGTATGCAAACATTTCATAAAACGTTATTATTGGTTATGGTTTGAAAAGTGTGTTAATACTAAACGAATTTTGTTATTAAAAGGGCATTTCGTGATCCACAGCCTCATCCCCCACTTTTCTCAAAAAAGTTGAGATTTTTATATCACTGGAAGACTCTGGCTACATAATGTATATGTACAAAATATTTCTTGCAGATTAATTCGTTTAGCAAAGATATCGCGAAATTTGAATTTCGTTCTGGTGCACCAGAACGAAATTACAACGTATTGTCTATGGAGCAGTGTAATACACATAATCATGCATAACTCGCAAACGCAAAATCGGAATCAACTGAAATTTTGGGAATATGCTTTTTTCGTGGATATGTACTGAAAAATGTCATAAAAGAAGGATGTTAGGATCACGAAATACACCTTTAAGTGACGTTTCTTGTGTTTAGACTTGCGTGTTTTTTTTTCTATAGGCTCTAGCTATAGGTCAGGCCATGATGATCATAACAATGACGACCGTCATGGATGGTAGGCTTACCCAAACAATGGGGAACCATGCAGGGATATGTAAAATCATGTAAAATCAAGTTTAGACTCACTGCCCCCTAATTTATTTCATTTTATTTTCATACATCAAGATCAACAAGATGATGATGATGATGATGATGATGATGATGATGATAATGATGATAATTATGATGATGATGATGATGATGATGATGATGATGATGATGACCCTTTTAAACATGTAAAATGACAATCTTTCAAATCCTGCGTTCGCATATTAATTTATTTTTAATTGCAATTAAAATATAACAACAGCAAGATAGTGATGACGATGATGTTGTTAATGATGATGATGAGCATCGTCATGACAATGACTGCTGTACAATTGATCATGCAGAAGGTGTGATTTTAACTATTTAGGCCTAGTACATGATTCAAACCCAGAATATAACGGCTGCTTTTTTTTATAATTTCACATCATAATGCGCGGTTTTCTTTTCATGCAAATCCGATGCAAAAAGCATCGCAAAAGCGAGACATAAAGCATGCATATTTGACCCGCAAGTATTACAAAACCGTGACATCATGGTTATAAGAGGAGGTATCCATACAAACTGCAGCAAAACTCTTCATTACTAACATTTAAGAAAAATCGTTGATATGTATATTAATTTCAATAATCTTCCTATACCTTGGTAGCGGTGGCCAGTCGTTGTTAATCCGTGACGAATTCACAGGTTTGCAATATCGTATTTGTTGTTTTATTCCATTTTTAGCGGTACCACCGGTGGACAGTCGTTTTATGATATTTTAATAAAGGCACTTAATTAATGCCCACGTGACCAGATGGGCGCTGACATTACAGCTTCTAGACAGGATGTCTGGAAAAGTGACCTTTGGCACAGTGGGTGGTCTTCATGTGTATTTCAATTGGAAACGGGGGATGCATGTCCAAATTTTCTAGCAAATTTGTCATTTTTTTGCAACTTTGTAGTATTATTGTTATTGTCAATAACTTTTTTTCCGTCTGTGAAAACTTCCAAAATTTAGTTCTTGAAAACAAACTAAAAAACAGAATCCCCCAATGTGTAATTATTTTGTCTTATACATTTTCAGCTATTTTGATGACATTTGTCTGTAAAATTCCTATCTCTTAGCATTGTAGCACATCTACTGATCACCTAGTGGTCTTGTTATGGCGGCGCCCATTGGTCACGTGGGCATTAAATTTAGTGCCTTTTATTAAATAGCCTATGCACACTGGCGGAAGGTGGAAGAGTAGTATGCAGTCATCTGTGTGGGTTTGAAGGGATGGAAGGATGCACGCCATCGGCTGAAACAATACCTTTATTCTCATTATTCTTCAAGACTTCAATCAAAATTAATATATAAAGTCACAAGTATACCAAATTCTAATCACACTAAATTTTGCATTTTAAAGGAATTACCTAGGGCTTAGAATCGATCAATCCAGTTGTTGCTATACACCTGCGATTGGTTCAAAAAGCGAGTACCGCGTTGACACACACGCGCTAAAGTGTGTGATATAGTGTCATATCCCCGGGTCATATCACGCGACTAAGAACCAATAAGATTGCAGGAAGCTTCTTAAAGGGCATTTCGTGATCCACAGCCTCATCCCCACTTTTCTCAAAAAAAGTTGAGATTTTTATATCACTGGAAACCTCTGGCTACATAATGTTTATGTACAAAATATTTCTTGCAGATTAATTCGTTTTGCAAAGATATCGTGAAATTTGAATTTCGTTCTGGTGCACCAGAACGAAATTACAACGCATTGTCTATGGAGCAGTGTAATACACATAATCATGCATAACTCGCAAACGCAAAATCGGAATCAACTGAAATTTTGGGAATAGGCTTTTTCGTGGATATGTACTGAAAAATGGCATAAAAAGAGGATGCTTGGATCACGAAATCCTCCTTTAAGTGTTTAAGAATTTAAGATATGATGCTAAGATTAAAAAAGGAATGTCTAGGGGTGATAATTTATCTTGTTGACTTACATTCACCAAAACTATTTGAAATCAGGCTTTTTGTGATTATTGTGACTTGACTTGCAACTTTTGCCAAATGACTTGACTTGCTTGTGACTTGGACAAAATGACTTGTGACTTAGACTTGAGTTGCAAAAAATGACTTGTTACCATCTCTGGTAGATCCATATCCCAATTCACATATATTTGGACTATTTAATATGCTATTTAGGCATACACGTTTTGGTTATGACTTTTAAAAAGTTATTACAAAAAGTATTTAAAATTTCCTCCAACCGACCCTACCCCATGGAGGGGATCCATACACTATTAAACAATTCTTTCTTTTGGCCTAAGTCCACCAAAATCTACCCTACTTTAAAAATACTAAGGTAAATATTTGACAATATGATCAAAAGTATTTCTTATCAAATTTGACCGTTATATTTGCCTACATCTCAAAATGAGAAAAATAGACATTGGTTTTACATCTGCCTCTATCTTTCTCTCTCAGCCTCTATCTCTCTCTTTCTTGCCCCTTTCTCTATTTACCCCTATGTCAATCATAGCCTTAATTTTTTCTCTCTCTCCTCCTCTCTCGAAGATGAGAGAGAGGTCACACGAAACCCGAAATGTGGGGATATTTGCAGGATTATCAGTCACAAAGTGGGGACACGGAATAAAAGTGTAGAGAGAGAGAAGAGAGGTTTGGTGATAGGAGATTTTTTTTTAAAGTGGGGACCCTAAAAATGACCCCATTATGGGGGGTCGCAAGCACATGTGCCGAGTTTGTGTAGAAAAAGGGGGCGCTCTATCGAGTAGTGGCATCGAAATAATGCTAGGACGTATGGTTAGCGCGTTGTGGGGAAACGATTTTTGGCCATGTCACCACTTCTACGGTTTCGCGGGAGAAAAAGGGAAAAAAAAAAAAAAAAAAAAATGAGGCTATGATGGACATAGAGCAGCTGATAGAGGTAGATAGTGAACCGGAGCAAGAGAGAGATAGCGGCTGAGAGACTGATGAGAGAGCCAAGGCAAGATAGAGAGAGACAGGAATAATAGGCAAGAAGAGAAAGAGAGAGACATGCAAAGAGAAATGGGATAGAATTCAATGATGTAAAACCCGCATTAAAAATTGAAAATCAAATTAGTCTTATCGATATTGAAATCCCCTTTTGTTCAATATCTATTTTTATTCTATATCCAGGCAACGCTACTCCAGATAAGCTTCTAAAAAGATGAATAAATATTTCATATATTCCATTTTATTTCTAAATTCTACCTGGATCATTTATTGTTTGAACGATAAAGCACTTAGTATATGGGAAAATACTGAACAAGTACTAACATGTTTATTAACAGGAATTAAATACAATTTTGTTTTTGTCTGTCAATTTGTTTGTTTGCTAGCTACCAAACTTAAACTCAGACATTGTAGTTTACATGTTATATGAACTACAAATTATATTTTGTGATTTCAAACAAGCCAATCACTCTCGCCCTCCTGTAAAATGTTACAAATTCCTGCAAACTACGGAACCCGAACATGTCGACCGGTCTGATTTTGAGGTAAAGGACATTTGTCAAAACTTATCAAAGCATTGAAACTTTTCATTAAAAAAATCACAATTGTACATTTTCATGACTATATTTCTAATTCATTAAAACCAAGATGTTTTTGTGTATCAAGTACTTTTGAGGGGGATTCCTCTATTGTACATGATGTAATGGTGTAATGCAGAAACAAAAAACACCCAACAAGACGTAAATAAACAAACTCCTCATTAATTTAATTAGTTTTAATTAATTAAAATTGTATTGAATTTACAAATTAAGTCGTAAAATTAATTAATTAATTATTTTAATTAATTAATTACACCCCAAGAAACAAACACGGTATCAAAGGTCATCTAGGGGCTCGCAGTAATGCACAAACAGGAGGAAAAAGGTGGCTAGAATAATGTTTGCTTTGAAAATTAAAATATATTTTAAAACTGTTCCATTCACTGAACACGTATTAGCAGGGTTTGTAATTTTCTGTCTAGGTAGCTTTATGTAAAAGATCTATAATTATTACCTTTATTGTTACCATATATTTTATGCAAGGAAAGAAATTTTAACCTTGAAATTTCATTTCTTTGATTTCCAATCCTGCACCCATTAAGGCCTATACAAATTCGCACATGATTGGAACAAATAAAAACTTGTCAACATAGGAGTAGCTGCCATGAGTAGTATTTAGCTAGCCTGCTTTCTGCTACTAGTATATTAGGAAAAACATGATCCCTTCAAATTCGAAAAAGCATCATTGTGTAATGAACACTGCATATAGCCCAAGTGACAGTAGAGAAAACTATAGCTGCGATGTAAAATATTTTTAGTTTGTCTAAAATTGTCTTCTGCAATTCTATGTAAACTACAGGGTGTCCCAGAAAAAGTTACAGGGCAAATGAATTTGGACGTAAGTTGAGAAATAGACATCAGAATCCTACAATCTAAAATCAGCGTGTAGCCCATTTTATTCTGCATCTTATACGCTAATTTTACTGGAATCGGTTGACTGATTGCGAAGAAATGAGCGATTACATAACGCATGCGTCAATTCCAAGTTTGAAAGAAAGATCATTCAACACAATGCACAGTGGCAGCTTATCCGTTATTCAATCCATGTACTATAATGCAGAGAAGCCTTGTCTTTTTTTGTGTGTGTAAGGTAAGGCTTGAAATGGGTCAAATCAGTCATGCGTGACGGTTGCCATGGAAACGGCGGCCATATTGAATTTTTCAAATATTACTGTGCTGTGTTTACAGCATAACTAGGTTATTGCTTTATATTTTTTTACTTTATTTGTTCGTTTGTTTTATTTATTTATGTCTTGTTTATGTGCTATATGCTCCCATCTTGTAAAAAGAAATCATAGAAAGTTAATTTGCAATTTATGTAAGAAATATGTTCACAAATGTTGCAGTGACCTATCTGCAAAGGAATTCAGAAGCAATGACTATACAAAATATTGGCATTGCTCCAGTTGTAATGAAAATTTGACACTGCCTTTTAATCATTTTACTGATGAACGTGAATTCCAACT
This sequence comes from Amphiura filiformis, assembly GCF_039555335.1. NCBI lineage: Eukaryota > Metazoa > Echinodermata > Ophiuroidea > Amphilepidida > Amphiuridae > Amphiura > Amphiura filiformis. The sequence goes on along the minus strand of NC_092633.1, from coordinate 53,884,586 downwards.
TGAATTGTATAGGTGTTTTGAGGACATGTCGGCTGATACTGAATATATGAAATCTCATTTCGATAACATGAAATACAATCCTCTAGATAATAATGATGCATTTGAAGTAAATGATTGTAATAATAACACACAATATTTTTCCACAGACAACTTAAAAGAAACAGCCGGTATAAAAAACAGCAATTTATCTGTCATTACTTTGTAGTAATGTAAGAAGTCTGACTAAAAACTTTGATGTATTAAAAGAATTACTGTCAGAAATTGATGTCAACTTTCAAATAATTGGATTGGTTGAAACTTGGCTGAAAGAAAAGCCTCATGATTACTATCATCTCAGAGGATATAACCTCGAATTGTGTAATAGAAATGACAAGAGAGGCGGTGGTGTATCTATGTATGTTGATGAGAATATTGCTTATAATGTTAGACATGATATTAATGATCTAAATCAGCTGAAGTATACTGAATCGTTGTTTATAGAAATTGAAAAAAGTAATTCGCAAAACATTGTAGTTGGTGTAGTATATAGACCACCTGACCAAAATATTGATGAATTTAATAAATATATTGATGCTGTATTATGTAAAATAACAGGTCAGGAAAATAAGCTCCTATATATAATGGGTGATTTTAATATAAACCTACTCAATGATGATGTTCATAAACCAACTGGTGAATTTGTAGATGTTATAACATCATATTCTTTATACCCTAGTATAACTAAACCGACTCGGATAACTAGAAAATCAGCAACTTTGATTGATAACTTTTTTACCAACAATTATGCAAATCAAACATCTGGCATTATTCTAACTGATATAGGTGACCATCTTCCTATATTCGTGTCAACAAACTTAAGTGTTTATGGTAAAAATACCAATGATGTTGTCATCGAAATTAGGGATATGAGTGTACAAAGCATTGATGCATTTAAAGATAAACTTAGCAAGGTTGACTGGGACAAGGTGTGTGATAATCATGATGCCAATGTATCATACAACATGTTTATTGATAAATTTAAAGAGGTATTTGATGAATGTATACCAAAAAAGGTAGTTAAGAAATCTCATACAAAAAATAGGATGCCTAGGGCACCTTGGATAACATATTCTCTACTAAAATGTATTCGTAGAAAGAACAAGTTGTTCAAAAAACATATCCAAAAACCTACTGATGCGAATGTACATAAATATAAGATGTATCGTAACAAGTTAAACTCCTTATTGAGGAGGGCAAAACAAAATTATTTCAGTTCACAACTGGACAAAGAAAGGTATAATATGAGAAATACGTGGAAAATTCTGAATTCGGTACTCAGATGTCCAAAAAAGACATCTTCTCACAAGTTTGTAAGTGACAATGAAACTTATAATGATCCATCAAAAGTAGCGAACAAATTCAATGAATTCTTTGCCAGCATTGGACCTACACTAGCTGCCTCTATAAAACACCAAGGTACAAATTTTGATGAGTATCTAACTAATAGTTGCAACTCTACTTGTTTTTTCAAACCGACCGACGAAAATGAAATCCTGAAGATTATTAATAACCTAGGTAATAGAAAAAGTCCAGGTTATGATTTAATAAAGTCTGACGTGGTAAAATTGGTTGCCACTGAAATTTTATATCCATTGAAAATCATTTTTAACAAGTCACTAACAGAAGGAATCGTTCCTGATGCTTTGAAAATAGCAAAGGTTGTACCTATATATAAGAAAGACTCCCCACAATCATTTGGTAATTATAGACCAGTATCTGTGTTGCCTTGTTTTTCTAAAATTCTTGAAAGAATTGTTCATGAAAGATGTAGTAACTTTTTAAATGCCAAAGAATTACTGTACAATAGGCAATATGGGTTTCGTCATAAACATTCTACGTATATGGCTGTATTAGACTTGATTAAAGATACAAACAAGGCTATTGATGATAATATGTGTACTGCAAGTATCTTCATGGACCTTTCAAAGGCTTTTGATACTATTGATCATGACATCTTATTACAAAAGTTGTACCATTATGGTTTTCGTGGTGTACCGTATAACTGGTTTGAAAACTATCTGTCAAACCTTAAACAATATGTATCTTTTAATTCTGCAAAATCATCTTATACCAGTGTGAAGTGTGGGGTGCCACAGGGCTCCATCTTGGGGCCATTACTATTTATTATATATATGAATGACATTAGCAGAACATCCAAACTTCTATCGTTTATATTATTTGCAGATGACACAACTGTTTTTCTTTCTGATAATAATATTCAAAGGCTTTGTGACAATATGAATAAAGAGTTGAAGGAGATTGTTAATTATAAATAATAGTTCGTATCTTTGCCACACCAAACCATTGTTCGAAAAGTACAATTTACTTAATATATGCCATCTGTATAATAAAGAACTGGGTATATTTATGTACAAATATCATAAGGGACTATTACCAAGATCATTTGACAACTTGTTCATAAACATGAAGTCTATTCACAATTATAATACCAGAAAAAAAGAGAATTATCGAACTGACATCCATAAAGTCACTGATGTTTAAACACTTGGTCCTAGGCTATGGAATAGTTTGCCAAATGAAATTAAAGAAGCTAAACTGGTAAATGAATTCAAAAATAGTATGTTAAGGTATCTAAAAGAAAACAAATAATGCCTCTTATAATTCATATTATGTTATTCACTGTACTACTTGATACTATACTACTGCTAAAATATTTGTTTGCTTAAAATTGTATTATGTTCAATTAAGATGGGTTCGTAAACCGTTTTATTTTATTTTTATGTTTATGTGTATATTCGTTGTTTTGATTAAATTATAATTATTTGTTAGCTAAAAGGTGGTACATCGTTATCAGGCCTCGGCTTTGTGATGTACCTACCTTCATCAAATCTTGTTAATCCACAATAATTGTATATAATATTGATATAATGTTTGTATGAGATTGATGAAAAATAAAGATTGATTGATTGATTGATTGATTACGCTTGCGCGCAATTTTCCCCTAACTTCCTGAAGTCCAATTTCCATGAAGTTTGGCACAGTTATTCAGACTAAATCAGTCTAACAAACAATGAAGAGATTTTGCAAGAAAAGTGTTGCTAATTACTCAACTGACACTTGCCTCATTCACCTTCAAGATCATATCAGAAAGAAAACTGCTGCTGGCTTCTATACTGGGATGGTTTTATTAGATATCCAGAAGGCATTTGACAGTGTTGACCATAACATCTTGTGTAACAAACTGTCTGCCATGGGTGTTAAGTCCACAGCCTGGTTTGAATCATATCTTTGTGATCGTAAACAAATTGTTCAAATTGATGGGGTTGAGTCTGATCCTCTTGTCATAACATGCGGAGTTCCCCAAGGCAGTATTTTAGGTCCTCTTTTATTCCTATGCTATGTTAATGACATGTCCACTTCTATTAATTGTATTATGTTGCAGTATGCTGATGATAGTGCTTTGATATATTCCGACAAAGATCCAGAGAGAGTCAGTCATGTTCTTCGTGATAACTTGGAGAGCTGCAATAAATGGCTTATAGAAAATAATCTCTCTCTGCACACAGGCAAAACTGAACTGATTCTCTTTGGATCGAAGCGTAAGGTCAATAATGTTTCTGATTTTTCTATCATTCTTAACAATGGTCAAATAATTAAGTCTAAGCATACTGTTGTTTATCTTGGTCTAGAACTTAATCAGTTTCTTGATGGTGAGGAAATTGCAACCAAAATTGTGAAACAAGTTAATTCTCGTTTGAAATTCCTCTACAGACAAGCAAATTTTTTTAATCAAAAAGTGAAGAAAATGGTCTGCTCAGCTCTTGTTTTGTGCCTGTTTGATTATTCTATTTCCTCCTGGTATTGTGCCATTTCTAAATATCATTCGATCAGATTGCAGCGAGCTCAGAACAAAGTTATCAGATTTATTCTGGGCAAAGATCACATGTATCATATTAATAAAGCTGACTTTCAGGATTTAGGCATTTCAAATATCAGGACAAGGGCTGAGCAGCTCCGTTTGAACCATGTTTTTAATATTTTTCATGATGTTTGCCCAAGCTATATGAAAGAAAACTTTGTCAAATTATCTCATCTTCATCGTTATAACACTAGGGGTAGCAATTTTAACTTCCAAGTTCCAAAAATCAAAACAGCAGATTCTGCTTCCTTTTTTTACAATGCAATCCATGATTGGAACAAACTTCCTGAAAATGTCAAATTGTGCAATATAAAATCAAGGTTTAAAAAGATGCTAAAATTATCCTCTTAGACCACATGGTTATATAGTTTTAAATATTGTAATTTAGGTGTTTCATGTTTTAAATAGTTGTAATATATATATTTTTTCATTGTTAGTTATAAGGACACCTTTGGAAATAAGTCGCTGACTTTAAGGGATATCCTTGGCATATTATCGTGTCAATTTTTATGTTTTAATTTGTATTTTATAATAATTATGTTTTTGTATATATGTTCTGTGCAATATGTTATTTGACTCTTACGATGATATGCTTAATAAACTCAAATCAAATCAAATCATTACCTTAACGAGCTCGTTAATTTTGAAATTTGATGTTTTCCCGCCAAAATGTGAAGAAAATTATCCATATTTAACGACCTGAATAATTTTTCAAAAAAATCTCTTCATTGTTTGTTGGAATGAATTATTGTGAATTACTGTGCCAAATTTTTAACAAGATCTGATGACTAGAAGTATTTCAAAAACTACGCGCAAGGGTCAAAAAGCCGAAACTTAACATTTGGCGTAATTTGCATTTAAAGTCTAGAAACACTGAATTTTAAAAATTTGGTAAAACTATTCAAAACAAAATATTTTTTCATTATAGATTTTTGAAAGTCTATTTTATTTTTCATTTGAGCATAATCTAGCAGTTGATGTTGTTGTTGCAAACTGTGCACACAGTAATAAAACAATAATTTGTTTAAAATATTTTGTTTTTCTGATGACTTGCAGTTAATGTAAGATTTCTAAATGTGTGGCTATAGTGTAAATGATGATGACGACGATGATGATGATGATGATGGTGATGATGATGGTGATGATGATGATGGTTTAGATGATGATGATGGTTTAGATGGTGATGATGTTGTTGTTGTTGTTGTTGTTGGTTGTTGTTGATGATGATGATGATGATGATGATGATGATGATGGATAATACAAATGATGTCAGATGATTATTAGAGTCGTGATGGTGACGATGATGGCAGTGATGAGGAATTTAATTTAGTATGAAATTCTCAACCACCCACCCCCTCCCGCACCCACCAGTCAATGTTGTTTTGATACTGAGACAGGCAATTGGTCTAGTATTGGTCTAGTATTTTTGAGTCGGAAAACAATCCTTCGAGGAAAAAGTTGCTATTGAAAGTGAACTCCTTCGACAAGACATTGTTAAGTTGCGAGGTGAAAGTTCTGATCTGCATGCTTTTCTAAACAACGCAACTGCAAACGTAATATGTTCCGTAGTATTTGGTCATCACCACGATTACAATGACGACAGATTTAAAAACCTGATGCATTTAGCGAACCGTTTTAACGACGCTTTAGGTGCAGGAGGATTACAGCACCTTCTGCCTATTTTAGCTTTACTTCCATCCGAAGCGAAACGTGAGATGAATGCTACTGAGGGGCCAATACGACACTTTATAATCGGCATTGTAGAGGAACATCGTGGGAACTTCAATTCTGAGCACATCGATGACTTTGTAGATGCGTACCTTCATGAGCAAGAACAACAAAGCGATTCAATTACTGATTTGCGTTCGTTTCTTACTGACGATAACATGAGAGGTAATCTAACCAACCTGTTCGTTGCAGGTGCCGATACCACATCAACTGTCATTTACTGGGGGATATTGTATCTGCTTGTCAATCCAGACATTCAAAGTCGCCTACAGGCTGAGCTCGACTCTGTTGTTGGACGCAATCGCTTTCCAAGAATTTCTGACACTCGTGCCGTCATTCAAGAGGTGTTTCGAATCGCAAGTCCAGTGCCCCTTGCACTTCTACATATGGTAAACGAAGACACCACAATTGGTCCTTACAATGTGCCAAAGGGTGCAATCGTTGTGCCTAATATTTGGGCCATACATCATGATCCTCAAGTGTGGAAGGACCCAGACGAATTCCGACCTGAGCGATTCATGAACACTCGTGATAAGGTTCCCGAGGTCATTCCATTCAGTGTTGGTCGTCGAAGTTGTCCAGGTGAAGCTTTGGCCAGGCCATGGTGTTCATATTCTTTACGCATCTTGTGCACCAATTCACATTTGTAATACCTGAAGGATCTTCGAAACCGTCCATGAAGGAGAACTTGGAATCGTCTACAAACCAGCAATATTTATGGCGCGTGCCGTAGAACGTGATTTAGACTAAGAAAATGTTAATTGTTTTCTTCATTGGCGTGATTAAGAATAAATATACAGGAAAGCCATCATTGTATTCGTCGCTACTCGCGCTCGGCGACTTACGTAAGACACTTCATGTTGTTATAGGGATGGGACGGTTTATAGTAAACAGTTATTCGGCATTATGCGGTAATCACGACGAATACCAGTAAAACATTAACTTGTATCAAGTTTGATTATGGCAAAAGTGCTTACATGTTCCAAAATTGGATGCATGGTTACAATGCATATTACAAATTTTAGAAATTTGTTTCTTCAATGAGAAGTTTGCATTATCAATTTACTCTTTTTTATAATTATATTTGGACACATTATTATACATGACTGTAATTCAAAAAGCAATAATGTTCGGGTCTTATCAAAGCTGATAAAATACCAGTAACAGAATATGACATTAACAATATACGCTCGTAGTATCCGAAATTGAATAGTTCAAACAAGCAATTTGACTTTCATTTACTACTTTCCAGAGACCTGCACAAAAGCATTAAATGTGACACATTTGGAATATAGACATGATGGTGAATTATTTGATAGAAATAATCAAATGCATATATAATTTCGGCCTTCGTGGGTAATGTATGGGCCAACTGATGAGTAAATAGATAAACTACGATGGAAATCATGACAATAGCGTGCCTTTGTGTTTTGTTTTGTGTTAAAATAAGTCAACTGGCAAATTTTTTTGTCGAGAGTTTTAGCTTTGCTTCACTTGCGTATGTGAAGCTAATGTCATCAAGCAAAATCAGTCGGAAGTCGGAAAATTTATTTTGAGGAAGTATTTCCTTTTGTTTCCCATTGTTTTGGAAACTCTTTAACTGCTCATATCTTTTGAACTGGTTGTCCAAAATCAATGGGATTTTTGCAAAATGTAGCTCTGCAAATGCTGTTTACAATCCTATAAGAACGTTTGGATAAGAAATTTAAGCAATTATAATGTTTTCAAAATAGCAGCAAATAGAAAATAAATACACATGTCTTGACTAAGGACACAATTTATGTAATGTCGTACTCATATATTCATGTTCTTCAATAATGTTGCCATCTATAAATGGAAAATCAAGACACCAACTGTTAAATGTTCGTAGATAGAGAAAATTAAACCATTGTTCAAGTCGGTGTATGTCACACAGTGACATCGCCCCGATATCTTCATGGTAGAAATTGCCATGGTAGGTTGAATCCACAGCCACCCATGATTATTTTATTCGGACCTTATGAGATGCATAATTAGCGAAGTGACCTGACTAAGGCTACTGACAATAGACGGGGTAATTGATTTCTCGCTGTGTGAGCAAGCTTGTATACGACATTGCGGTCAATGGTTTATACTCCCGCACTTTCGCACTAAGGGGCATTCGGTGAGAGCAAAATGTAAAAAATATGGGGTCATTGGGTGAGAGCATGATTTTTGGCATTCGGTGAGAGCAAAATGTAAAAAATATGGGGTCATTGGGTGAGAACATGACTTTTTTTTAATTGAAATTTTTGGGTGAGAGCCGAAACAGCGTCACAAAAACCTCGAAAATCGAATTTCTAGTTCGAAATGGCTTCAAATTTCATTGTTTTTTCAAAATAAGTAACAAAATCAGTAGTAAATGAAAGTTGCTGTTCAAATTGAAATGGTAAGGCTATTAGGGAGACAGATAATCTGGAAAAAGAGGGCGTCTTTGGGTAACAAAGCATGTGTTCGTAAAAAATATGGGGTCTTTGGGTGACAGCGATGCTGAAAAAGGGGGTCTTAACAGCCCTACATACGCGTCACCTCCAAAGTTGGAGTGCCCCCCGGGTTTATACTGTCTCCACTTGAGTGAGTGCCGCTATAGCCTGCTGCGCGCTGTAGTCTATACAGGACCAACGCAATATAAAATTAGAGTTTTGGTCAAATTTTGAGTTCAAAGCGCACGGCCAATTTTCAAAGCGCACGCTAACGACTATCATATCTGTTCAACACGTATTTTCAAGTGTATGAGACCACATCTGGTTTCTTGAGAAAAATTCATTTACGGGAGATATTCATCATTTTCTAACCCAGTATCCGAAGATTTTCGTCTGATATCAAAATCGTGCATAGCAATTCACGTGTATCGATCCCGTGTATTCATTTAAATGTCTCTGCTGCACCAAATAATTATTAGCCAGGCGATGTCGGTGTGTGTCATCAACATTCATCATAAATCATAATAAGCCTTTAAATTATATTTTGTATGCACAAAAAACCAATTTTTCTGAATTTTCCTGATAGGTCAGAGGGCAAAGTGTCCCAAAACTGCACAAACTGTCCCACAATGCATTACAAACTTCCAATTCTGATTTGGCTTATTCATTGTGATCACAGCAATGACAGCATACTGTTGAAAAGGAGAAAATTATAAACCGCCCGTGTCAGAAGAATTCAAATATCACAGATATAGGGGCCTCCTGTGATTCTTGAGTTATGTTGTAAAGGGGGCTGAAACAACAACACTTTTGTAAAACGTACATAACTCATTAATAACAATAAATCAAGCACGTTTTCAAAGTATATGAACTTTTGCAAAACATCAAAGTGTTATTTTTCAATAATACATTGATATAAATAATGAAAATCGATACAATACGTCGTATAGCCTTAAGTTGTATCAAGTTAGATTATGTCCCAAAATTGGTTGCATGGTTACAACGCATATTACAAATTCTAGACATTTGTGTCTTCAATGAGAAATTTTCATCATCAATTTACTTTTTTATAATTATCTTTACACACAATATTATACATGTAATGCAAAGCAAATATGATTGGGCTACTATGTCAAATAAGTTGTTATATAATCACAATAACAGAATACGACATTAATAGACCATTAACAATCAGTTGTAAAAGGCAGGCTATAGCATCGAATAGATCGAACAAACAGTTTGACTTTCATTTAACATTTTCCTGAGGCCTGCACAAATGCATTAATGGTGACAGTATCTGTGAAGAATAGTCATGATGGTGAATTATTTGATTGGAGTAATCAATTGTACATATAATTTCGGCCTTCGTGGGTAATGTATGGGCCAACTGATGAGTTCGTTGATAAACTAAGGTGGATATCATTATGACAATAGCAAGATCTCTTGTGTGTTTTTTGTGTTAAAATATTAACTCCACAGAAAAGCCTCTTCAAATATCGCCGCGCAGCTGAGAGGTGTATTGATTGACCAGTCGTGGCAATCTGGCCAAGTCATGAAGTAGTCGCTTTACATACACATATGGTAAGGCAGTGAGAGTACGGAAGTGAGATGGGAAACCCGCCTGACCCAGGATCAGTAAATGAGTACTTTCCATGATTACTGGGAAGTAGAAGGCAAACTATGGATTCATCGGAGGGTCCATGGATTGGGTAGATTAAAATATACACTGCAAAAACGCTGTTTATAAAGTTGTTTAAAATGGAGCTTAAACAACCCTGTGTAAACAACATAAAAACAGGCTTAAGGGATCTGGAATGAGCGTTTTGAGCGTTTCGACAGTTTTTTTTGGGGGGGGGGGGGACCTGAGAGCACATCAGACATATCGAATTGCATTCTGAATGCGAAGAATGTCTTTCTGATATCAAATAATTTTCATTTTTTGAAATTCACGTTATAATACAAATTTTATGACAAATTATTAAAATTTGATATTTTCCACATTTTTGATATATAACAGTCCTCGACGTAAATTTTATAAATCTAATGATATATTCTTAAAGTGTATGTAGCTGGGAGGAAAAGCCGAGGATCATTGAAAATTTTGACCTTTCATATTGAAGATATGGATTTTTTTCACAAAAGACCAATTTTTTTGTGTGTTTTGGGAAAAAATCCATATCTTCAATACGAAAGGTCAAAATTTTCAATTGATCGTCGGCTTTTCATCCCACCTACATACACTTTAAGTACATATTATCAGATTTATAAAGTTTACTTCGAGTACTGTTAAATATCAAAAATATCAATTTTAATCATTTGCCATAAAATGTGTATTACATTGCGAATTTCAAAAATCAAAATTATTTGATATGAGAAGGACATTCTTCGTATTCAGAATGCAATTCGATATTTCTGATGTGCTCTAATGTCCCACAATAAATACTGTCCAAAGGTTCATACCCCACCCCTTAAACAACTTGTTATGTTTGACTGAAGAGGTCCAACAAGTTGATTGATCAGCTATTTAAAGTCCTTTGTCAAGACCAAACGAAAAACTTGCGTTCTTCTGCTGTCAGTTTCGCTAGAAACCTTCTGGCTTTCTCAAGACGTTGATGATGTTATTGATTCATCTGCTTGGAGCGGGAATCTTGCCCGGATGTTATTGTTTTACCGGAAGTACTCCTAGTCTCCAACGTTAGTGTTGAACAGAGGATCGAAAATGTGCCTTAGTAAGATGTTCCCTCGTGTCTGTTCATGCTGTTGTCACCTCTTTTTCCGAATCCATACTGATTGCTTGACCCATCTTGCACTACAGTTTTCTTCCCTAATCAAGGATTAATGAGCTGTCTCAGTCTATTAAATAGTTTGCCCTTGACACGTGGTCAGTAATCGCTTAAGCCACATCTTCGATCATCTACTCAAGACCACCGAAGGAGTACTTCCGGTAACATCCTTCGGGTCAAGATTCCCAGTCCAAGCAGATGGGTCAATAACATCATCAACGCTTTGAGAAAGACTGGAAGGTTTCTGGCGAAACTGTCAGCAGAAAAACGTAAGTTTTCCTTTGGTCTTTAAATAGCTTACTTGTTATCTTATTTAAGCAAGGGTGACGTAAGTACGAGTCAATTGATTTGACCTAAGCTTTGGACTCCCAATAAAACATGTAATAACCTCTATTAACTGTTGACAGAAACTTGTTGTTGTTTGCTACACATGTATATCAATATGGTTGTTAATCTCAGTTCTGCTTTCGAGGTTTTTCTCGATACCCGTTCTCTGCTGTTATCTGCGGTTGCATTTCTTCTTCTTTTCTGGTGGATTAATACCCCGAGAAACTTGCCTCCTGGGCCAGTCAACTGGCCATTTGTTGGAAGCTTCCCAACTTTTGCATGGCAATCCTACATGTCTGGGTTAGGTCTCCATAAAATACTGACATATTTCGGGAACAAATATGGAAAGATCTGTACTTTGAATACGTTTGGAAGTTATATGATTGTTATTTCTGATCATCAGCTTCTTAAAGAGGCACTGAGCAATCCAAAAATCAACGATCGGAACTTCAACAACGTAGTAATAAAATTCTCTGGCGTAAACTTCATTACTAATGAACACTACCATCACTACCGTCGCTTTGCAATGACAACATTTCGTCATTTTGGAGTCGGAAAACAATCCTTCGAGGAAAAAGTTGCTATTGAAAGTGAACTCCTTCGACAAGAGATTGTTAAGTTGCGAGGTGAAAGTTCTGATCTGCATGCTTTTCTAAACAACGCAACTGCAAACGTAATATGTTCCGTAGTATTTGGTCATCGCTACGATTACAATGACGACCGATTTAAAAACCTGATGCATTTAGCGAACCGTTTTAACGACGCTTTAGGTGCAGGAGGATTAGAGCACCTTCTGCCTATTTTAGCTTTACTTCCATCCGAAGCGAAACGTGAGATGAATGCTACTGAGGGGCCAATACGAGACTTTATAACCGGCTTTGTAGAGGAACATCGTGGGAACTTAAATTCTGAGCACATTGATGACTTTGTAGATGCGTACCTTCATGAGCAAGAACAACAAAGCGATTCAATTACAGATGTGCGTTCGTTTCTTACTGACGATAACATGAGAGGTAATCTAACCAACCTGTTCGTTGCAGGTGCCGATACCACATCAACTGTCATTTACTGGGGGATATTGTATCTGCTTGTCAATCCAGACATTCAAAGTCGTCTACAGGCTGAGCTCGATTCTGTTGTTGGACGCAATCGCTTTCCAAGAATTTCTGACAAAGTAAATCTTCCTTACACTCGTGCCGTCATTCAAGAGGTGTTTCGAATGGCAAGTCCAGTGCCTCTTGCAGTTCTACATAGCGTAAGCGAAGACACCACAATTGGTCTTTACAATGTGCCTAAGGGTGCAACTGTTGTGCCTAATATTTGGGCCATACATCATGATACTCAAGTGTGGAAAGATCCAGACGTATTCCGACCTGAGCGATTCATGAACACTCGTGATAAGGTTCCCGAGGTCATTCCATTCAGTGTTGGTCGTCGAAGTTGTCCAGGCGAAGCTTTGGCGCAAGACATGGTGTTCATATTCTTTACGCATCTTGTGCATCAATTCACATTTGTAACACCTGATGGATCTTCGAAACCGTCCATGGAAGGAGAACTTGGAATCGTCTACAAACCAGCGACATTTATGGCGTGTGCCGTAGAACGTGATTTAGACTAATTAAATGTTAATTGTTTTCTTCATTGGCGTGATTAAGAATAAATATATAGGAAAGCCACCATTGTATTCGTCGCTACTCACGCTCGGCGACTTACATAAGACACTTCATGCTGTTATAGGGATGGGACGGTTTATATTAAACAGTTATTCGGCATTCTGCGGTAATCACGACGAATACCAGTAAACATTAAGTTGTATCAAGTTTGATTGTGGCAAAAGTGCTTACATGTTCCAAAATTGGATGCATGGATATGCATATTATAAATTTTAGAAATTTGTTTCTTCAATGAAAAGTTTGCATTATCAATTTACTCTTTTTTATAATTATATTTGGAAATTTGTTTCTTCAATGAGAAGTTTGCATTATCAATTTACTCTTTTTTATAATTATATTTGGACACATTATTATACATGACTGTAATTCAAAAAGCAATAATGTTCGGGTCATATCAAACAAGCTGATAAGATACCAATTGAATAGTTCAAACAAGCAATTTGACTTTCATTTACTACTTTCCAGAGACCTACACAAAAGCATTAAATGTGACACATTTGTTAGGAATATAGACATGATGGTGAATTATTTGATAGAAATAATCAATTGCATATAATATATATAATGTATGGGCCAACTGATGAGTAAATAGATAAACTACGATGGAAATCATGACAATAGCGTGCCTTTGTGTTTTGTTTTTTGTTAAAATAAGTCAACTGGCAAAATTATTTTCTCGAGAGTTTTAGCTTTGCTTCACTTGCGTATGTGAAGCTAATATGTGATCAAGCAAAATCAGTCGGAAGTCGGAAAATTGATTTTGAGGAAGTATTTCCGTTTGTTTCCAATTGTTTTGGAAACTCTTTAACTGCTCATATCTTTTGAACTGGTTGTCCAAAATCAATGGGATTTTCTGCAAAATGTAGCTCTGCAAATGCTGTTTACAATTTTTCTAGATACTAGAAAACGTTTTGATAAGAAGAAAAATCGATACAATACGTCGTATAACCTTAACTTGTATTATGTCCCAAAATTGGTTGCATGGTTACAACGCATATTACAAATTTTAGACATTTGTATCTTCAATGAGAAGTTTTCATCATCAATTTACTTTTTTATAATTATCTTTACACACAATATTATACATGTAATGCAAAGCAAATATGATTGGGCTACTATGTCAAATAAGTTGTTATATAATCACAATAACAGAATACGACATTAATAGACCATCAACAATCAGTTGTAAAAGGGAGGATATAGCATCCAAAATCGACATGATCGAATAGATCGAACAAACAATTTGACTTTCATTTAACATTTTCCAGAGGCCTGCACAAATGCATTAATGGTGACAGTATCTGTGAAGAATAGTCATAATGGGGAATTATTTGATTGGAGTAATCAATTGTACATATAATTTTGGCCTTCGTGGGCAATGTGTATTCCAACTGATGAGTTAATAGATAAACTACGATGGAAATCATTTTATGACAATAGCAAGGTCTCTTGTGTTTTGTTTTAAAATAAGACAACAGAATTATTTTCTCGAGACGTCTAGCTTTGAATTTGCTCACCGATAGCATCACTTTCGAATGTGAAGCTATAGTCGGTGAACAAGCTCGAAGCTAGATTTTTCGAGTAACAAATGATAGGCTATGTATCTAGGTTGTAGCTAGGCCTGGTTGGAAACATAATATCTTGTCTTGCCAAATGAAACAGCAAAAGTATAATAGCTAGTAACTGGCAATTTAAGTTAAATTCGATATTTTGCAATTTAAGGGAAAATGGGCCAAAAACATGCAATTTACATGTTTTCTTCAACATTTGCAGTCACAAAATTCAACGACTTGGCACAAGTCTAAGCATTCAAAATTTTGAGTATAGATGAGTTTGCTCATAGATTTAATATTTTATGTTAATCCTAATAATTAGTTGGAAAAGATATCAGAAAATGTGTTTTCCAAAAATTAGAATGCATGACCTGAAACTAGTATATAGGAAAACACCATAAAACGCACTTATTTGGCCTTTGTTTCCAACAATTGGGAATTTTCATGTGGCAAAACAGGATAATGTTTTTTTAATCCAAACATTTTTTAAGCGCTACTAGAATCGTGATTAGATCTAAAGTGCAACTGTGCTATTCAGGGATCGTGATTAGATCTAGAGATAACTCAGCGAATAATTAGCATGTCCCAATTGACTGACCAAGGAATATAAGGAAAGATTGATGCAAAGATGATAAAGACTTTATCTGAATAGTACAACCAGCATACAGCAATCTCAAGTCGTGTTCACACAGTCGGATTTAAGTCATCTAATACCGGTAATAAGACACTAATACCGGTTATAAGTCGCTTATTACCGGTAATATACACTTCTAGTGCCCATTTCTATTCATCGTTATGTATTCTTCTCCCGTGCATTATTTTCGCGAACTACCCATAGCGGCCTTCGCCGTTGGCCAAAGCGTTTTTAAAATGCGTTAAAAACAACTTGGTTTTAATACTAATTATTGCGTGTTCTAGGGAAGTCTGATTATCTTTATAAAATAGCAGGGTGGGCGGGTTTTTGCTGAAATATTTTTTATGTTAAAAGTGAAGCATTCTACGTATAAAGGAATATATGAATATTAACTGCACAACATGTAGAACGATTCGTGATGCCCAATTGTGGTACATTTGGTGTTGTTTAGGAGAGGGAGAATTTTATTTCAATTTTATATACGTCAAAATATTTTTTGAATTTACTGAAAATAGACGCTTAAAAAATGATGAAAAATCTATGTAATTTTTCATAGAACCCCGATAAAGATTACTGTATCGTTTTATGATAATCTAATCTTCCATTTTCTAAAAACATCTTGGGGGTTCTATGTGGAAATCTTGAATAAACTGGGGGAAAACCCAACGTCTATACTCCGGGGACTAAAGGCCTACAAGAAAATTGCAGAATTCCTATACATTGCACGGACAGATACCATGCACGATGCAGCCAAAATCGATATTATGTATTGTGTGCAGCACAATACACGTATTGTTGTATTTCTATGCTATACCCGAGAAATGTTGGAGTTGCCTATTGCCAAACCCGCGATTTGGTAGCCCAATTGGGCGACTTTTGAAGATTTTCCCCGCGACTTTTGACAATTTCCTAGTAGAAACCAAAAATTTGAGCGACTTTTCAACATTGGCTCCCGCGACTTCCGATAGTTTCCTGCCCCATAGAAACCAATGGTTTTGGTAAAGAGAAAAAGAATTGGGCGACTTTTCGATTATTTGACCCGCGATTTGGGCTGAAATCTTTTGGCAACCCTGCCTATAACCTTTATATATGTTTAAAATTCAATATGCCTACCAACAACTCATTTGGTCCAATGGATTAGCGCGCTGGATGGAGATTTTGTATGCAGCTGCGGCGTGGGTTCGAGGCCCACCTCTGCCAAACTGAAATTCACTTCTTTTTTTAAATTTCAAATTTGGGAAATATGACTGGGCGAATTTATCTATGACGAAGAGTGGTGTGCGAACTACCCTTCATAGGCCAAATTATATAAACCTGCACGCTAAACAATGCATTATCTAAAACCCGCACGCTCAAATGCTAGAAATTCTAGTATTTGAGCGTGCACGTCTAGAAATACTACTTTCACATAACTATAGTAACTACTATAGTAGAGTTAGGTGGCGCTTTCGACACAGAGGTCACATAACTATATAATTGTCTGTTCGATATATATATACCATCAAAAAAGTACGAATATACATTCTGTGGTATTAAAATGGTATAGTTACAAACGGTGTTCTATTTTGCAAATATCATTGTCATAAATTATGATTAATGACCTCAAATAAATGAAACATCAAATGAGAATAATCGAGCTTCTATTAATTAAAAAGGGCCAAAAATCATAATTATACAAGATGACACCATTGCAAAATATTCAGCATTTTGCAAATGAAATACATGTAGGCCTATATCTAAAATAACATGGCCGGGCCCGGGAAACACACACTAGCGCATAATATCATGATCATGCTTTAGTAGGACGTATGGCGCAATTGATACCATTGATAGCTAACTTATACAGGGATTGGTTTTCTTTACCAGTTAAATGCTACCTAGCTGGTCAATGGCCTGACGGTGTTTTTAAAATGTAAGATATTTTACCTAATATCAAAACTAATATAATGAATGCAGCAATTAATGTTGCCTATTGTTTTAATACACTCAAAGTGTATGACGGATAATGTACTCGTGCAAATGCATTCGTCAATTGCACTTGCCATGGAGTTATTGCATTTAGCTCTCGAGCCTATCGGCTCTCGAGCTAAATGCAATAACTCCACGGCGCGTGCGATTATCTTGACGAATGCATTGCACTCAGTTCATTATCCTTATCATAACTCACTTATATCCGACTGTGTGAACACGACTGTAGATCTGTACCAAAATCAACAATGGCAATATACAAGGTCGATTATCTATGACGCTCCACTGAAACGGCAACAACAATAATCAAGACAACCACAAACTGACTGTCCCAAAAATCTTAACACTTGGATGGTCAATAACTTTAGAAAGACGGGAAAATATTCTACAAAAAACCCACTAACTTATGCAATTTCTTGCATGTAAAAATAACATTTATGACCCATTCTCCATGTTCTTATAACTTTACTAAATGGGACAAAGTTTTAAAAAGGGGAATAGCCACACAGGAAAGATTTTTTAAACTTTGGCCCCTTTTTACGTTTTGAAACGTTTTTGGTAGATCACATTTGTTGGCTTTCTTCTGGAAATAGTTGCATAATATTATGCGATTGCGCTATATACTTGGCTGTAGCCTGTTTTTCACATCAATTTACACCACTGCTTCTGCTTAATGAATTAAATCATCAAGTCCGCTATCGCATGCATTATCATGTACAATGAAGGTCAAGTTTAAGGGCAGAATCAATTATTCCGACCACGTTCCCCATTCTCTACACGCAGCTCAGAATTCCTTTACATATTAAATAGAATTCTTCCAGGTCTCCAGAAATAGTAAATTCATTGCTTGTTCTTGGTGAATGACATCAGTTAAGGGCCTTTTTTCACTTATTACATTACACCATATTGCCTTAGGTCACCATCACTCTAAATACACGAGAATTGATAGTGGGAATATTATATAAACCTACAGTTGATTAACATCGACCCGGTTTTATATGTTGTCACTGACATTATTGTATATGTTACTGGTGACAACTCTCTAGTCCGAATGTTCCCTAGTCCGAAGGCTCCTTAATCCGAAGGTTCGCTAGTCCGAACACGTAATTTACCATTCGCTAGTCCGAATTCTGAAAAAGGTTCGCTTGTCCGAATATCGGGGTCTCTAGTCCGAGAGTTCGCTAGTCCGAATAATAAATAAGGTTCTCTAGTCCGAATATATAAAAAGGCTCGCTAACCCTAATCTTAACCCTAATCCTAACCATAACCCTACTACTAACACTTATTAGTGAACTAGTGAACCTTTGGATAAGCGAACTTGAGTTGGTTTTCGGACAAGCAACACTTCGAACTAGAGAACCTTCGGACTAGCGACCCTTCATAACGTATGTTATGTTAACATGGTTATTGCGCCTTTTTACTAGGAATCAGAGCACAGTAAGGGCAGGAAAATACGTAATACAAAAGTTTGAAAAATTACATTCCTACTATTTGTTTTTAACCATTTTTTGAAGATGGCAAGGGTATGACGCTGTTTTTGATACTCGGTTACCCACAAGCTGGAAAGCGGACATAACTCAGTAACTTGAGTAACAGGGTATGACGCTGTTTTTGATACTCGGTCACCCAGAAGCAGGAAAGCGAACATTACTAACAGGGTATGAAGCTGTTTTTGATACTCGGTTACCCAGAAGCAGGAAAGCGAACATTACTAACAGGGTATGAAGCTGTTTTTGATACTCGGTTACCCAGAAGCAGGAAAGCGAACATTACTAACAGGGTATGAAGCTGTTTTTGATACTCGGTTACCCAGAAGCAGGAAAGCGAACATTACTAACAGGGTATGAAGCTGTTTTTGATACTCAGTCTGTCGATTAACCACAAACTGGAAAGCGAAGGGTTTGGCTCCGTTTTTGATACTCGGTCACTCACAAGCTGGAAAGTGGACATTACCAACAGGGTATGATGCCACTTTTCATACCTGATCACCCACAAGCTGGAAAGCGAACATTATCAATACAACAGGGTATGACGTATGACGACGTTTTTGATAAGCGCGGATTAAGCGGTCGCCCACAATGGAAAGCGATATACCAACAGGATATTTGATTTGATACTCGGTCACCGAGATAGACAGCGAAGTTATGGTTGTCAATGTCTTCGGTTCATGGTTTAGTTTAATACCTCAACTAAAACATTACTGATAGATGGGAGGTATTGCGCAATTGAATCAATCGCCAGTGGTGCTAATTTTGACTACATTTAGATTTCATAAGTTGATCAGGGATGCAAATTGTGCGGGAGCGGGGAGCACCGCTCCTAGGAAATGAGAGTCAAAATTGAGGAAATAATGCCTTGGGAAGAAAAAAGAAAGAGAGGAAAAAGGAGGGAGAGAGAAGAAAAGAAAAGAGAAGAAGAAGAGGGAAAAGAGGAAAGAAAATGAACAATAGTGAGGTACATGTACAAGATAAAAGGGGGAGGGCTGTGAGGAAGTGAAGCTACTGAATGGAAGAGAGGAAATCTTTAAAGACATTGGTTGTGCAAAATTTGGAGCAAAAAAGATGAAGGTGTTGGTGTTAGAATATGGAAATGGGATAATATGAGAAAATTTACAATTCATCACCAAAGGAGGTATTCAATGTAATTTAACAGGAAAAAAAGAAGTTGGATGAAGACAGGTGGAAACAGGGCTCATATCTGAGGAAATTTAGAGAGGCGGCAATCATATCTGAGGAAATTTATAGAGAGGCAGCAATGAGGATTGTATGGGAACAAAAGTCATGAAGGAATTCAGTGTATACTAATGCCACTGAGATGAGGACAAACTGGAAAATATTAGTACGCGTAAATTTAAAAAGAAGAACCATAAAACAAGTTGTGTTCCTCTGACAAAAAATGAAAGAGGAATGAGGCATGAGGGTAAAGGAAAATAAAAGGGGAAAGGAGCCTCTGTCTGACCAAAATTAACCCCAAACTAGTGTAAAATACCAATTTTTTGCGCGCTACGCGCGCACATTGTCTTTGTACTGCCTTTTTTGAAGCTCGAAGACCTAACGTACTGTACAGTCGCTCTAAAATACACGCTATGTTAATATTCTCATCTTTTGAAGTGCATAATAAAGCTATTATATTTTATGCATGGTATGATTGAGGAAATCTTGAGCCTAAAAACTTTGCTCCTGAGGAAGAAATCACAATTTGCACCCCTGAAGTTGATATTGCGTTTGTGAAATAATCATTTCATGTTAATATGGTGTTTATCGGCAAGAGTTTTCCACGCTCAATATTGCAAAGTCAAGAGAAATATTCTTACAATTAAGCTGTTGACCGTTGCGTCGTAAACCATTTTCAAGTATCTGAAGCAGGCTTAAATTCATGCATTTTGAATCCTCACCTCAAATTTAAAAGCGCGCGTAATAAATGCCACACTGTATTTATTTGTTTCTTTCTTTTTATCTTTTTCAGGGGCGTCGAATTCTACCATTTCATATGGTGAACTTGTTTGTGACGAAAACTGGATATATTATGATGGGCATTGTTATCAGGTACCACATATTTCTACGATCAAGTCATAATAATAAAGTCATAATATCATTAATCATATTTCAGTCAATTATTTGGTCACAGCCCGTTGTGTTGAAGGTTTACTATGTCGACCATAACCTTAAAACTCTAACACTAACACAAACTATTACTCTAACCCTAGCCGAAACATAACCGTAGTCGTACCCTTTCTCTATCCCTTACTAGGGCTAATCTTATTTCATATTCGACACTGCGAACCTTATTTTCGACAAAGCGAACCTTCGGCATGTCGATACGGATACCAATTATTTAATTTTATTAAATTGTTATTGCTACTTTTGGAATATTGGCGATGCCATACCAAGATTGGGTGGGGGACATCGGCCGTTTTTATTGTCAAAGGGATTTACCATATTTTCGCTTTGATTGGGGCGTGCCCTATAACCATGATAACGCTTATCGTATAGCGTAAGCATGGTAAGTGCGTAGCTAGTGGTTGTGGTGGCCCATAATATGGTCCAGAAGATGTGCTTTTCGGGCTAAAAAGAGAAATGTACAGGGCAATTTTGGAGGCCCCAAATTTTGTGGGCCTTGGGCCCGGGCGCATCTGGCCCAAAGGTAAATATTCTTGCGAGTAAACTACCTTCCCCACTAGCTACGCTACTGGCCTATAAGATACATATATTTAATAGTTATAGTCGCATAATTTCACGTTATTATTTGCCCGTTTTTTCTTCTTCTAATAAATTCATCAGAAAAGTTCCACAGGACCACGTCTTCCATGGATAGGTGCTCGCATGCGCTGTCTGGAAGAAGCAGCTGATCTTATCAGTATATTAAGTGAAGAAGAATTGACCTTTGCGCTTGATAATTTTCTTCGAGTCGAGTAAGTTAAATGTAAAGATTTCTAACGACTTAATTGTTGTATGGGCAATTGTGATACCAATTAAGAGACAACCCTGATATAATAAAAATTCCTTTAAAAAGGAATGGAGCGCCAATGGGGTTTTGATGTGATGTGCTGAAACAACTTGAAATGTAACGTTTGGATAACATTTACTCTTGAAAACAATTGTAACATTAGCATAGCAAACAAAGAATATGGAGTGGGAGAGATGTAAAATGGTACCGCAAGGGATGCAAGAGGATTGGTTTCAAATACAATGAGTCAATCTCATGCAGGTTACCATTTCGGTTACTATTGTAGGCAATCATGATGGTATAGAAAAAGAAAAGACTTCTAACATACTCTCGTAAAACAGGATTTTCATATATACCAGAACGTACAGAAGGTGTATGGTTGTATGCGGATACGTTTTTAATTGTCATCCACAAATGACGATGTTAAGCACGTTTTTCACTAAAGAAGGAATCAAGCTCTAAAAGCTTTATCTGAAAGGTAACAATTGCAAAATTATATTTGAATTTATAGCAACATGAAATGAGCCGTATGGTGTGCTCTGAATTGGACTTAATTTCAGATTATAAATGGCAAAGTTAAGCCTAATTTTCTGTACTTGCTTTCCATTAAGGAAGGAATCACATTCCAAAAGCTTTTATTTGTAGTGCAATAGTAGTAAAATTTATATTAAATTTTGTAGCTATCGTGCGTCATAAGATGTTCTCTGAACCGGACTTAATTTATTTTAATATAAGGCAAAACACAAGTTTCTTGTACTTGCTTTTCACTATTAAGAAGGATTTAAACTCTAGAGACGTTTTTACTATGATTTGGAGTGTAACTAGTGTAATAAAATTTATATTTGTGGGATGTGTTCTGAACTGGACTTCATTTAAGATAATACAAAGGAAAATTTATGGGTTCCATGAATTGTATCGTGTGCAAATTGCTCAAAATAATTTTTAAAATTAGCCTCTTAAACAATTGTGTACTGTGTGATATATCCCTGCTCCGAAGTTGTAATTAAATTTCAGTAAGATTTTAAAAGATATCAGAATGATACTATAATTTGACGATTATTTTATGGTGCCCATAATGTGTTTGGGGACAGAGGTGGACATTTTGTGGCAATGGAAACTTGAGGTTGAATTTACTGGGTGGACGAAGTAATTGACTAGGTAATTCATTTACCTACCTAATTAACCTTTTATTTACCACCTTGCTATATCGTTCTCCTTTTATTCTCCCCACTTTCCTGGGGGGGCAACCCTGTGTCCGCGCCTGCTCTAAGGTAGCGGTTCCTAAACTTTTTCTATATGCATCGGTCCCAATGAAATGAGATTTTCAAGAAAAGGGATGCTGATGTGTTGATGAAGTGTTGAGTGCGCTCAAAGTGCAAGAAAAATTGACCCTTTACCTGAAAGTGACCTACTAAGCATCTCTACTGCATATTTTAAACACGGATTTTAATTGTAACTGCACGGATATTTAATCTCACTGCACGAACGTGCCAGAGGACACGTTAAAATAGCCCCTAAATGGAAGCGGCGCTGAAAAAATTGCACCGAACTTAAATACCTATATTAAATATCATGTGCTCTTTCCCGACCAAGCTATTACCTTATTCATGGACCATCAGACCGATTAGTCAAAATTTCGTAGGCGGAATTTTTTTTCACACATTGTAATGTACTCTTTTCGTTTTATTTTAATTATCAGGGGTTCTGACAGTTCGTACTGGATTGGGATCAACGATTTCATAGAAGAAGGAGGTCTAGTATTAACACTACATTAATTAAAGGGACAATTAGGGATCGTTCAATATTTACGCCAGCAGGAGTGAAATTTCGGATTCTCCCCTTGTCCCCCCCCCCTTTCTCCATTTAAAACTTAACATTCCCGCTCATGGTTCAAGTACAAAATTCATATTCCCCCTCAAGACCCAAAACAATTCGGATTTCCCCCTTAAAACTCCCACTCTCCATGCGTAAATATTTAACAGTCTCTTAGTAATTTACTAAACCCCACAAATAAATGTGCTGATAAAGTAAGCAAATGGCAAACGTGAAAGCAATTGTAATAGAAATAATAATAGTAAATACTTCTATTCTCGTACAAGTGACGATGTTAAATTCGTAGACAATGGTCAACATATCAACGTCGCTGGGCAGTCGACGCTATACCACTTTAACGCGTTTTGAAATAACTGTTTTAGAACATTGCGTAGTTTTTAACTGATTTCAAAACTGTTTTATAGAATATGGTGCTATGACTTAAGTAAATTGTGAGCGTACACCATAATGAGCCGTAAATTCGGCAAATTGTATAGAGGCCCTGCATGCTTTTATCGATTGGCTCCAAACAAAGGATTTTGCAGTCCATTCAATCAAATGTTGTCATCAACCTATTTGATCGTAGTGCATTTGTTATGTATGTGACACGAACTATCGCGGTAGATTGCAATCTTGCTTTTGTTAAATGCATTTGAGAAGTCCGTCATATTTAGGATATGATATGACACTATGCACAACCTCTATTCTGAATTACAGTGTAAAATGTGCATGAAGCGCCAGTCAAACACCTTTTAACACGGAATATCTCATAGAAGCAGACAGACCGAGGAAAACGAGGGTAGGCAGATTTCTTTCATGCTTTGATGGTTGAGCAAGTGTCCCAAGTTATGCACACTGGTGACATTAAAAAATCTCACGACCCTCTGGTACGAGATACAAGACCCCCTAAAATGACCCCCTGCCTCCCCCTTTCCAACAACAAAAAAGCTAGAAAATGGGTAGTTTCAAGATGATCAAATATATAGAAAACCATTCACAATGAAAAATATATTCTGCAGGTATTAAGTTGACAAATTAATCTTAACGGATATGAAAGAAAAAGTAAAAAATCTATTTGGGGTTGTACCATTTTTTAGGAGGGGTGTTTTCCTATTTTTCACTTTTTGAGAAAAAGTGAAAAATGCGTTTTTTACCCACTTTTTGACGCAAAAAATAAAAACCTTCATACCTTTTAATTTTTTTTATTTTCACATGTAAACTAGTTTCATGCAAGACTAATTAAATAAAGAAATAAAAATCATGGAGAGTATTTTAGTTTATGAGATAGAAGCCCCGGAAGTGGACTACTTTTTCCATATTCTAGAATGCAGATGTTGTAAAGATATTGAATTTAATTGGTTTTTTGAAGTCTTGATTGTGTATTTTTAATTTTAAAAAAATGTTTCTCCTTTATAATGTCTAAGATGACAATCAAAGATATTTTGAAGCCTGGGCTATTCCATTATAATACAGAGGTAACACTCTAGAACATCTTCAAGTTTGCTTATAATGGGCCAATGACATCTAAAAAGCTAGAAAATGAGTATTTTAACGATGATCAAAGATATAGAAAACCATTCACAATAAAAAAATATACTCCGTAGGTATTAAGTTGATATATTACCCTTAACAGATATGAAAGAAAACGTAAAAAATCTAATTGGTTTATTCCATTTTTAGGAGGGGTGTTTTCCTATTTTTCACTTTTTGAAAAAAAAAGTGAAAAATGCGTTTTTTACCCACTTTTTGACACAAAAAATCAAAACCTTCATATCTTTTAATTACTTTTATTTTCACAGGGAAACTAGTTTTATTCCAGACTAATTAAATCAAGAAGTGAAAATCATGGAGAGTATTTCAGTTTATCGGATACAGGCCCCGAAAATGGACTACTTTTTCCTAATGCTAGAATGCAGATGTTGTAAATAAACTCCTCAACAAAAGTTTGGAAAGTTTTTTCAAGCATCTGTATCTCCAATTATTTGTTACATATTCATATCGTGTTGCATATCACTGGATAGCTATAATACTCCCCTTTACAATGACACCTCATTTGAAACAATAACATGTTTCACGGCTGAGTACATGCCTTGTGATTGTAGTGAAGTCTCAAAATGAATTTGCCAAATTGACCATTATTCTGTGCAGCAAGCTGCAATCCCATAACTTCACAATCTGGGACCTAATGCAATCCTCCAAGATGACACCGCTCGCCCCACATAGCCACGGTAGTCAACGACTACCTACAGAATATGGGAGTAGAATCAACATGGCATGCCATCAGGCCAGACCCGGGGACCAGACCTCAACCCGATTGAACACTTGTGGGACCAGCTTGATCGTGCTGTGGGTGCCAAAGAAGCCCATAGGCAACCACATTGAATGACCTGCGATGAATCCTTGTGGAAGAATGGAATTCCATCCCACAGTAACGTGTAACCAGGTCGGTGAGCAGCATGAGGAGATGGCGCCTGACTATTGTGGCTGCCTGTGGTCTTTCCACCCGCTATTGAGGTTAGTGGCTAGCTTTGTTTGAGCACAGAATAATGGCCAATTTGGCAAATTCATTTTGAGACCCCAATACATTCACAAGACGTGCACTCAGCCGTGAACAATGTTGTTGTTTCAAATGGGGTGTCATTGTAAAGGGGAGTATTGTAGCTATCCAGTGATATGCAACACGATATGAATATGTCACAAATAATTGGAGATACAGATGCTTGAAAAAACTTTCCAAACTTTCGTTTTAATAAAAAATAATTAGTTTCTCCTTTATATTGTCTATTATGACAATCAAAGGTATTTTGATGTGTAGGTTAAACCATTATAATACAGAGGTGTCACTCAAGAAAGTTAGCTTATAATGGTCCAATAACATCAATAAAGGTAGAAAATTGGTATTTTCACGATGAACAAAGATATAGAAAACCCTTCTCAATTAAAAATATAATCTGCATGTGTTAAGTTAAATTGCTCTTTAGCAAATGGTAAATTAGTGTTTGAGTGATCATTCTCGCTCGCCACAGCTTGCCCAAGCTCAAATGCTACACTCATAGAAAATTGTTAGAAATTGTTCATTGACATTACTCAGTAAGTTGATGTAAGTCGTTGCGTCAACTTTCCGAGTATTGCCAACGCGTACAATTTTGAGTAACGCTGACTCGATATCATTATGTTGGTCGCACTCATTTGCACTTACTTTATTGAGTTGTTACAACTCAGAAAATGGTGTGCTGTAGTATACAAAATTGTGCACCGATTACAAAAATAAATATTTGAATACTGCTAATTGTGCAGAAAATGATCCAATTACGTGAATTAAGTAACAAAGTACCAAATTGGAATAACTCAAAACAATAAGTACCAGTAACTTAATATGAACGAGTTACATCAACTTACATGTTGAGTTACAATAACTCAACTAATTGGTTCTTTGAACCTTGTTTATTTTCTAAGTTCCCTGAACTTGAATTAAGAAGTTGGCATTACTTAAAAAGTTGACGCAACGACTTACATCAACTTTTTAAGTAATGCCAACAAAGTTGATAAGTTGACGGAACTTTTTGAGCTTTTTCAGCATTTTTTAAGTTCGGATAACTAAAATGAATTTTGTTTTGGCAACTTTTACACTATTTTTGAGTTGTCCAAACTTACTCCTTTTGAATTGCGCTAACAAGGCAAACAAGTCATTTCTATGAGTGTTGTGAGCAATTTTCCACTCACCATAGATACAATTTTATGTGAATGTAGATACCTTTACATACTTTCAACAGCTTCAAACCTATGTAGCATTCCTTATATAACTTATAGTTGAGATTTGGACATAGAATAAAGGACATCAAAAGACATTTTTTGAGCCTTTTGATGCTTATTGTTAGAATCATCATTAACCTTTGTCACGGATGTAATACCGTATGAGAACTTCACTGGCTTGGGGCAATTGGTAATGCAAAGAAGTTGGCATTTCTCAGTGTGGAACGTAACTCCGCATATAAGCATTGTGGCTTATGGAGTTCTTGCAAGGTATCCAGATCGTGTTTTGATTGAACTTTGGTCAGCATTTTGGTAGACCGTTTATGTATTATCCCTTCAATGTTAACCATACGAAACAGTGAAATATGGTGAAAATCATGATAATTAAGTTTTCTACAAATACCCCAGTGACATAATGTTAAATTTTTTTTTTTGAAATCATTACCATCTATAAGGAAGTAGTTTGTGTAAGAAACACATGAAGAAACAGAAATGCTTCATTGTTAAAAATGCACTGAATTAGTGGACATTGTTAGATGCTATGGTATTCTCTGCAATGATATGACTGTATATTTGTGCAAAGTGAACAGCAATAATGGGACAATGCTAAAAATGCACTGAATTGGTGGACATGTAAGTAAGATGCAATGGTTGTCTCAATGGTATGACTGCATATTTGTGCAAACAGCAATAGTGGAATAATGTTTAACAAAAAATAAAATATTTTCCTATAAAAACACACAAATTAAAATTAGGACTAAAATAAGGCATTTTGAACAATAATTTTTTAAAGTCTTTCGTTGTTTATTGTTATAACCATATTTGTTATTAAGTTTGACCAAGTTAATGCAACTCTCCTAATTAGCATCATAAGGTAGAGATATGAGCATTTAGCAGACCGGACAGCTATTATCTGCTCAATATCAGCCATTTTACACAGTGGAATATAGCAAAAACCTTGATACCCCAGTTTTCTACAAACACCCCTTTGAAATAATGGACTAACCCTTGCTAATATCCCATGTTTGTGTCACCGTAGTCATGTGGTATAGAGTGATAAACAAAATGTTGCAGTTTTGAATTGAAGTCATCATCATATGCAGTGATATGGAAGTAGAAGTGTAAGTAACACAAATGCCTCATTTGACTAATTGTTAAAAGTGCCCTAAATTGGTGGACATGTAAGTAAAATACTAAAGAAGTCTCCATGATTTTGAATGCATTTTTGTAAACATCAATAGTGGGGTACTTTATGACAAAAAATAAAAAAATAAAAAAAAAGATATGAAGGTTTTATTTTTTCCATCAAAGATTGGTGAAAATTAGGCATTTTCAACATTTTAAAAATACAAGAATATAGTCTCACCCCTCATGCTGAAAATGGAACATTCCAAACAATTTTAAAGCTTGCTGTGCATTTTCATATTGTGAAAATATGTAATATTACATGACAGAAAAATAAACTGATAAACCATTGTGTTATATTCAAACATGTCTTCTGAAATGTATGCAAAATTCAATATTTTCAAATTTGTCAGGGGTTAACAGAAGCATATTTTAGGGCGGTTTTAGGGGGTCTGGTATCTTGCTCAAGGGGGATATGAGAATTTTCATCACCATTTTCATGAATACTTTAGGGAACCTAATGAAACTTCAAAATATGAGTAAAAAATGCTGACCCCTCTTTTCCTCGATTTTGCTATATTGTACTGTTTTCTGAGATATGTAGTGTTAAACCAATCGATAATCCTATTGTTGAAGACGATAATAAGCTTCTACCTCCCGTGTTCTACCTATGTCTATAGAATTTTTAAATAGCTCTAGTCTTGGTTTGCTTTGGCTAAATCCTGTTCAAGTGGTGGGTTACAGAGCATTGTATTTGGTCTAGGTATGTATAACCAACCTCGTTGACTTGGGGATGATTTGAAATTACAGTTTGATATTTATTGCCAGCAATGTGGAAAAAGAGACACATGTAGAACCGAAAAAAGGGTACCATTTTGTTGAAGGAGCAAAGTTCAACAAACCATAACCCCGCTTCTGGATATCGTTTGAAGTCATATGATATACCATTTTATGATATATATTTTTGAACACGAAATAAAACAAAATTGACCGGGTCGACTTTACGGCTCATTCATGGTGTACGGTCACAATTTATCATCTAAAATGACGTAATAATAAAACTTTTTTTAAACTAATGTTATGTTTCTCGATTGTTAAAAGCTTTTGAATGGAGCGATGGTAGTCCTGTCACCTATACAAAATGGTACGATGGGGAACCAAATAATTTCTTGAATGAAGACTGTACAGAGATTAACATCTGGACAAATGCTTGGAATGATGCTTTCTGTGATGACAGAGAACGCTACTGGATCTGTAAGAAACCATTGGGTAAGCAAACAACGCATTAGGATACAATGAACAGTACCTGTAACATACCACCATTAGCGAGATGTCAACACTGATTCAAGAACATGACTCTGGAAATGGTCACTCCTTTGGAGCGGCATTGTAGCACAATGTTATCTTATGTAACTTATTGACCCACCAGGATCATGTATAGTCTCAGTCCCAGCCAATTTGTGCGCCATGCTTATTAATGCACCATAAAATAATTAATAAATTAATTTATTGTAGTTAACAATTCCGATGTTGACGTGTGTTCACATTAGACCACTGACTTTGGTACAGGTTTTGTTCTTTTACGATGCATAAAAATAAACACAGACGAAACTTGTATTAATTGTAAAATTTGTTTGTTCGCGTGTTAGTCGAAATATGTATACAGCACAAAACAATGCCAAAAGTAATTGTCCTTTTTCTCTCTTTCTTTCTCTCTTTCACCAACAGGTCGAACCATTGAAGACTTAGAACCAATATGTTCTCGAAGCAACGGTAGTGTAACAGAAATAATGGTTTCATTTTACGATAAACCAGTGCATGTATTAGTTAGTCCGAACTATCCACTCGTATATCCGTATGATCTGAGTTGTCTCTGGCTTGTAGAATCTGATCCGGACACAAAAATCCAGGTGGATTTTTTACACACGACATTTCTGTGTTACACAGATACAATATCGGTCGGTAATGGCGATAATCCGGAGAAGAAGAACTCACTCATCGTTGAACGAGGAGGAGAGTTTAAGCTTCACGGTGTTCTCTCCTCCAGTAATAGAGTTTGGATCAAATTAACTGTTTTTGATTGTTACCAAGATTTACGACCAAATCGAGATTACAGGTTATGGGACTCTCTTGTCGATTCTACTGACACAGAATCAGAAGCTTCACAGGACTTTCTATACCTGGGGCCTCATGATAACTCTTATCAAGAAGAGAGCCTTCCCAACAATGTTTCCAGTTTTACAAATGGGACGTTTGAGGAAATGTATCGTGGGTTTGGAGTACGCCTGGAAGTACACCAAGTCTCAAAAGGTAAAGTAGACTTGTTTGACAAATAATGATGCTTTGACAAAATGTGATTTTGCGAACAGTTAACATAAATATACAATACTTAGGGAAAGCTTTACTCATTAATATTAATATCATATTAAAAGGTATATTATTGAAGATAACTTTGACCAAATGAATCTTTTCATATAGATGCAATACTGCCATGCGCGGCAGAAGACTTCCGTTGCGATAATGACGCATGCGTAGACTTGTCTGCTCTCTGTGATGGCAAAGATGATTGCATGGACAATTCAGATGAGCAAATGTGTGGTGAGTTAATATTATAATGGGATGTACGAACCACCGCGGAATAAAACCAGGTTGTCGCCTGTGGACTTGTATATAGAATCAAATCACGTCACCACATATTTTCGGTATGTTGTTTGGGAAAGCTTTACAAGAAATTAGCTTACAGCCTTTCATTAACATGAAGAACTTTATTCCATAAACATACAGTTAATTTCACCGTTTACCACATGTTACTGGACAAATGCGTTGTTCTTTCCAATGTTGCTATAGCATTTTTCACACATTAAATAATTAGATTTGCAATGCACACTATATTTAAATTAAATTGACAAACGTTGATGTAGGTTAACCATACATTTTGCATGGTTGAATTGTTACATTTGGCTTGTTTATCTGTGTCAAATAAAATACTGAAGCTACCGGTCGTATATTGCAACACGGAAAATCAGTGCCTTTAAAAGCACTAAGTCAGTGCTATGTGGAACAAGTTATTCTCAACATTAGTAGTAAATTAAGTGGGTAAAGATTTCCTAC
The DNA here is from genome assembly GCF_039555335.1 of Amphiura filiformis. Classification (NCBI taxonomy): domain Eukaryota; kingdom Metazoa; phylum Echinodermata; class Ophiuroidea; order Amphilepidida; family Amphiuridae; genus Amphiura; species Amphiura filiformis. The sequence continues at coordinate 53,853,313 of NC_092633.1, read as the reverse complement.
CTAAGTTAAAACATGAATTTGTTTTTATTATGTTACATTCGTTGTTCTTAACCCTGCCAGAACACAAGAATACCGTAAGCCAGGGGCGTAGCCAGCTTTTTTGGTCGGGGGGAGGCAGAATAAAATTTCGGGGGCACAGACGAAAAAATTACAGTTGCATCATACAATACATAGAGACAAAAGGCTTTATTGGGAACTTAATCTCAGCTTATCTTGGTTAATTGTATAACCTTGTGTCAGTGCAATGACGTCGTTAGTCATGAGTGACTTTCAATGATTTTGCAGGAAAAGCGTTTCTGTGTTTCATTTTGTTTACTACTTATTTATTAACAATTTAATTATTTAATTAAAATTTAATTAATTGCTTTTTGTCTGCGAGTTATAATAAATTTAAATTAAAAAATATAATTAAATACTTAATACAAACTATTGTATGACCCTGTCAATTATTATTCAAGAGATTATTCCTCCAACTATAGCAGCCCTTTGTCATGTTTGTAAGCTACTTTACGATGTTCATAACTCAGTTTTTATTCGAATTACAAATAGGTGCAAAAGGATTCATTTTAGCACCAACGTGTTCACCGTGGAAGCCACGAAACCTATTCAACATGACAGAGGAATACACCTATATCTTAATCTCACCAAATTTTCCTGATCCTTACACAAATCGATTGGATTGTCTCTGGACCGTTACGGCACAAGAAGGGTTCAGCGTACTTCTTAACTTGAGGAAGTTTAAACTGGAAGATGAACACGATTCTTTGAGTATAGGAGATGGATTAGAACCAGGGTTGAATCTGATTTTGGCGCGCAGTGGTACTACCAAACTTCGTACAGTTTATTCCAGGAGTAACCAAATTTGGATGACGCTTGTGACGAATGATATGAAAGCATTGCGAGGGTTTGTCATCTATTTAGAGCAGTTTAATCAAACAGGTATTGTACATACACAGATTTGCTGTTGAATTATTAAGGTCTATGTTTACAATACTGGCTAATATTTTCGAATTTCGTAAGGAAGAAAACTAAAATAACTTTATCATTCAGTTTCAGGAGCGTAAAGAATGTCTTTGTGGAATTAAATGAAATGTTGAAAATTAAGAGAAGTTTGTGTATCGAAAAACTCAAACATTACCCATTGGAAGCGGTAAACATGGTAAAGGTAAAAAGCAGTAAATGCAGTTTTATTTCCTTGTAGATACTGCATTGTAGTTCGAGAACAGACCAAATGGCAGTATCTGCTATGGTATTTGACTTACATAAGCTATAGACGAATCCAATTTCACGCATTCCTACACCTCAATGGCAGCCATAGCTGGGTCCCCGTCGGCTCCATCTCACCTAAAATGTGAAATGATGCGGCCTTGGAGGGTATTTTAAACTGCATTTTATCACCCGTGTTACACGTATTTTAAGCGGCTTTAATCCACCCAATTGGGCAGTCACAACACTAGTTTGGTGCTGCGGGGACCCAATAATGGCCGACCAAATCCTGACCATGACTTGGCTCGTTGGATTCGTCTATAAGCTATCTGCGTTTATACTTCGGAGGACAGTTTTTCTCAATCACCTTTGTCTTTTAATCCTAATACAGAAACAGGCGTTGTTTGTACGGACTTCGGGTTTACATGCCCGGATGGATTTTGTGTGGAATGGGCTGCTGTGTGTGATGGGATTCATGATTGCTCAGACTGGCAATGGGGCGATGAATTCCTTTGTGGTATAGTATGAGCATGGAGTTACTATAAGAATATTTAATTAAATTTGACAATCTGCAAGTGTATGCCGATATTGAAAATAACACCACTGGTGGCGGTACAATATCACCCAACATAGTTGACACGTCTCCCAAACCAGACATTGTTTTATATTGGCCAGCAGACAAGCAAGTTATTTTCTTTGAATTGTCGGTGCCATTTGAGCCGAACATAGTTAGAGTTCATTGTATCAAAACGATCGATACTCTTCCCTTGTTTCCGACATTACCGACGCTGGGTATGATTGCTCGTTAATTGCTGTCGAAGTCGGCTTTAGAGGTTTAATCGACACTGTTACGAGTCGTGTTTTATATTGGCTAGCAGACAAGCAAGTTATTTTCTTTGAATTGTCGGTGCCATTTGATCAATATAATCACTCTTTATCTATTTAGTACTTAGCCAGCATTCTTCTTCTTGGTGATCATAAAGTTCTTGCAATGTTCTGGACGACTGATGTAATATATCCTTATTCATTTGTCCAGCGAAAATCAGCGAAGTTCAGTGAATGCTTGCGTTTATAAATATCCTTGCGTATGAAATCCTCACACAAAAATGGCGTTGCTTTCTCCAAACTCCTATCTCTTTGCGCTGTTCTCCAAACGCTTAAATCTTTGCGCTGCTTTCTCCACACTTCACTCCTTGCGCTGCTTTCCCCAAACTTAACTCCTTGCGCTGCTTTCTCCAAACTTGGTGCTATTTCCACCTTTCACACAATATCTTCAGGAAGCAGGACTGCGATGCAGTTGTCCCCACTTATTTTGACAGCTGTGTTGTATCAAAAACCATAGATCATCATATTTGGATAATCTATGCATGAACCAGACTTCAGGGAGTCGACAGAAGAATTTATATTCCTTTCTTGGATGAAGTACGTTCTTTGACGTATTCTAGATCTTCTCCGACAACACTGGCAGGTAGTAGTGCATTGACTACTTAAATTAATTCTGGTTCGCAATTTCCTTTCTTTGAAGCAATTGGACTGTAAGCATATTAGCTAGCTAGCCCAGATCAACACTATAAACTGTGAATAATTGTGTTTACATTTTCTTAATCAAGCAGTGGGAAATCCCAAATATTAATAGCCAAATGTGATCTTGGAAATTCCCAAGCCTTAATTATAACATTAACCTTTCACATGACATCATTTCCTGAGGGGAATCCCGTGATGTCATCTTCACTTTACAACCTCAGGGGGGTTTCCAAATATTCCAAATTAGATATGATTCAATTTGTTTTGCTCAATTTAAGAGGGGAATTCCCCAAAAATGTCATCACTCATGCAATTTTGTAAACAAAGATAAATAATCAAATGAAATTACTCAGGGCACATCACAACACCGACAACAAAAATAGGCTGACTCGTTTGTCAAAACATAGACCATTAAATAGTCTATGGTCAAAACAACTAAACATCCCCACCAACTTCGAGGAATTGAAAGATCCAATGTCCAAGTCTATTCTCACGTCATCCTACATGTATTCAATCTTTAATTCCAGACATGAGCCAAAATGGAATGTCCAAAAAGTCATTGAATTGTTTTCTTCCCGCCATAATGTATTTCCTCAATGTATTTCTTATTTGCTGTTTGTAATTGTGCTTTTCCTTGCCTGAGATCGCTATGGATCTTAGTTGTTCTTGGGGTTTGTTTTCTTCTATTGGATAATAAGGATGACTGAGTTAATAAAATTCGTCTCTACTGCTTTATCTTAATTATGTTTTAACTTTTCATATCGTGTTGTAGGTGAACGTACATTAAATTACTGATATACTATTACTTTTTGTCTGTTTTAGAGTGTGAATCGCTTCGGGCCATGACTTTGCCAGGTAAGTTTAATAATGTTTCACTCAATATCGAAGTAAATAAGTACGTGAGCCTCTGGTAACTTGTCTGCATCGATTAACAGCAGTATGTTATGCAAGGAATTCATTACGATGTCATTATGTTATTTCAGAATTTTAAAGCAAATTTTTGATTTCTGTTTTTAGGGTTATGTTTGCGCGCTCTTTTGTAACAATATTTTATATTCGATCATTAAATCATTTCAAAGTGTATTTTTGTTCATCTTCAAAGATGTGTGTCCACTCCCACTCGGAATAGAGGAAGGCATAATTACAGATGAACATCTTTATGCTTCGAGTTCTGCTAGCGAACTTTATGGTGCCAATTTTGGAAGGCTGCATAATGAGTCTTACTGGAGGGCAGCGGATAGTAATGAAATGCAATGGTTTCAGGTAGTGCACCTTTTTTGTGTATCCCTAAAATAAGTTTTGTGAATATGTGAATGCTTGACAAAATTATCATACGATTTTTGAGGAGCAATGCTTTAGGTTTGCAATTGTTTCGCTAGGTATTTTGTGCATCGATTAATAAAGTTTACTTGTTACTGTTAGTAGAAATGGAAGTGATAACGCAAATCATTGGCTGTGTATTTAATGGATTCAATTGTCTTATACATTAGATTTCATTTGACGAGCGTGTCATTGTTAGTGCATTGTTGATACAGGGATCAGGAGACGACGACGACGACAATGGAAGCTTCATCGAAAGCTTTCAAATATCATACAGTACTAGTGGTATCTTCTGGGATACTTACACATCAAGTTTGCTGGAAACAGACGCGGTAAGTTTCGAAAAAGCATTTGATATTAAAGCAATCGTTACTTAAGGATGTTCCAATCCCGGGGGGGGGTCACTCCCATTGTGGCCTGTACACCATCCGCGATAATCAACTTTTGAAAAGCACCCTAAACAAGGATTTAACCCTTGGCTAAAACGACACCCTAAACAGGGATTTCATTCCTAACATCAAATTTCATACCCTAAATTTCATTTCCGCGTATTTAGCAATTGCAATTTTGCTACCCTTTTTTTTTCCAGTTTTTCTTGTTTTTGCCACCCTAAACGCGATATGCGCGTATCGTGCCTACCCACGAAAACGACCCTTTTTACGCGTTTTCATTATCGCGGATGGTGTACAGGCCACAATGGGAGTGACCCCCCCCCCCCGGGGGTCCAATGAAGGTTTTGGGTGTAAAAATAAGTTTTTGCGCACACAAATTCGGGCTAGTTCTTGGAAGTTATATATTTTGTTGTCATTACCGTCTTTCATAAATGCGTTTTATTCTGTAGATATTACGAGCAAACACGGACCCAATATGTCCACAACCTGTGGTGCTAGTACCGCCAATTCAGGCGCGTAAACTGAAGATTCATCCTGTTACATGGCACAACTCAATTGCAATGCGGCTGGAATTGTTGGGCTGTGTCGACAATGGTAGGTCAGGGTAACTAAAAACACGTTGTAAGTGATTACTACAATATGCTTACGACAGTAGCGTAGCCATCGGGGGGGAGGGGGCAGAGTGCCCCATGACGAAAAATGAAAGAAAAAAGTGCCCCTCTGACAAAAAAAAGAGAAAATCAGCAGAGCAAAGGAAAAGAAAAAGGGCAAGGAGCCCTTTTCTACCAAAATTCAGCTACACGCGTACATCATCCCAAAAAAGCCTTTTGTCTCTATATATTTTGTATGATGCAACTGTAATTTTTTTTATTTGTCTGTGCCCACGAAATTTTATTTTGCCTCCCCCCCGACCAAAAAAGCTGGCTACGCCTCTGGCTTACGATATTCTTGCGTTCTGTTGACAATGATCACAACCAAAATACATTATTATAATTGACGTACACATTGGCTCTTCATGCAACAAAATTAAGTTAAAGGCAGAATAATATTTCACAATTTCCAAATGAAATTTATGTTCAGTATATTATTTGAGACAGTCACTGTGAACCACAATGGTCTCATTTCTACGACAACGTTCAATAGCCTAAATCCAACAATATATCATTGACCTCCCATAAGATTTGCGGTTAGACCTGAGATGTCGTCACGCTGATGCGCACATTGGTTATCAAATCACTGCGCATTGTAAGTCGGCGTGACGTCCAATGACGACATCTCAGGTATAAACGCAAAGAATTATGAGATTTACCGAAAAGTTCAATTACAATATTGACATCATCTTCTGGAGTATGAAGTTTTGTACCTTGTGTACTCACAAGCCTATTTGTCTCAGGGTAGGATTCATCGGCTGTTATTGTAGGATAAAATTACTGACCTGACAGATTTAAGCATGTTTGAGATCCTAGTAGGTACGTATTTGCTCAATTTTACTTATATACAGATTGTGACAATATTGCTGGTCTATCGACAAATGCTATTCCTAACGAATTCTTAACAGCATCTAGCTTTTTACACGATATCAACAGCATAACAAGTGCGCGAGTAAGACCGTGGACACCATCTGCAACAGGGTGGATACCAGCTATTGACGACAGAAAACCGTGGCTTGAAGTGGGTTTCGAAAAAGCTTTTGATATTAAAGCAATTGTTACTCAAGGATGTTCCAATGAAGATTTTTGGGTGAAGAGTTTTTCAATACAATACTCAGTTGGAGACGACGATTTGGTAAAGTATATGGATTATGTTTCTGGAAAGTCAACAGTAAGTGGGGACTATATGAAGGCTGAGGGCCCTATCTATACAGGTGTATACACCTGTATAGAGTTGCGTCCCTGAATGATGCTTCTTTGCCTTATATGCTTTGTCTTGGACCATATTGATGCAAAGTGTCCTTGGACCTTAATTGTAAAAACCTTTACGGAGATAATCATATATAATCATTATATAAGTAAAAATTTGTTCTATAAGCAGCAATATCACTCACTTATTATGTTCTGTTTAAGCAGTGTCGCCGTTACCGGAAAGTCTTAGAACTACATTCAGGATTATTACTTGAAAGTTACGAAGGGTACATCCAGGTAAAATTATAATCTCTGATTTCATTAATGTTATTTTGAAGGTGTTTACTGGTAATAGCAATCGTAATGGGTTACTTAGAAACACCTTTGACACTGGATTGACTACAAAGAAGATCAGAATATACCCAGAAACTTGGAATCGTGGAGTTTGTCTCAGGGTAGAATTCATCGGCTGTTATCGTAGTGGTAAGTCAACTTTGTAATGAACATTAATACTGCAGTGGAACAATTAAGAACAGTTCGAAGTATAATATTGAACTTCAAGAAGCCCAGGACTTCATCATAAACGCCTCAGTGGGTGCACCTCATTCAAACCACAACTACAAGCACCTAATATACTACTAATGTTCTCTTATACCAATTATTACAGATGAATCTGTTTGTGGTATAGGACATCCGGCGTGCGACTTAACCAGACAATGTACAATGCCAATGGCCAAGATATCTTCTGTGCGCTACCCCAATGCATACTACCGAAAGGCTACATGTTCCTGGCAGATCTCCGTTGATACTGGATCCTTCATAGAACTAAGATTTCTTGACTTTGATATTGTCTCGCGACACCAATGCTCACTCAGTGCAAGCAGTCTTACGGTATATGATGGCACGTCCGAAAAAGCAGATGTTCTTGGGATGTACTGTAACCAGGCTGAACCACTGAATGAAATAAGAAGCAGTTTCAATAACATGTTTCTTAAGTTTGGATCTGGAACAGACGACCCTGGTAGAGGATTTATAGCCGAATATCAAGCCAAGAGATTTGAATTGAACAACACATTTGGAAATATGTCAGGTACAAGTATTAGTATTATTGATAAAGTTTTTCCAGACATAAGCGTAAATATGAGGTTACAATAAAATGTATGTAATATTCCCGTAATATTTCCTCGCTTTTCAAGGAAAAGTAACACTTGTTTAGTCAAACAAACAGTACCTGTAGTTACCTGTAGTATACCCCATATAACCAGATGCCTCCTGAAGATCCCCTCCTAGTGACTAGATGACCGCACTATGTAATTCATGAAAGTATCAGGCTATAAAACGTGTTTATGTTTATGTAACGTGAAAATGAAGATTTGTTCAAGACCACGGTAACATAATAATAATGGATACTTCCAGCAGATTACTAGAAATCGGTTTGCAATTCCAAGGTTATTTTGCATAACACGGCTGTAAATAGGTCCGCCTTTTTTGTATGGAATACCTCTTTGGAGCTTTTAGTATGAAATAAATGAACTACAATGTTTGTCAGTGTATGAATAAGGCGGACTTCAAAGCATGGGTTAACTAGATTATTATCTCGATATACACTCTAGCTAGGAACATGTATGTCAAGAGAGTACACTACACACTGTTATAGAAGAATATTGTTCTTATTTCAGATTCCCATTGCCCTTCAACGTGGACAGCATTCAATGGCAATTGCTACAGACTTTTCAAGCATGAAGATTTCATCCGATGGACTTCAGCTGAGGAAGTCTGCCTGGGATATGGAGCTCATCTGGCAAGCATACGCGATAATGACGACATGAGATTTATTCACTGGATGCTAATTGAGAATGAAGTCGCTAGACAATCTCAAACGTACATAGGTTAGACCACGGGTTTTAAGGTTAATTTTCAAATAAAAACCATATTTTGATTAACACAACTATTAGTATTAAAGTTAGATTAGGTTATAAATCTTTTCAACTGGACTTACTGTTTTTGTTGACTACAGTATCACGTCATATCATCAGGCCTAGTGATGTGAATTGGCTCTGTGTTATTGACCTGTGACGTCACGGTGGTAGGAGTGACGTCACACTGGAGTCGCCGAGGAGATGGTTGGTTCGTAACTCCGTGACAAGTTGTGGCGTAGTCCTTCTCCGCGATTCAAAGTTGGCTCCTCCCTGCGAACATACGCCACAACTTGTCACAGAGTTACGAACCAACCATCAGGAAAATTTCCAGTTGAAAAGATTGATAATCTAACTTTATTCAACTACCTGGATGATTGAGAATATTCATAGATAAACTCTCAGTATTATTACCAACATGCAAGTGCCGAATTATTGTTCAGTAAATCAACGAGAAACACTTATAAATGTTTGCAGATACTTTTATTATAGTCTTATATTTATGTGTCAGGTCTAACATTATATGAGGACCAGAGTATACACCGCTGGACGGATGGGCGACCACTGAGCTATACTGATTGGCTGGCACCAAATACGTATGTTTATGAATAGGTTGTTCTCATTAAAATGGTTCATTGCAAATAATTATTTAAATATTTTAACAATTCAATGCCGCATTATACAATGTTATTTGAAAACAACATTCAAACTGTTTTCAAACATTTGTCAAGTTTGTGTGTCCCGCATTTCACTCACTAATATCAATTTTTATCATGATAAATTATTAAAAGCGAAGATGAATGGCCACTTCGCCAGCCCGATGGTGGAAAACTTGAAGCTTGTACAGTCATTATATTAGCCAATCTGCATTCCACAAACCACTGGAACGACGTGCCTTGTTCTTCAAATGAAGCTTCGCAGTTCTTTTGCAGCATGCCCGAAACCACTGGTAAATGTTTTTGTTTTTGATTATTCTATAGTTATCTAAATATTTTAAAAAATCATGAGCCTTTTCAAACTGAGTATAGCTAATGTTAACAATCATTATGAAAAATACCGCTGTTTATATGGTTCCAGTGTTACTGTTGCAACGTTTATACCTACAATAATATAAAAAGAGCTACATCAAATCTTAGACTTATATTTATCTTGCCCATATTGCTTTCTTTATGATAGGTAATGATATTGTGGCTTTATCCAGTGTGTCGACAGAGCGAGGTATGTAAATAAATCGTTATCATTTTAAAAATGCAAAAATTGGTCAGCACTTGAATTATTTCACGTAATATCAGTCATTTATTTTAAAACCAAATTGTCAGTATATGATTACAATATACATCTCCACAAAACAAGGAAAACACATTTTAAGGAACAACATTACCATGAATGCGCGACATACTTTAATAATTATTTGTTACCTTGACATATCTTTTTGAATTATCTTCCCCGTAATGACATTTATACAGGTCCCTTGTATTGCCCAGATAACATGTTCAGATGCAAATCAGAAGAATGTATACATAAGACATTTGTCTGTGATGACGCCATGGATTGCATGGATGCAAGTGATGAAATTGGTTGCTTGGTCGCTTCAAATGGTAAATAAATATGTATGTCATAAAATGATTATCGTTAACCACGTCATATCATAATAATGTGTTTACTAAAGCTGCAAAAAGGATTTTTAAAAAGTCAAAAGAGCAGATGGCTTATATATAAGCATTTATAGCCAAACTGCAGATTGATATTGCTATTGTGTATCAGGAAGTGTATGTATGTGGGGTGTACGGGTGTAGATGTGAGCTCAAATTGTGACGTTCAAATGCAGAAATTGTTGAAGGCAGAGGTAACGTATGTGTTATTCTTTCCATATAGGAATTCTACCGCATGATGTTCGTGGTACCTGTTCCCCAGGTAGAGTGCGTTGTGAAACGACTAGCCAATGTATACCAGTCTCATTTGTATGTGATTTCCTTTCTCATTGTGAAGATAAATCAGATGAGCGGAATTGTGGTAGGACATATTTTTGTTTATTTTGCTCTGGCTGAATTTACATCCATTCGATGACGCTGAGCATTGAGCGATTGATTTTTGACCAATGAAGCAGAGCACCTGCAACGTAAAGCGCAATGTCGAAATTCAAACGCTCAAAAGTGGTTTTGAAAGAGCCATAAAGTTGTATGATGTGGTTTGCACTATTTTTTCCATGTTAAAAAAAGAATTATATGCTAGGCATTTCCTCTTTGTCATTTGTGTATTAATTATCATCACCATCATCATCTGTCATCGTCATCAACATCATCAACATCATCATCATCATCATCATCGTCATCGTCGTCGTCGTCGTCGACGACGACGTCGCCGTCATCATCATCATCATCATCATTACTGATTACTAGCAACACGTACATCACCACACCAACAAAAATATAATCAGATCAATCAATTTATTTACTGTAAGTCCTCAGAGAAAATTAATATACAAATATTTAAAAACATGTTTTATTACAACGTATCTAATTGCAATTACAAACACAACTGCTAAATTAAGCTGAAATTAAACTATTAAGGGCTGGGGTATGAACGTTTGGACAGTATTTATTGTGGGACATTAGAGCACATCAGACATATCGAATTGCATTCTGAATACGAAGAATGTCATTCTGATATCAAATAATTTTGATTTTTTGAAATTCGCAATTTAATACACATTTTATGGGAAATCATTAAAATTGATATTTTTGATATTTAACAGTACTTGAAGTAAACTTTATAAATCTGATGATTTATACTTAAAGTGTATGTAGGTGGGATGAAAAGCCGACGATCAATTGAAAATTTTGACCTTTCGTATTGAAGATATGGAATTTTTTTCCCAAAACACCAAAAAAAATTAGGTCTTTTTGGGAAAAAATCCATATCTTCAATATTAAAGGTCAAAATTTTCAATTGACTGTCGGCTTTTCCTCCCTGCTACATACACTTTAAGAATATGTCATTAGATTTATATAATTTACTTCGAGGACTGTTATATATCAAAATTTGAAAAATATCAAATTTTTATAATTTGTCATAAAATTTGTATTATATTGTGATTTTCAAAAATGAAAATTATTTGATATCAGAAAGACATGCTTCGTAATCAGAATGCAATTCGATAGGTCTGAGGTGCTCTCATGTCCCACAAAAAATACTGTCGAAACGCAATAAACGCTCATTTTAGATCCCTTAAAGTCTATTTTGAAAACAAATATTGTTGGCAATGAAAAACGCGGTACAAACCACATTAGATCACGAAATTATTCGACTTTAAGTGAAGCGAGAATTATTTTGGAAAATTCGCATTGTTCATATTGTTCATATCATGACATCACTGTAGTTTCAATGACAACGCTGTTTCTCGCTGACAGTTGGTTTTTGCGGAATATCAATTTTAAAAGACTTATTTTCTCAAAAAACCAGTAATTTTCATTGTCCTCATAATTTTAGTTTTAGTTTAGATTTTAGTTGTCCAATGCTGTGATGTTGTCCGAGCAATATTATATGCCCTTTAAACTTAGTTGCGAAATTTTACCAGGCAGGCTACTTTCAATAAGTAATGAAATGAAAGTCACGTGAAAGCCCCTACTTGAGCAAGAGGTACCCTTTGTTCTCATACAGCCCAATGGTGTGATTGAGTATCCGAAAGCACAAAAGATGTACAGTTATTTACCGCCCTCCTTGTTTCAGGCACATCATTACCCATAACAACGTGAAGTGGCTGCCAGGTATAGGTCCATGTCTATCTAACTGAGTCAACTATTCGCAGTTTATTTTGTTATCACGGTTATAGGCCTATTCAATAAAGTCAAATGGAATTTTTTTATATCACGAATATCCATTTTAAAAGCCAGGGAAGGTGAGGGAGTGAAGGAGGGAGAAGAAAGGCGATCGAGAGGGGAGGGGATCAAGACAAAAATAAAAAGAAAGAAAGAGGGAAGGGAGAAGGAAAATAATGAATGAATTAACTTATAATGATTCTTATAGAAACTAAACGCATTACAGCACTAGGCAGCCATTCGATGATGCCAAAGCCTTTATGTGTTACGTAATTGAAACGCCCAATAAGATGTATTTCACACCTGACAAACACTAATTACCCAATTTTGAAAACTGGACACTGAATGTAAACCCTCATGAATATTGATTGGCAACATTTGCCAATATGTCAGCGCTCTAATCAGACACAATAGAACAATAAACCCTGCAGTGCATTGGTCATTAGCGGTCTGAGTGAACCTTGACAGTTTGATAAACTTATCTGCCCTGCAAATAAAATATATTTGAGTAAAGGTTTTGGTAACGCTTTGTAAAATAAACTGATAATAAATACATTTGGATTTGTAAGATCAATGTACAAAACAATTGAAGCAACCACTGTGCAACCGGACTGAAAATGGCTGAAGGTGGCTCCAGTGTAACACAGCAAGAATATCGCCCAACTAAAGTGATTTTGTGGGCTCTACCAAGGACTCTCAGCACAGTCTTTGCAAAAGTCATAAGCAACATAGAGAACTCTGCCATTTACATCGAGATATTTAAAGACGCCTATTATAATTCAATTCAAATGCCGCAACAGCATTATGTGAATAAGGAAAAAGCTTCAAGATTGACCAATTCTGGACGGTTTCATAATGCAATTCCGGATGAGAAGATCACATTCCCGTGGTTAAAGGATACCTACGAAGGCGACTTTTCGGGAAAGCGTTTGGTATTCTGCAAAGATCTGGCATATTCCGTGTACAATCAATTTCATATGCTTCCTGTCGGTGTACAACATACCTTTCTTATACGAGATCCGTATAAACTATACCCAACAAGAAAGAGGTTGGCTATGCGCTATCTCAATCTCGACCCTGAAAGTACTTCGTTTTCAGACATACCCTACCCATTCAGACACCCCAAATTCATGTACGGCGAAATGTGGGAATTGTACCAATACGTCTGCAAAACATTTGAGCAGAATCCGATGATTATAGATGCCGACGATATGCAACTCAACCCGTCCTCTATTTTCAAACAGTACTGTGATAATATCAATGTCCCTTATTCTGATGATCTTCTCAGCTTGAAGAGTGATGGCAATTTTATGGAAGATTGGCATGGTTCAGAAACGACTTTGTACTCGTCGTTGCTGGTAGATACGGGAGGTTACTATGATAAGGCTGGTGGAAGCAATGGGATTTTGAAAGCTCAGAAAGCACCTGATCGACGCGAGCTTAGTGATGATGTTCTTGAGCAGCTAGATGGTGGGTACAAGTATTATCAGATGCTCTATGAGCACCGCATACGGCCATAAATCCATAATCGGACATTGTTTGTCATTTTAGCGCCTGAAAGAATGACTCCAGATATCTGAAATAATACCAGATTATCTACGAGTGTCGCATACGACTATGAACTGATAAAGTTGGTTATTTCCGTTTCTGAAAGAATGACTATAGATATCAGCGTCTGCAATAATACCAGATACTCCACGAGCGTCACATACGACTATGATCTGATAATGTTTGTCATTTCAACTTCTGGAAGAATGACTATAGATATCAGCGTTTGAAATAATACCAGATTTTCTACGAGCGTCGCATAGGACTATTATCTGATAACACTTACACATGCCTGCTTTGCTGCTATGGAGTGCCCCAGGGATCGGTTCTTGGACCAATTTTCTATGAACATCTACTTGAAAACTATTGACACATGTTATTTAAGTTAAATTCTCAAAATGAAAAAGCTCTGGTTTGGAATCGGATCCAGCATGTTATACATTGACGTTTGGATTACTAATAAAAATAACTTGAAAGATGATAATTCGCTTTTTATTTATATTCGATCACTGTCCATTCTTGTATGCGTAATTTGGCAGTAATATTTGACAACACTTAACTAAATGAAGAGTCTCCTGGCACTCTCATTCATGTGTTTATCACATCAAGACATGGTACTGGAAACGCTCTTTGTGGTTATCAATTTCACTAAGAGTTCACATTTTCATGAGTTCTATAAAAACAGCCGTTTTCATGATTCTGTGGACACACAAAAAAAAACACATGTGAAATTATTAAGATATATTGACCTTTTTTCTTGGTAGTTAAGTTGAAAGGATCATTTTCATCGTATATTTTAGGAGAAATATTATAGAATATTTAGCCGACAATCAATTTTGCCTATACTTTTCTTTATATTTGCAATTTACCAAAACCTCCAATTACACGGAGCTGTTTGACGGTTTGTTTGAGCGCTTTTACAGCGACACGAAAAAAGGTCCGGTTAGGGGAGGAGGGTTACATCTACTCCCTCTTCATTTGGTAGACGAGGGGTAACCATAGGAACTGAATAAATGATTAAATGACTTAAATAAATAATGCATTTAAAAAATTGTTTTCCATGTCTTTGCTTTTTAATTATTAATGACACATTTGTGATATTACGTAAAGCAGAGGCAGAATCTTTCTTCCAATTCATCAACAACAAACACCCACATATCAAATTCACGTGTGAGCCAGAAGCAAACGGACATCTTGCCTTTGATACAAAAATCACTAGGAAACAAAGTGGTTCACTGGACATCACAATTTACCGGAAACCTACACACACCGACCAATATCTTCACTTCAACTCTCATCATCATATCACTCATAAAGCTAATACCGCTGTCACTGATCCCGAAGAAAGGAAAAGGAAATTGAACATATCAAGGGTGCGCTTGGAAATTGTGGGTACCGTCAGTGGGCTTTCGACCTTTCCACCAGTCGAAATAAACACCCCACACAAAATTTCAACCCTCCGGCGCCACCATCTGACCTCCCTCAACCAAGCAATCACCCTACCCTTTCTGGACGGCATCTCGCAAAAACTTCAGCGTATATTCAAAACCTACGGGGTAATCACCAGCTTCAAAACCCACAAGACTCTTCGCAAAATCCTGGTGTCACCTAAGGACCCAGTTCCAATTGAAAAACGATGTGGTTGCATATACCAGATTAACTGCACCAAATGCACAAAATCTTACATCGGACAGTCTGGAAGACAACTGGGACAGAGACTTAAAGAACATAAGTCCACTGCCCCCAGCAGGACACCATCTGCCGTGTCTGAACACAGTACTGATACCAATCACCAAATTGACTGGGATAATGTAAAGGTTTTGAATCGTGAAGACAGAGAATACCCCCGCCTGGTGTGGGAGGCCCTTCAAATCAGAAAACACACTCCATCGCTCAACCGTGATCAAGGACTTGAGCTCCCTTCATTATATATTGCCCTAATCCGATCAATAGAAAGGACATCAAAGGTCGAGAGCAGGACATTCAACTCCATTAGTTCATCATTGGAGGCCTCCTGATGAGGATGTGTGTTGTACACATTGTTACGAGTCGTACTTGACTCAAGGCCAAAATCACCTTTTACCCGAACTCACACAGTTAGCAGCCTGCACAACCGATTCTTTTGTTTGGCAAGGCTCACTCAGTCATTTAATGAGGCAATACAAACGATCGAATTTGGTGTTGAAATGAGCTAAATTTTTAGTTACACCTTTTCGATGTAAAATTAATTTTCTCGGCCAAATGAAAAGCAATCATTTTCATTTTTTCAGTAAATGTCAGGAAAAATTGTAGTGCTTGATACTGTATTTTTTTTTTTTTCAAATTCTAGTGTTAAACTTAGGCGTGAAATTTAGTCATTCAGTGTAAGATTTTCGATTTTTATAGGCTTAAACTCTGTCCGCGAGCCTTTTTTTGGATCAACCTTTTAGCTTTTCAAAGTAAGATAGTTCGCTAATGAAGGATTTTTCCCAACTTTCTAACGCACATCACCGTGAGCGATATATCATAGTTTTGTCAGAATTTGCGTTTTCATTTCACTATTTTAACTGCCGGCTGACCATTTTTCAAAATCAACGAGTGAAATCTAAGGCTAATACTAGTAGGTATGTCACAGTGGCTGCACAATAATTCTGCTACACTGTGCATGCAAGCATAACAGTGAATTGAAAAGGGCGCGCTTCAAATTTGGCCAATTTTAGAAAACATCCATGTCGATAAATGAATTTCTTCATATGCTTCATTTATCCAAATTGTTTAAATTTTTAATATATGGTGTGTGAAGCCTTTCCGAGGCTAACATCGGGTCCTTAAATAAAAATATTGTTTTGTTTAAGAGCTACTGCCTGTTTTTATGGATTTTGAAGATCGCTCATAAATCAGTAAATATAGGCCTATTGAAGTAAAGGAACTACCACCATTTAGCTGAAATACTAATCTTTCTTAGCATGTAAATTAATTCCGTCGACAACGAATGAAACACTTCCCTAAAACTAGTTGAAGCAAAACATTAATCAATGATATTTTTAGGGAGTAATTTTCCAAACCACAATAGCTCTAAGCCATTGTGCGTGTCCAAGGCCATACTATTTTTGTATACGCGGTACAGTAAAATGGCTTTTGCTTTTACCGATTATCCTCCCATGTTAATCCAGATGACAAAATGTTAATTTAAAGTCTCATTGCAACTGAATTTTAATTTTTACTTTTCGGACTTGGCTTTGAGTAATGGTGACACATACCATGTTTACAGTAAAAATGAAAATTATATTCCAGACACCGTCAAAATGTCAAACTTTTTATTTTTTGTATTGTTTTTAAATAATTAACTGCAGTTCATTTATTCAACCTCATAACAGGATCATACTTAAAAATTTATGATGAATGAACAGACGTTCATTAAATATTGAAAAAAAACCTAAAATTACTCATGCCTAATTTGCATAATAATATCATAAATACATAATTAGCTGTAATTACCTAATTTGCATAATTAATTACTTTTTGTGTATTTTTTGTTATCAATTGAAAGAACTTTGTATACATATGTGTGCGAAAAAACCCGCATCTTTATATCATGTACGGTTTTCTACTGGCATCAATTTTGCATATTAATTAGCTGAACTTAGTCATTTGTGGAGATTTAATTTGTCTGCAGATTGGCCGAAATTGCTAAAATAGTATATTTGGTTAATTTATTATAATTATTCAATGATAGATTTTTAATTTTGTTTTCTGTAACGAAGTCAGGAAAGATATGCATTTAACATGTGATATTTAAATTAACGCTGCTTTTTCAAGCAAGCGTCCAAATATACCTTCAAAATCTTAAAATGTGCCAATTTTGTCATTACAGCCATTTGTGGCAGGATTTCATTCCATCTACGAGCATCTTTAAATTGACACTACGTCACAATGCATTGACCGATTTCAATTCTGTTTTTTGATTTTTGATGCTTTAATAAAGCTCAATAATGTAGGAACATTAAATAACATGTTCTGCTGCGATTATTTTTGAGGTGATATGCCTAATACTAGCATTGTGGATCGATATCCCTGGGTTTAATAGGAATACCGGCATGGCTACAGTGTTGCTAGAACTTCAATATAGCAAAGAAATTCCCAGGCCTATAGCGCTCCTACTGATCATGTTTAACCAGAACACTCAATTGGGGATTTGGGCTACCAAATCGCTGGTCGGGCAATTTGCTTTCAATGGAAAATTGACCTGGATAAACAACAAAGGAAATATCGACTATTTCTGTTGGTTGCTCTCGAGATAAAAGTACTGAGTTAGACATTTTCGGAGTACGAAGGGAAAAAAGGGTAAAATAAAAACGGAAATTCTAACAAAACTATAATATATAGACCCACACGATGTGCTTTACAGAGGTGGGAAATATCTTTCTTTAGCAAACTATATTAGTTTGAGACGCTAAAAATGAATTCCGTAAAAAGCTCGCGTGCGAACTGAAGGCCTATAAAAATCAAAAATATCACACTAAAAGACACAATTTGATGCTTAATTTTAACACCAGGATTTGTAAAAAAAATTTATATCCAAGCACCAAGTTTTTAACTGACATTACTGAAGAAAAAAAAATTGCTTTATATTTGACCGAGAAAATTAATTTCATAGCAAAAAGGTGTATCTCTGAATTGTGCTGATTTTAACATGTATCGATCGACTTTCAGCGCGACTAAGCATTTCTAAAGAATCGGTTGTCCAGGCTGCTAACTGCACACGAATACACAACACAAATACACTGTTTGGTTAAGCTAACAAAATCTAAGTCTTTAATTGAAAGTAATATATGATTGGTACAATATACAACAAAAATGCACATACAAAAATAATCACACAATCACAATAATGTTTTAACTTATTAGTACTTAGCCAGCAGTCTTCTTCTTGAAGATAACAAAGTTCTTGCAATGTTCTGGACGGCTGATATATATCCTTAATCACTTGTCATAGGGCCTGCACTTTGGCTCGACATTTGAAAGGGGCGTGAATTCATTTTTGGATACGCCCCTATTATAATTAGGTAATACTCATTCCCTATGAGCGTGTTTATAGTGAGCCAGATTATGCGGTATTTAGCTGGACTGCCACGCAGTCTATATTTGTTTATGTTTTACTAACCATTGCAAATCTAGACTACGCGGTAGTTTAGCTAAATAACGGAAAGATTGTCTCACTATAAACACGCTCTATGTATATATACATGTACCACATGTAGTAAATCTGTCTGCTTTGTCTGCATTGTGCCGTTCTTAAGCACATAGTTTTAACTAACACATAGAGCGTGTTTATAGTGAGCCAGATTATGCGGTATTTAGCTGGACTGCCACGCAGTCTATATTTGTTTATGTTTTACTAACCATTGCAAATCTAGACTACGCGGTAGTTTAGCTAAATAACGGAAAGATTGTCTCACTATAAACACGCTCTAATAGTTTTAAAAACACGATTTCATCAAACATTATAACAATAGCTCTTTTACAGTGTGCAATCATCCCGGGCAATAATTGGGCAATAATAGAGGATGTGCGTGAAATTATTGATTGGCTCCATACAAAGGATTTGAACCGGTGTCCTTCACCGTAATCATGGCGCAATGCAGTGCATTCAATCAAACGTTGTCGTCAACCTGTTTGATCGTATAGTGCATTTGTTATGTGTGTGAGACGAGCTGTCGCGGTAGATTGCAATAGCTTGTAATCATGGTTTTGTTGAATGAATTTGAGTACTCCGCCATATTTACAGTATGATACGTCATAATCTAGGTGATTATTTGCATTGGATGTCTTGAATACGCTGGCGAAGTTGTGTAATAATCGGATTAATGCTATAACAGTAGGTAAATACAAGTTTTGAATATATCGCGTTGCAAAGCCCCATTCAGTGATCCCAGCGAAAGTGGGAAAAAAAATCAAATTGTTACTTTCATAAATTTTTTTAATGAAAAAAATTGGCAAAAAACCCAAGAAAACGGCAGTATCGACGAAGTTGAAGCCCCATTCAAATACATGTAGCTATATACTGTCAGTATATAAATTACAGATTCACGTAAATGCATTATTTTTGTCTTAAATAGGCCTACTCGGCTTTCGGCTGAATCACTAGCAGAAGATACCAAATTGATGTTTTATGACCTTTGGTCAGGGTTCAATTCACGCCGAGTGTCCGTGACAGGTTTGACTCTGCTTCAGTGGTCATGAAAGAATTCAAAAGATAACCTCTGCCCCAACAATCCCAAGCAATTGTCTGAAACTGCTCTTCGGATGATGTATCATAAGAACTCAGTCGTCAAATGATGATAGTCATATAATGACCAAAAGATTATTACTGACTATATCATTGAAGACTGAGTTCCGCAGTCTAGTACAAAATCTGAATTTTGATGATTTTTACGATCGTCTGGATGAAAAAACCACTGAATGGGCCATTAGTACCCTCCTCTCCTTACCCTGGCAATATGAATAAAAGAAAAATAAAGAAAAAAATTAAATAAAACAAGAAAAAAAAAGTCAAAGAAAAGAAACAATAAAAGAAAAACAAATATGAAAAGTTCGAACAATATTGGGTTTATAAAATTAATGTGACCGTGATAATTTGTTGGCAATTTTCCTATGGGATTTTTAAAATTTTGCAATCGATTGGGGTGCGGGCACGTGCCCCCCCATGCCCCTATGACGCTACGTCAATGCCCAGAACAAAATATAAATTTCTGACATGATCGTGCTCTGGGTCTGAACTGTTTCCGTTTGAAATCTTGATGGCAAATTGGACAAAAGAAGCACATGGTTCTACTTGACCTCCTGAAACTTCCGGGCATTCCGGGGAGGGGTAAATCAAGGTCACATGGGGGTCAAATTTTCAGAGTGCTCCAACTATGCCAAGTAATATATCAAAATACTCGTATGGTCATGAGGATTCCAAAAATGTATAGTTTGTTATGCGTCAGACCTTTCTACAGTACAACAGCAACTTTGTGACCTCTTTTGTTCGACAGAAAATGTATACGGGTTGGTGAACACGGGTTACGTAACACAATGTTGAAATTTTAGCCGGCAAACGCTTTTTATCAAAATAGCTCCAGAAATGGAAGACACGGGTCGTATATTGCTCCATTTATGTACCCTGACCACAGATAAGATATCAAACATTTGTGTAAAGCAACAAATAACGTGTAAAAGTTGAATTAAATGGGAAAAAAGAAGCTTGAACATGTCCAAAGTAGCTCGGAAAATGAGAAAAATTGCATGTCACGAACACAAAAATGTTCATATCATCCAGCAAGAAAAAGCGTCGGAATCAAAAATGGGTGTCATGTTATAGAATAACTAAAGTTAGCTTGCCTGAAAATTTCATCACTTTAGGTTGGGGTAGGCCTATATTTCTAGTCGCATATTGAACATGTTGAAATGTTTATCTTTGTGCGTGACTACTGTCACGCCATATATTGTACGGGCGATGTTTTTCCTGCAATGAAACTTTCATTGTCAATTGTCCATTGTTGGTTATTTAGCTTGAAAATAATACTCCCAACGTTCAAACAATTTTAAAAGTCAGCATAAAGGTTTGTGTTACAATATTTGGACAGTGTTAATTCATTCCAGAAATAGAATACACGAGTGGGAATAACATTGCTATTATTGTCACCGAATTAATCATATCTCTGGTATGGCTTAGTGGTAAATACATGTATTTGGAAGTTCGATCTTGGTTCGAACCCCGCAAGCACCTCTCTTTGATTTTCGATTTGATTTTAACTCATATTTTTAAATCCTGGTTTTCATATTTTTATTAAAGCCATAATATACGATTTCGGGCAAATTTGAAGTTTTGTTATTCCAAAAATTATAACAATATTTATAATATTAGTAAATAACTGTCAGGAAGGTTTTCACGTTACATTTGAAGCAGAAGTAGCGAGATAAAAATGAAAAGAAAACACTTAATATCTTGACCGCTTAACTGTGGTGTTCTATGGGGGACTAGTCTTAATAAGACATCAAAGTTAGTTGCTCTATCTGGACAACGAACTTGGCTGATTCCAATTAGGTGTAATCCGAGGTGTAAGTTGGACATTGTGTAAAAATTACAAATATGCCAAAATATTAGGTTTGAAATTCGTGCATCTCATGATTTAATATGTATGCATAAAAGCTCATAAAATATGTTGCCGATAGGGGAGGGGTTTAGTCCAATTAAAAATCGTGAAAATCTGTGTTGACGTTCCTTTATTTGATAGGCCTATATATATTCTTGAACTTTTAAAAATTACTTAAGTTTGACATGCTTTATTTGATTATTTCATATTGAAAGCTACTGAACTTAAATGCGTTTTTTTGTAAAAAAGATATGAACTCGAATGTACGATTAGGCTTAAACATACGTTTCTGTGTCATCCACATCTCTCATACCACATTATTAAAATATTATTTTGTAATATTAATATTGGTATCTCAATTGTAAATTATTTGGCATTACATTGTTACTAATTACAAAATGTTTTTTCTATATCATGTTATTTATATGTATGTGTGTTGAGATGAAAATAAAACTGAACTGAACTAAACTGAAATAAATCATGAAAAAAGTGGGCCTTCAAGCTGACATTCATTAGGCCTATATTATTAAAGACAAAAGGGAGAGGAAAAAAGAAAAGAAAAAACGAACTGAAAAATTCCACATAATCGATAAAATAACACGGGAATCGAACTCACAACCTTCCGCACTGCACACCTTCGCTCTGTCCACAAGCCATCGCAACTTGTTCGGGCAAAGGGTATTCTTTTGCTATCTTATTTCTCGTTCAACATGTTCAAGGATCTCACTCAACAACAATCTTTTCAAAACTGCTTGTACTTCAAAAACGTTAAATGAGATGATACTACCTTCTTTGACGACTACAATATTTTGTTACACAATAGAGTATTTTGCATAACAATAGACGTTTTTAATTGCTATATTAATCAATATAACATGTATAATAGACAGCGCCGGCTGGGATCCATTTCGTGAAGCATCGTGACACTTGCAACGTGCGCTTACGACACGAGGACTCAAAGAACGCAACTTTTCAACCTACGACTAGGTTATTCCACCGCTCATTTTCGCTGAAATTTTAATACAAGCTGTGGTTAATTAATGTTCATCATAACAGAAGAGCATTAGACCGGCGTTTCCTCAAAGCTGTAGATATGACCATTTTTGTTATCGTGACATGCATTTTCTCTAATTTTTTAGGCTACTTCGCGCACCAAAAGCATTCATTTTTTCCACAATAATTCAACTTTTACACGTTATTCTTTGCCTTATACTAATGTTTCATATCTTATCTATGGGCTCAATATGGAAATGAAGGGAGAAACGACTCGTGTATTCCATTTTTTTGATGTTTTCTGAAAAACCGTATTTGCCACCTGATTTTCAACATTGCGTTACGTAACAGCAGAGGTCACGCCGGTAAAAATTACCGGAAGTGAGCTAAGTTGCTATCGTACTGAATAGGGCGCTTGCACGGAAGATCATAAGTTCAAATCATCCTCCAGATAAGACATATGCAAATGCATGGAGTACAATACCAATCACCTGCATTAGCATATCTTATGGAGCTTGTCTGGAGGATGATTTGAACTAATGACCATTCGTGCAAGCACTCTATTTGACATAACTTTAGAAATATTTGAATAGGGCAACATGAGTAAATAATAAGAAAACAAACATCACGCCCTCGATGCAACTCGCATGTAATCGAAGGCCATAAAAGATAACCTGATAACAATAGCTTGACAATAGCTATCTATAATCCGTTTCGAGTCTCTTCATACACAGTCCCTGGTCAAATGCATACTGTGTGTATATTTGTTCCCGGGTATAGTCAATGCAGTCAAGCAAACATGTATTACATTTTGAAAAGGCTATAGTGTATCACAGGCATGTATTGAATGGCCAGTCATACAGGAATTAATCAACTTGCAGTGACTGGTTGTTCCTTTGTTACCACATGTCAGTCTTCTATTGGTTTTTGACCATCGTATCACAGTGATGGCCAATCACAGGCGAAGTAATCAAATATCAGTGACTGTTGCCTTTGTTACCACATGTCAGTCATCTTGTGATTATTGGACCATGTAAACCTGCAAAAAACGAGCCAAAGTGCAGGCCCTATGCCTGCGAAAATCAGCGAAGTCCATTGTACAGTTGCATTTATAAATCCTTGCATATGAACTCCTCACACGAAAATGGTGCTGCTTTCTCCCAAAATACTTAACTCCTTGCGTCGTTCTCCAAACACGTTTATAACTCCTTGCGCAGTTCTCCAAATACTAAACTCCTTGCGCAGTACTCTTACTTTGAATCAGTTATCAGCATGACGACGAAAATCACAATAAATCCCTCCTTTTTGTGATGTCTCCACACTATCTTCTCCGTTCAGCGGCGCGGCTAAATATTTAAATATAACACCGTCGCTATAATTCCAAGGCTGATTCAATATTCAACTGTAAATATTTTGCTGCATTAAAGCCATGTTATAACATTTTCAAACAAAAAAGATTAGCATTTATTTGCCATAAAATGTTAGCTTTTACTATCAGATATATCCCTTTTATTTTTGAGCCGAACAACTACGGCAAAGCAAAGAAAATTGGAATTTACTACCAGCGCACATGTCGCCAATACGTACCACTCCTTCGGTCATGTTGTGGTACGACCCTTTGTTGTGTATATCACCGTCCCGCACGCCGTGTACGTACTGTGTGTTATGAACATCGTGTATGCGTTCGACTCATAATTCCATCGTAATAATATTAAGCGCCGGTTCCGGCGTTTTATTCAAAATCTCGGATTTTGACAAAACTACAGCACCTAGAGTCTTGATTTTTGCAGGGTATATTGGTTTAATAAAGTACAATTTAATCGTGTAAAAAAGGAATTTAAAAAATCAGTGAGGGCGTCTTCCTCAGCAAATGTTATAATATGGCTTTAAATACACGCACAGCTTACTGCTTCATAATAATCAAATGTCTGTGTAATAAACATGTTGACATTTGCTTTTATAGCAACCAAAACCCACATCTATTAATAGCCACTCTGTCATATTACAACACTTCCTGTGGGTAATGCCCAAATCTTGTCCATTTCACAATCCGAGGGATTTTCCCA
This sequence comes from Amphiura filiformis, assembly GCF_039555335.1. Taxonomy (NCBI): domain Eukaryota; kingdom Metazoa; phylum Echinodermata; class Ophiuroidea; order Amphilepidida; family Amphiuridae; genus Amphiura; species Amphiura filiformis. The sequence goes on along the minus strand of NC_092633.1, from coordinate 53,828,572 downwards.
GATTATTAATAAAGAGAATCTTCTAGAGATGAAGAGGGGTTTCCCCAAACGATCTAAAATTAGATGTAATTCGATTTGTTTTGATCACTTGATGAATGAAAGGGAATCCCCCTAAAACATGCTATAACACACAAACTCTTGCATGATTACTTGTCTCATTTTTCTCATGACATACTTTCAACTTGTAAACAAAGTTAAATAATTAAATTAAATTAAATTACTGAGGGTACATCACAACATCGAAATATTGAGGTAACTATCTCAATATATGTTTGTGTTGAATGACACTTTAAATCTACTTTGCTTGATTATCTACCAACACGTATGAGCATAGACAGTAAATAACTTGTTATTCATTTGACTTCTATCTTGCATCTTACCATCTCTATCATTTTATATTGTGTTGCTACCTTTTCTATATGTTTGTAGATTATTTGCCATGTACAGAAGAAGAGTTTACTTGTCTAAATGGGCAATGTATTGACAGCAAAGGGCACTGTAATATCGTTGTGAGTTGTCTTGATGGCTCGGACGAGATTGATTGTGGTAAGTAAACTGAAGAGTGGAAAATCCCTTTTACCACAACTTATCGTATAGGTAGTGACGTGATTTCGTGAAGTTGCAAACTTGCAGTTTAATTTGGATTACATCCCTTCAGACATACTTCCTTCAACAATGATGCCATGTTCGTTTACTATGGTTTCAAATTGTTTATAACATGTAGTATGTATATATGTCTACGTCTCTAGGGAATCTGTGACTTTGTTTATAATTTGATCGTATAGACTTGGCAAGAGGTTGGTTAAAATAGCTTCAAACATATTTTAATTTTGGGCGTTTCAGATTCAGATACCTCTGCCATTGGATTTCAATGCTACGATGGTACCTGGCTGCCCGAATACGCTTATTGTGACGGACAGAGAGACTGCAGTGGTAAAAATTGGGAAGATGAACCACAACTATGTCGTAAGGAAATTTAAAAAAAGGAATCATGAATTGCCATTATTAAAAGCTTAAGAAGGAGAATACTATACGATTCTGTCTTTGACAAAGAGCTTCACAGTAACATTTGAACCTGTAAAAGAGGCATATCTTAAAACATTTTAGTATCAGCCAAAAACATATTGATAGAAAATATCTAACCCGATATCAATATTGCTACAACAGGTAATGTGACTTGTTCTGATACCGAAGAAATAAATTGTATAAATGGTGCATGCGCACCCATTTCGCAAAGATGCATCTATGGTATTGACGAAGTTGGTTATCCATTGGGTTGCAGGGACGCCACACATCTTCTGGACTGTGGTATGTTTTTTATTTCGGTATTTTAAAGATTACAATTTTATTAATTGAGATCATAAAACCTACCAAGTGTACTGTCCATTTTCTTTCAAAATGAAAGTATCTTGCCCGGTATCTTGCCACTCTTCATAGAAGTTCTTACTTATACTAGTACATGGTTTATATTATTCAGTCAAAAACAATTAAAAATCTAAAATATCACCAACATCCCGCATAGATGTTTGGGTGGTAAGATGTTGGGGGGGGGGGGGGTCACTGACTGCGCTATTATCTGTGACATTTTGTACTGATAAAAAGGTCAAGTCTGATTTCATGCAATTCCTGCTCCTCTTAATTTTAATTGTAGATGATGTTACGTGCCCGAACACGACCTTAAAATGCCCTGGTTCGTACTGTATAGAGCTTCGATTTAGATGTAATGGAATCTTGGATTGCCCAAATGGTGAAGACGAAGCGGGATGTGGTGAGTCAATTACTGTAGCCTTATTTTAAAAGCAAACTTGGGTAAATTTTGCCTGAACTTGGGTACATTTAAACCAAGTAAACCAATTGAATTTTAAGGGCAAACAAGTTTAAATGCACCAAAAGGATTCGGAGCACTTTTTTAAAAGAATAAGAAAAGAGAATTTCTGCACAAGTGTTTCGAGCACATTTTTAATATTAAGCTTTAGATAACACAATTATAAGATATAACATTCTGCTGGAAATACACTTTGTGTCAAATATATAAAACCCTTTCGATATATTTTGAGTTCCATGAGGTCCCATGAATTTTTGCATAAACAAAATTGAAAATTGGAGAGGAGCAATGGTTTTTTGGCGTGTTGAGATGGAAGTAAGAATTTCTTTTTCAAAGGTCGAGAGGATTGTGCGTAAATAACCATTTTCTCACCATTTTACTTTCTTTCAAGAAAACTATACATGTCCCGGGAATTATCGTTGTCATAACCATCGATACTGTGTATCTCCGAGGGAAGTATGTGATGGCGTTAAGCACTGCCCCCAAGGAGACGACGAACTATTTTGTGGTAGGTAATGATGATAAGAAACGACACAAGATAGGTTTCTGTTTTCTAAATAAAGTAAAAAAATTGCTGGGCTTTGTGATGTGTAAAGACAAATCTAAATTTCAACTTTAAAAAAGCAGTAAAGAATTTGAGTGCTATTACATTAGTGTTTTTGAAGTGATTTCTTGATTCTACATTTATATTTCAGATTTGACTTGCCTTGATGGCTGTACATGTGTCGGGTATTACTTTTTATGTCACGGAATAATATGGTCCTCACAACGTTTTAATATACTTCCGGGTCATACACGAGAACTGTAAGTATCAAGATAATTTACGATAAAGCAAATAGAAACACGAGCTGTTGGCAGGTTTTTTTTAATCATCATAATTGCTTAATAACCTGTTTATCAATGAAAATTAAGTTTTACTGGCTCTATAATTATAGTAATTATGTTTGGTAGTATAAAATGATTGATGTATATTGTAAATTGCAGTTGAAGAATGTTTTCATCAAATTCCATGTATTTACCGTACAATCTGTTATGATTGATGTTTGACGTTGGGATTGAATCGTTGTATTTCAAGTTCTTATTGTCTTATGCGTTTTGCAGATATTTGAATGAGGTTCTCTTTGCTGATGATGATAATTATTTAATAGATGCTCAGGATATATTGTACCGACACCTGAAAACATTGAAGATGCTCCTTATTCTGTAAGTAATCACACCAAAAATGAAGATACTGGACTGGTTCGAATGTTTTGCTAACTCGGCTAACTGATTATCATAGTTTTTCGTATAATTACTCCTTATTCTACATTAATCTGAACATATTGTGGACTACAGTTTCTTCGTCTCTGCATTCAAACGGATTTCCGTCTTTCCGCCATTGGGCATAGCTATAGAATACCCATATCACCTCCCAACACACAGGGTTAGGGTTAGAGTTAGGGTTAGGGTTAGGTTAGGATTAGGGTTAGGCACCCTGAGCGGGGTATTCTATAGTTATTCCTGCCATTGTAAACACTGGAATAGGCGCATGATGTCACCACCACAAGTGACACCTTCCATCAAATTTATTAGCCTAATCTTAATATTTTAGCAAAGAACACTTCTATCCAGTACGTCATGTGAAATCGACAGGATATTGGTCATTGGATCAATGGTCAACTTACGGAATTCTTTTTTCAGCAAAGTTGCAATACATTTGTGTGGTGTGTGTACTGTAGGTATATTAAAGGTGGGTAACCTGATTGACAATCTCATCCCCCCACTTTACCTCATCAAAATTCTGATTTTGGTATCAGATGAAAGCTCATATTTTTCTCATAAACATATTGAAATTTGGCGAAGAAATCATCAAAAAACTGCCGAATTAGTCTCAAATATGGTATACCATACCATATTTGAGACTAATTCAGCAGTTTTTTTGATGATTTCTTCGGAAATACACTGAGTTGGAACTTCTAATTTCAATATGTTTATGAGAAAAATAGGGTCTTTCACTTGAAATCAATATATTACATGATCATGATGATTCCATTAGGAATTAGTCACATTTACAAAAAAACATTTACATGTTCTTTTTGCATGAGCGCTTGAAAGGGATGACATTTTATGTTATACGCAAGTTTTAAAGAATTTGATTTTCCAAATATATCAGGTTACCTTCCTTTAAAAGCTAGACAATACTTCAATAAACTTCTCTTTATTTTTGTCAAGTATTCTTATTGTAGAATTAAGTTTCTTGCTTACTAAAATACGAATGCAATTTTACAAACGAGCTTTTCATAATTACTTTTACAGTATGAACATATTCTCCTTATTTTATGGATTTAAAATATTTAATCAAATTTACCTAAATTATGCTGAATAATATTTTTGTTTTTGTTTTGTGTGTTGTGTTTACATTATAGCGATCTTAGTTCAAATGGAATAACTGGAATTAAACCAGGAACATTTAATCGCAATTCAAATATGAAAATGTTGTAAGTACTGTTTACTGGGTTTTTTTTTAACAATGCCTGTTGCGTTAGTACCTTTTGTATTCAATGATTTTAATTAATCTCTCCGCCAATTAAATTTGTTATACTCTATACGAAACATTATCTTTCAATTTCATATCACGCCTATTAATAACAGGATTCTAAGCAACAATTCAATAGAGGTTCTGTACAATGGCACGTTTGATGGTCTACGTTCTCTTTTGCATCTGTAAGTAAATATCCAAGAATTTTTTTTAAAGAAATACTTCAAAAATATTAAAGAAATCGTGGAAAATCATCTACTGTGTCTCTGTGGGAACTAGATTTTGCACCACAAAAGTGTATACTAGTGTGAAACAACCCAGCAAACACAGAAATGTTCTTAAAACGTTAATTTATTCAAATCGTTTTATTAACATTTAAAAATCGGGTTATATAAAGAACATGAATACGTTTTTAAAACGTAAGTGTCAGTGTAAGTGTAAGGATACTCTTTTGGCGCATAGTATCAAAAGCATTTGAAAGGTCGAACAATTATTGTGCATCTTTTTTACCGCAAACGATGTACTTTTATTATTACAGCGAACTTTCTGGCAATCTGCTGATGACTATTGAGGTTGGGGCATTCTCAAATCTGAAGAACCTCTTATTTTTGTAAGTAATACCAATATCTATTTAAAATTATAGATCAACTTAATAAGTTCATTCAATTATTCATTTTTAATATCATTGTATAGAGTTCTTTTCATTTTCATCATCATCATCATCATCATCATCATCATCATCATCATCCATTATTATTATTATTATTATTATTATTATTATTATTATTATTATTATTATTATTATTATTATTATTATTATTATTATCATTATTATTATCAATTGTTTGTTTTTGTTTTTTGCAGGAGCATCAAAGACAATGACATAAAAGACCCCAAGAAGGAGATATTTGACCCTTTGAAAAGTCTCGACACTCTGTGAGTGCATTATTGAATAATGTAACAGCAAAAGACATAGTGAACACAGATGTAAAGCAAACGATTTTAACGAATTCTCTCAAAATAAATGGATACAAACGGATACGATAAGAGTCATCTCATATATTTTGTATTTTAAGACATGTAGTGCTATCATGTGCACTCGTAGAAAGAAACGATAAATGAAATAACTTTAATTTGCATTAGTAAAACAAGTATAATGGTTTGTAATCAACATCCCAGCAAACACAAAACGTTTCGACATCATTCGCAAAAGGTTATAAAAGGTTGTCAGAAAACGTTTAAATGTCGGGTTATATAAAGGGTATATTAAGAGTATAAAACGTTTTCATAATCTTAAAAAACATTTTTTGATAATCTACTGCTCAGCAAACAAAAATGTTTTACAGAAAACGTTCAAATGTCGGGTTATATAAAGGGTATAAAAACATTTTAATAACATTCCAAAAACATTCTTGAAAACTTGATACAAAACATTCTAAATAAAATGTTATTTTGGGGTTGAAAAAATATTTTGCGAAAAATGTTTGCCCAAAATATTTTCAATAACGTTTTAAAAACGTTTTCATGACCTTTATATAACCCGACATTTAAATGTTATTAAAAGGTTTTGAAAAAAACATTTTAAGAACATTTCTGTGTTTGCTGGGTTCAAATATTTTAACATAATGTTATTTAAGTATTGACACAATATTTGGCAAAAATGTTTGCAAAAATAGTTTACAATAACATTTTTTGAAACCATTTAAAAATATTGTTGTAGTGTGTTTTCATACAAAACGTTTTAAAACGTTATCATGACCTTTATATAACCCGACATTTTAATGTTATTAAAACGTTTTTACCTAAACCAAAAGCCAAAATATAACTTATTTAAAATGTTTTTAAAACGTTTTTGTGTTTGCTGGGATACCGTGTTTACGAATGATACACTTTCCAGTTTTGAGCAGTCTTTTACTTTTAGCCGCATCATAATTTAACTTGTAATATAAATATTTACGTTCAAACAATCAATATAATTATAATAATCATGATATTATTATTTTCACAAGTAATAAATGCATAATTTACTTTTTGAAACAGGTTCTCTGAGCACTATTTGTTCTGTTGTTTGGTGCGAGATCTGGATAATGTACAAACATGCCTTCCTGAGCCTGACGAATTTTCTTCCTGTGAAGATCTAATGAGGAATCCCGTGCTTCGAGTATTTATGTGGATCCTTGGTCTCAGTGCCATCTTTGGGAACGCCTTCGTAATTTTCTGGAGAATCGTTCCTCAAAAAAGGAAAAACAGAAAACCGCTTCTGTTCAGTCCATTCTAGTGCTGAATCTAGCAATCGCTGATGGATTTATGGGAGTTTATATGATTACTATAGCGTCCGCTGACATGTTTTACAGGGACATTTACATTATTTATGCAGAAGAATGGAAATCCAGTTTTGTCTGCAAAATGGCGGGATTTCTGTCGGTACTTTCCAGCGAAGCTTCTGTATTCTTCTTGACCGTAATAAGTTTAGATCGTGGCCTTTCTATCGTAATGCCATTTAGCCAGATAAAATTGAGCCACAGGAAGCTGAAAGTTATCGTTCCGGTGGTATGGTGCGTAACATTCTTGTTAAGTCTCCTGCCAGCTGTATTTGTATCCTACTTCGGAGAGGCTTTCTATGGTCGGTCCAGTGTCTGTCTTGCGTTACCATTAACAACTGATAAACCACGTGGCTGGGAATTCTCCGTCGCCATTTTCTTGGGTGTGAACTTACTTGCTTTCTTGATAATGATGATTTGCTATTTGGGAATATACATTTCCGTAAAAATATCATCAAAAAGAGTGAGATCCATTGGAAAAGGCCGGTCCGAACAAATAGAATTAGCAACACGTATGGCATTCTTAATTGGAACAGATTTTTGTTGCTGGGCTCCAATAATCATAATGGGTCTTGTATCGCTTAGTGAAATACACACTGTATCACCCGACGTTTATGTTTGGACTGCTGTATTCATACTACCCCTTAATTCTTCTTTAAATCCGTATTTATATACTATTTTGACGAGAGAAATTGCCAAAAGGAGAAATAAGTCGGGCAGTCAGAGCAACTCTGGCGATCATAACTCAAAGAAAGCCAAGACGCATTCGGTGGCAGTCATTTCAGGCACAGAAGGTAAGAGATGTTGTCTTTAGTATACGAGTCGACGACAATAGCTTCCTTGATAGCTCAGTTGGTTAGAGCATAGATACTTGGGAATCACAGCTTCAAATCCTGCAGATCAAGGAGCAAAATGTTTCTTCCATGGCTGAATAAAGAATAAATTGAAAGTTAGTCAGATCCATCATTGGGTAGATTTTCTTAGTAAATTTACATTTGTGATTCTTCTACTTATGTCGATAATATTTTTTTGTTACAGAATATGCCCTTGTGAGTTCTGCTGTGAACGAACTTCTTATCAATCGAATAATGCCGGCAATGTACTGGCAAAATATTGATGCAGATATGTTGTTTAAACTTAACGGAAGACATCTTACAAGTGAAGATATTGATGGCATTGTAACGGATATAAGAAAAGCTTTAGATTACTTACATAAGATGAATGTAACTCATGGAGCTGTTGATGAGACTAATGTTATTTTGTACAAGGTAAGAAATCGAAAATTATGGAATTAAATTGCCTGCCGGTCGATTGTTTTCTTATGTTTTGTTTAAATGAATCCCCAGTAATGAAGACTATAATTGGCCAAGTAACAGTTTATGGCTCTTTCATGACCGCATATCACAGACATTGGCCACATGACTAAAATTATATTGAGAGATGACGGTTTCAGACGGGTAACATAGTTACCTAACCTTGTATGCCACACTCTATAGTTCACTTACCATGCTTACCAAGCTGAATAACATTTCACTGTTAAATAATTATTGATATACTGCCCTCTGGTTCTCCAAAACGTACTTAATACCTATTATGCAAAAATCACAGTAACAGGAAACAAAATGAAATCAGGATAAACCAAGTCAAAGATGAAAAAGACAAAAGTTCTGTTCTGTACATTTGTTAGTTCTATGTTGAAACAAAGTGTATTAACGCGTCAATAAGATGGATGGCATGTCGATCGGCCAATACAATTCGCTGCAAGAAATATACATAATCGGAGAGCAAACACGTTTAATATTGTGAGTGTGTGTAAAAATACACACTTTGATACATCCGATACTTTTGTCTTGGTGAAACTGGCGATAAAATCTGTTTCGTTATTTTTTTTTCTGAATCAGTAACAAATCCAGTACATATGGTAATTAGTCAAGAAGCAAGAGATATCGTAATCCCATGCAGATTTTGTGGCTAGGAAATCCAGAATCAGCTTTAATATCATAAACTGATCTCAAAGTATAGGAAAAACTTTGGTGGCAAAATTGCATCTTGCTCAGAAAAGAGTTGAGGTCATACAGGGGTCAAATTTCTAAATTGCTCAGACCTTATTATAACCATGCCACAGTATTGATCTGATAATAACGGTTCGGGAAAAGTATGGTATGACCTGTCTGAGATGCATGGTTCTCGAAAAGGTCAAAGGCCGTATGTTAGGCTCTACAGGGGTCAATACCTAAAAACGCTCCGATTTTACCAAAGATAGTATCTAATAATGATTTTTGATACCAATTAAAATAAAGAATAGATTGTATCATATATGATGTCTCGTTATATAGGTAATCGGTGAAATGATATGGCCTTTGACCCTTTGCTTTTAACTGGAGAACTAAACGCCTCATCAGATAGGTCAATCTATGGCCTACCCTTTTATGAATCGTTGTGTGGTTTAAACTTAATAATAAATGTAAAGATCACATACAACCACTTTATATGTGCTTTGCAAGTGGACTAAATGGAGACCATTTTTAACCACGGTGTTTGATGGGATCATTTATTAAATTTTCTAACAAAACATTTAACTTTCAATTTTAGACCTGGACAACACCAAAAACTACCATACTGCCTTTTTGCAGTATTTATTTCTACAAATTGCATATTTGTGTGAAAATTGAGGGCGCTATTTATATACTGCGCCAAATAAGATCCTTACACTTGGAAAAATAATCATGATTTCAAAACTGAACCATATTGGGGGAATTTTGTTTTTTTAATAGATGCGCTATCTAATCCTGCACATTTTGACACACATTGAATCCAATGTGACCTCAAGAAGTAAAGTTACAAGCAATTGAATAGATGAAGGTCCAGTAAAAGTGACAAACTGTCCTATACAAGGCGCAAAAAGATTCCAACAAGCGCAACAAAGAGATAACACAGTTTCTTCAATGAAGCGTTGTTTAAAGCAGTTTTTATTTCAGTTTTTACTTCTCTGTACTTTTCATAACTTTCATTTTATTTGTCATCTCTTTTGTTTCAGTTTTCTTTTGTTACTTTTGTTTTAAATGAAAGGCATGCACGAATTAGCCATTCACCACTCTCAAACCAGATGTCTAGTCCGTGGAGTTTTGAATAAGCCAGTTTGTCACTTTTAAAACTGGACCAATCAACCCGCCAATCAAATGCTTGTAACTTTAGTTCTTGAAGTCACATTGGATTCAATGGGGTGTCATAAAGTTCCGGATTAGATTTACTCAAATATGGTTCAGTTTTGAAATTGTGATTATTTTTCCAAGTGTAAGGATACTTTTCTGGCGCAGTATATATATTTTAAGTTTAATTTAGGTAAATAATATGAGTTATTCATTTCAAAATGTTTTAGAAATTTTCCTTGCTATTTGTTACTAATTTTTCTGATGTTTAAACGTGATTATACAAGTGTCTACACCTCGTAAAGATGCAAACAAGATTTAAGATGAATAGCAACTTTGAATACATTTCTACATGCCATCAAACAACCGTGAACTATTTGAGGTATTTTAACTGCCTGGTGTGAATTGGTTTGTGGCGAATTGACTTAGGAATAATTTAAGGCGTGAAGTAACTTCGCGTGCTGATTTCTCCGTATTATGTTTTTCACCAACTAGTAAAAATGAGATTCCGAGGGGTCCAAAATTGTCACTTTTTACCAATTTGAGATTCTCAAGGTCAAAGTTTATATATTTGTTGGACCATTTTGTCACTGTTTAAAAGTTCAGTTTTAAAAAGCCGAAAAAATAAAATGACAGGCCAATTGAAGCCATTTTTTTTTACTGTTATTGTATAAATTGTTGGTTTAAACATCAAGTGCTGGGCGTGAAAATGGACAGTTGTTATATACGCAGGGGATGCCTCAGAAGTTTGGAAATTTTGCATGCAAAATGAAGGTCCAATTGAAGCCATTTGGTTCATCATTTTTACATTATATATCATTGCCTTTTAAAACAAAAAAGGGCCCGAACTCAATTTGCAAAATTTTAACTGTTACACTGACACATCAATAGAACTCAATAATTGGCAATAGCCTAGTTTGTTGTGTTACCTTGGTACCGAGTCATTCTAGGTGGTCCAAACTATTCTTTATTAAAGTTGTTATCACAGAAAGAGCTGGAGAACAGTGGCGTAACTACGGAGGGGGGGGGGGGCAGAGGGGGCAACGTGCCCTGGGCGCTACCCTTAGGGGGCGCCAAAATGACCAATTCGATTCTGCGCCCCTCCAAGCGATAAAAGTCAAAATTTTCGGCACAAAATCAATTGAAAGAACATTTTAACACCGATATTCAACTTCTAGTAACCAAAATTAATTAGTGGTAGGCCTTATTTGTCCAAAATTTCGGGCGCTCCGCGCGCAATTGTTTGGAGAATTGCCCGCGTCTAAGATATTCTCGGGGGTGTAAATTTAGTTTCTTGCCCCGTTTCTTTTTTCTTTTCGTTTCAAAAACGAATGCCGAATTCGGTTTTTTTTAAGATTGACAAAATTTTAAGTTTTAATCAAAATATCATTTTCGATTGTTCAAAAGTACAAAGTATACAATTGTAGTTGATTTACACATACACAAGTACAAATATCAACTGTTTATATCTAAATAATGCGAATATCGAATCGATTAAATTTTCTTCAAAATATGACACAGAATTTCATGATTTTAAAACAAAAAACTTTAAAAAAAAGGAAATAAAAATTTGTCGTTTCAGCTGACATGGACGCGCTAAAAAAAACGAACGCGCGCGGGTCTTTTTTACGGCGAAAAACTATGAATTTGCATTTATTTAGCCTGTCGAGAGGAATAACTTGGCATAGAGTTGGACAAAATAAGACCAGTTTTAAATTTTACACCCCGCAATCTCATATTGTGTAAGTTTGTTCCATCCACAGAACAATAATCAATAAAGAAATACACTTTAACTGGTAAAACCAGTCTACCTTGCTCTGCCGCCGGACTAATATGGATATTGTACAAGAAACTCTCATTCTCATTTTCTCATTCCCGACATCAGTCTTATCACATACTTCTATCAATATTTATATATATTCTCGTGAAATATATTACATTATTGGACTGTGCTGCCTTCTTTATTAGATACCATTTTAGTGGTTTTTGTGGGGAAATGACCTACATAATAAAAATAACCTACATACACACGATTTGCAAGAAAATTGCTTGATGAAAATCAATTACAACGTGAATACTAGAAATCTCATCTATTCTTGGTAGATTGTTTGAAATAATAGAAGAAACTTGGGGCATTGTGTCTATGAATCACAATTTGTGGCAGCTCTTTCAGTAGCTGAATATTTACAATCATTTAGCTTTTAGCTTAAAAGTTGAAAAAGTAATTAATGCGCAACTAAGTGCAGCATCCGTGTTCCAGAAAAATATGAAGGCGAAAATGAAACCGATCAGGGGTCAGCTTTCTTTTCCTAATTATATTCTTTTTAAGTAACAATAATTATGTCCTTTGTGTGTGTGTTTCCATTTTGTTTTCAGACATCTACAGGCTCCATCCGGGCTCTATTAATGATGCCTGAAATGATGGCTGATACCAGTGTTGCTGACGGGAATGGTGCCATACTGAATACTAAGCAGATTGACATTGAGATGACTACCAAGAAGGGCGATATTGAACAGCTGGTATCTTTGATTGATAGATTTCAAACCTCATCAAGTGTTTGATTGAAATTGAGATGTTCTCTGATTGAAACAATTATATCGTTCTGAAATTAACAGAATGACGTATATCGATTCGTCTCTTTGTATTCATGTTACGCATATAACATACGCATAGTGTAATGAACCGGAGGAGGGCAGCATATCAATTATTTAACGGTGATTGAACTTCGGAAGTGAGGAAAGGAGAGTGGTATACATGTTAGGTGCAACACGGCGCCTGGTTGCCTGTTGCTAATTCAAGTGAATCCAAGCGTAACATGAATTTATCAAAGAGGCGAATCGATATTCGTCATTCTGCCAAAATCATAAGGATGATCAGCCATAATGTCCAGTGCTGATATGCTGCCTGCCAAGTAAAGTTCGTTGAATGTTTTGCTTGCATATAAATGTGGTACACGAAACAAGTAGCCCTAGCTATAATGCATGCACACCAAATCTACGATAATAAAGAAACGTTTAAAATTATTCAACAACACTCATAGTTTTGTCCGAATAATTTCATAGTAACCATAAATATACGATACTTTTAGTCAGGGAAACAAAGATGGGTCGTTATTGCTCAAAATTGTAGAAGGCAAATTACATCAGGCTCACATGTGTGATAAACACGGGAATGGTGCCATAAACACGGGAATGGTGCCACAAACACGGGAATGGTGCCATCACAGGAAACACTATGAAGGACAAACATTTCGTGTCCAAGTGGTACATTCATTGCAGCAGAAAACGTTTCGTCCCCAAATTAACTTACCGCCTATGATGTCATGAATAATGATGATGATAATTTCTCAAGCGTTTTTTGAGATGCTTAGTAATTTTGAATTAATGGTCGGCATTCCGCGGAATACAATAGAATTAAGATTTTAAGAAACACTCGTATGAAAACGTTTACATGACATTCGGATTTCATAACACATTAAGTCCACATTTATTATTTACGCTTGTCAGTGCAATATCATGTGTATAAAAAGATAAAACCTATTACCAAGGAACTAAGCACGAACTGGCACTGTGTACCTCATACTGATGTAATATTCAATCTATATTTTAATGTTACCGACAAGTAATATCTTAATGTGTCTTTAACCCAACATAATATTATTGGTAATCTATACAAGACATACGGATGTATTTGTAAGTTGAGAAACACGCACATCTGACACATTAAATACGTACGATCGATATTGACATTTACGCTTTTATAGATGTTTGACTAGTCCAGTCAAATTATATTTGAAAGCCTTAATGTACGATTTCCGTCAAAATTTAATTTTGTTATTCTTTATTCAAAATGTTGAAATAATATTAGTAATAACTGACGGGAAGGGTTGCTGTCCATTTGAAGCTGAAATAACAAGGTAAAGTGGTTATTTTGACCATTTACCATGCAGTTCTATGCCCGGTCTATGGGAGGACATATTATCATAATTTTTAAATTATGATAATATGTCGAACTTTGCTCTGTTGACCTACAAACACAGCAAATTTAGCTGATTCCATTTAAGTGCAAGTTGGGACATGTGTAAACATTACAAATATGCAAAAAAAATCAGGTTTGAAAAAAATGAACCAATTTCATATTATAAGATCGTACATTATGGCTTTAACCTGCAACAGAAACCATGTTGGTGTTATTATACGTCGAAAATATATTACAGATTAATACGAGTATATTAAATGCATATGGAGGGTGGAAGACGTAAAAGAAGAGTGTAAGGGTTTATACAGTAGACCACTTGACATGTGACGTCATTGCCCGGCAGTATGCACACACATTATGGCACTTTCCATTGTTCTTTGCCCTGCAGTGTGCGTGCGCATCGTAGATTGCTCAGGGCATGTGTATTTTAAATCTCCCACCACATTCCATATTGTGCAAGAAAGCCATTGAACAGTGAAGCGGTTCGTTGGAGCATATCGAAAGACCAATCCCTCGCCTTTGTTGATAAACATTGATGTCAACCAACATGTAGTCACAAGTTTCAAAAAAGGTATAGTTTGCCATATCTACAATCAATAGTTTTCATTCAGCAGGCTGAAAAGTGTCAAGGTCATCCTCAGGAAATTGTTTCATCATGCTCCAATTTTGTCGAAACTCATTCCAAATTATTACTCTGATCATATTGAACAATATTATGTTAATTTACTCTATATACCTATAGCACTTCAGTGAACACCTTTAAGGGCAAAACTTTACAGCCCCCTAATATAGGGGCGCTTGAGTGGCTTCAAGTCGGATTTTGAAAGTTGCACTTAGCTCCTATTCAAGCCAAATGCGTTCGTCGGTACACCCCACACACTCCCCCCCCCCACACACACACCCACACAAAATCAAGACAAAGGACACCGATGTGCTCTGTTTACTTAACCATGAACTTTACTTTATTTTACTCCTTCGACTTCCAACTTCAACACTTGCTACCCTTTACTTATCTCATAAACTCTTTCTGCTGACATCTCAATACTTGGTGTGCCCACCATTACTGTCTATCAATAGTCATTTATTGGTCACAGTACAACGCATTTGGCTTGAATAGGAGCTAAGTGCAACTTTCAAACTCCGACTTGAAGCCACTCAAGCGCCCATAACTCGACCAAATGATATCGTAGAGCAACAAAAGGGGTATCAAAATGCGCAGGAGAAAGCTGCGCTTTATATACTGAATATTCTTATACACTGAAATAACTGCAACTTGACCACATAAATTTGTAGTGTATAATTCAACATATGATTTCCCATTTTTTTTACGGTTTTCTGCGTATAGTATATCACAGTATATGAGCCAGAATATAAAGTGCTTTTTACGGAAATGTACTTATTTATTTCAATTTACTTTCTTAACATTTTTGCAAACTCTATGTGTTGTTTTAATATGTTTCCAAAATCAGAACTGGTAATATTAATTTTTTGTTTTAAAGGAAGCATTTTTGACAATTGCTATTTCCTCAAACATGGTATAACTGAATATTACAACCACTGCTCTTTGGTAAAAAGCTTTTAACAGCACACAATAGACAATAGACCAAATATTTCAAATGTGTAGCAGGTGTCCTACTTATGCTGTTTATATAAATCGCCATGTGTTGAGAATAAATGTGAAATTCTGTTCGCAAGTTTTTATTATTGTTTAAAATCTAGGGCAACCCCTAACCCCTTTTTTAATATTGGAGACTTCGACCAAGTCGAAGCGATTGGCGAGTTTTAGGTGACGTTAAATGTTATTCGCTATTTGAAGTTATTTTGAAGTATTTTGTTATAAAGTAATAACTTCATAATATTTAACGCAATTAAAACAATTGAGTCATTTGTCGAAACAATCACTTTAAATAGGAACAAATGAAGTAATATTAAACGGTATTTAACATTGTTTTCAGCAACGTCAAAATAGTCACAACTAGAGGGAACGTTCTAATTGGTAATAAGCGATGTCGGCATTACAAATTCTTGATGCATTTAGACGGTTTGGTTTCGGCATGCATTGATTTAGTACAGCCATAGACTTTTAAATAAGGAGATTATATACGCCAGTATAAAAAATTCTATTGTAGCTGAACTCTGACCTATCGAGAATTATGTGTATGTGAACTTATACAATATTGTTTAAATTAAAAGATTTACTGAAATTAAAAAAAAATTAATCGCGTAAATTAATTATTCAAAATATTTTCAATGATAACAGTTAACATTACTTGTAAATATAAACGAATAATTAATAATTATTTCAAGCAATTTTCCCGATATGTCAGAGTTCAATTGTACTAAAGCTGTCTCATAATGCATTATGAATGACGACATCAATTATTTTTAAATCATGATGTTTGTAATGGAATGAGAAATAGTTTTAAATTAAAACAATGGCAATTGGGCATTTTGGGGGTATATGAAACAGTAGAGAGCGATGTTCATCAAGAAACACCTCACTTTGATATAGGCCATATATTCGTTCACAGAATTTGTTAAAACTTTCATTTTATTCAGCAAAACCATGCACCGTTTGTCGTTACCTTAAGCAATCTTACACTTAATGCGTCCATAACAATCACTTACTGTAAGCGTCGTTACAGTGGTATAAGCGAGAGCTTTCCATTGATTAAATTCGCGTGAGCTATAATTTTTGGCCGGGATAGATAGGTAGGCTGTATCCACTTCACTTAACGAAACAGCATCGTATGACATGGCGAAACATTCTGGTTGTAGTTAAGTCAGTACATTGTAGTCTTTCACTTATCGGGTAGCCGGGATTGGGTATATCAACAAAAGGAGGATGTGGATGCTGGAGCTGAGATATCTTCTAGTGGCAGTCAGTATTGGATGTTACACTCTGGTTCGTGGAGAAGGCAAGTATACATTCTTATCTTTGAGTCCATGTACAAACAGTCATTTTGCCGAATAGTTGGGTTATAATTTTCTTTCCATCATTCATAACCAGATTTCATTTGAATCAATATTATTTTAAAACTTTTTTTGGCAGTAATGAGTAACAAAACGCTCAAAATAGCTCAAAATCCTGGAAGAATGGCACGAACGTGTCCCGGGGACGTGTTTATGGTTTTTGGGTGTTTTCGTTTTTCAGAAATATGTACTGGGTGCGGTCGAGGAGCTAGCCTTGTGTTTTGTACCTATCACCCGCCGCCAGGAATTTTGTAGAACGTCGCTGAAAAATTATTTTTGTTAATATATTGCATTTAAATGAAGCTTTATGAATAATAAAGTAGCTACGTAAGCTCTTCAAACCTTTCCGATGATACTTTGAGCTACTTTGGATATAGATAATAATACACCTATATCATAAAATATTGGGAAATTTATTCATTGTCATTCTTGTATAACGATATAAATTGTCGAGACATGCAAAAAAAAAAGTAGATCACTGGGTGAAAAGGGTCGACTATTCCGAAAAGTCCATGTCTGTCTGTAATATGAATGGATGATAGGAAAGAGTGCACATTTACCTAACCCCTTAAAGTAGACGACATAAATTACCGAAATTTAGGCTGGCGCACAACCCAATGCGTCGGCATGGGATTCGAACCCACGAACCTTTTACTATAGTCTGACGCCTTGTCCATTTAGGCTACCAAAATGAGCTTAAGGGGACTTATTTTGGCGCGCGCAGTAACTAATAAAACCCGAATAATTTTTGTTTGCCAATTACAAGCCGAACAAAGTATAGTAGTAACAGTAGTCCGTGGGTTCGAATCCCATGCCAGTGCATTCCTTCATTTTTCAGTTGGGTTGTGCGCCCACCGGGAGTTCGTTTATATGTTTTCTAGTTTAATTGTAACACTTTCATTCATTCATTCCTGTAAAGTACACTAAGCCAAAAAAGAAACTTATAATTTTTCACAAGGTCATATCTTACAATCCTGTCCATCAAAATGAACCAAAATTGCACACAGGATTACTTCAATACTCTACTCTAAACACCTGTCAGTAACCAAGCAGTTGTCCAACTGACAAAACAGCAAAATGCACTGATATAGAACAACCAATAATTGGCACCCAGCACAACCTAGCTAGCTAGCTAATATGCTTACAGTCCAATTCCTTCAAAGAAAGGAAATTGCAAACCAGAAATATATTTTGTAGTTAATGTACTACATGTACTGCCTGCCAGAGTTGTCGGAGAAGATCTACAATACGTCAAAGAGCGTACTTCTTCCAAGAAAGGAATATATATTCTTCTGCCGACTTGCTGAAGTCTGGTTGATGCATAGATTATCTGAATATGATGATCTATGGTTTTTGATACAACACAGCTATCAAAATAAGTGGGGATAACTGCATCGCAGTCCTGCTTCCTGAAGATATTGTGTGAAAGGTGGAAATAGCAGCACTTTTGGAGAAAGCAGCGCAAGGAAGGAGTTAAGTTTGGAGAAAGCAGCGCAAGGAGTTAATTTTGGAGAAAACAGCGCAAGGAGATTTGTGTGAGGATTTTATTCGCAAGTTAAGGATATTTATCAATGCAAGTGTACAAAGGACTTCGCTGATTTCCGCAGGGCAAGAGAATAAGGATATACATCAGCCGTCCAGAACATTGCAAGAACTCTTTATGGTCACCAAGAAGAAGAATGCTGGCTAAGTACTAAATAGTTAAAGAGTGATTATATTTGATTATTGCATATGTGCATTTGTTGTCATATATTGTACCAATCATAACGTGCTTTCAATTAAAGACTTAGATTTTGTTAGCTTAATCAAACAGTGTGTTTGTGTTGTGCATTCGTGTGAGTTCGGGTAAAAGGTGATTTTGGCCTTGAGTCAAGTACGACTCGTAACACCTGATGTTTAAGTTCAACATAACTCAAGAACCACGGGATATACAAAAGTATATCTCTGATATTTGAATTCTTCTACACACTCGCTAATTTTTGCAAAAACTCACTAGCATTCGCAAGATTCTGTGAACTACCAAATCGCAACAGTTTAGAATAGTTGCTAACCTTAATCATGTGCTTGTGGGGTCTATGTAAACATTGGATTTTGACATTACTGTAGAAAGATTTGGCAATTGATAGTATCAGTTGTGGCTTTAAATGTCGAATATTTACTCAGATATTTATCAATTTTCTTTTAAATATCATGTTGAACAATTTAAAATTACTATAGGAACGAATGTGTTTCATTTTGTTGCAGAATGACTTTGCCTTTTGACTTACAATTGACTAAACAAGTCGGTAATAGGAAATTCGTTCCAACTTCCACATTCATAGGAGTAAATTTATTTTTGTACATCAGGTGTTATAATCATTTGAAGAGCAGTTCTATTGCTTAGTTAGGAAGAAATCAATATTACTTTATTTAATAATGTTTCCTACCTCGGGCGATGGTCGACTGACTGACCAAATGCTTTTTAACCTTTTTCCAAACTTTATTTGGAAACCATTACACTGACATGTAGTAAATGAAGCGATGCGTAACATCTGGCGATTGGATAGAGCGTTGTACCTGCAATCAATAATCACCCTACTACGTACTTTGACCCAGCCTTCATTTTATATGTCACATCTTGTCTTTATAAGATTGTTTTTACGTTCGCTATTTGCACATTGAATTGGCATATGGTTCTTGTATGTAATGCGCTTTATAAAAGTGTTTTATTATTATTATATTTATATTTATGCTTATTCCAAAATTGCCAAAATGTTAATTTTGATCAATGTTCTAGCTTGCTTACATTATATTGCAGAGCTTGCAATCTGTTGTCACTGTAAAAAAAGATGTGACAAAATGTGAAATTGGAACAAATTCGCACGAAACGCGCCTAAATTTGCTTGTTTTAAAGCTGAAATTGTCAACTATGAGATTAATTTCGTCAAAATAGCATGCACACAGACGTTTCTCATCTTTTTTTTCCAATTTCTCTTCTCTTTTTTTTTTTTTTTTTTTTTGATTCCCGGGGCGCGCGACCGTTTAAAAGGGCTGTATACAGGCGGTTGTACTGTACAAACATGTAATATTGTAAGACCAATCTAGCATAATTTTTTTATGAGGTGTTTGCCTTTCGTCTCTTTCGTCAATGTAGATGGAATTCTTCTCATGTTTTAAAAAGTCTATGTTGCGCTTTATTTCCAATAAACCTTACATTAACATCTTATGATTGTTATTGTAAAAAGAATGTAGACATAACTTCAAAAATATATAACGACTACAATACGATCCTTTAGACGCACTATATGAGTGGCCAAAGCCCGCTGCATACTTGTAATTGGACATAGAATATTCAATGCAACATGTCTTCGTTATTCAATTTTTTCTCTTCTTCTTCCTTATTAGGCTTCATTATGTATGAGTATTATCGCACTACGTACAGACAAGCTGTACTTATTTTTTACTCTGAAACCTAGAGTAGATAAGTGTATTTTTGAAGTACAGTCAACAGTACCAGGATGATCCCCTGCTCTTTTCGAATAGCCTGTGACGTTCTTAACGTACACACTGCATTACTGTTAGAAATAGTTGTACACGGGACCGACGGTTTAAAATGCCCTCCGAAGCACTAAGCAAAAATAGTGAAGTGCCTTGCTCATACGGACCCAAAGAGCCAGCCGAGTTCAAGCGGACCTACTCAGATTTCGAACCCGGGACCCTGCGATTCACAGTCTAGCGCCTTAAGGGGGTATAATACCCTGATTTTCATCAGTACCCCTCTTCTTTTTTTTCTTGCAAATTTATGAAGTACATTTATATGTTCATCATCTCATGTCCTGAAAAATATCTCTACCTACAAAGTGTTTTTAAACCATTTTCATTGTTGCCCTATATACTTTTTTGTTTACCTGTTACTATGGGATTATAGTAACTCAGTATGTGTGCATCACTCATAACAAAACATAATTTATTATATCTAAGTAGTACTTGAATAGAATAAATTATATCCTTTGTTATACCATCTTCAGACTGTGATCAACTAGGCATGCTATATCTCTTCCTCAATGAATGGTATAGCAAATTTAATACTATATAGCCTCTATCATGTGTTGTTTGGAAAAGAGATTTCTATAAGGTTATAGGTCATCATAGGTCAGGTTATAATCACCTGGTTGGGGTCAAATTTAGGCATCCATTTTGAAATACATGTGATATATCAACATAGCTGTAATGAATAGCTGTAATGAGGCATCAATTTTGATATTTGGTCTAGTTTGTCTTTTTACTGGATATATAATGCTATGGACAGAATAACATTTCTTGGGAATTGATGTAAATGGTGAGTACAATTTAGATTGTCTAGTTGAAATGGATTGGACAAACCAATCCATTTTTGGTACCAAAATCACAAAAATGAAGCTTACGAAAAACTACCTAATCTGATGGTATAGGTGAAGAGAAATGCAATTTTTTCAACATAACTGTAGTTTGGTTGTGGAAACTTTTTACCTATGGCTTAATTAGGTTTCAGTGAAATAATGTCGCTAGTTAAAAAATAAAAAATATAGCTTAACATTGAAAATAGAAGCATTTTAACCAGTTCGTTTGTTGATAGGTGTGGAGCACTAAAAATCACCAAGTTCATGAAGTCATCAAGAACCACTTATTCCCATTTTACATATCAACATTATTTCTCTAATGCGTTAGCAACATGTATCCAAAATTTTAACAAAATCCGTTTATAGTAAGCTTTCCAAAATGAAGTGAATTTAAAACATCGGTGATGTACCACCTTTTGGCTTCTACCTGTAAAAGCATGTAAGCTACATTGATACCGATGCCACCAATAGAACGGAGAAGATTTGCCCCTTCGTTTTGCATACTACTTTGTCCAATTTTATTTTCTCATTTCTTCACAAAATGCAAAAATGTAAAAAAAATGCAATGGGTGTAGTACCCTCTTAACCGCTCGACCACGCTCCTCTCATTCTATTTCAACTCATGTTTTAACTTCTAACGAATGTTTGATGACGTAATATCGATGATATATTTCCACCAGACATTTGATACCAAATGCAATTGATTTTCCGTCGTCAAAAATTCGTTAGAAAATAAAATGAATTGAAATAGATAAAATTGAAAAAGTAACGAATACTTGTTGAACGAATATAACGTCGAATATTTTGAGTACATATAGCCCTTAAAGGCCCAATTTAATATATCTCATCATTTATTGAGCGCTATATCAAAATATTACCACAGCGTTGTACAATAGCAAATAACATGTTAAAAACACAATAATATCAAATTATACACCAAAAAATATCACTTAGGCCTACATGTACAACAATAGACTCATGATTAAAATGCATGAAGTACAATTTAAAAAAAAACCCAAAGCAATTATAATGATAAAATAAATGTAGGCAAATTTATTGCATATAAGGAACAAAACATTATTGAGATGGAAAAATGTGGGTCTTGAGCAATTTCATGAAAACATTGACTGAGGGTGAAATGAAATGTATTAAATCAAAAATGGATGTCAACTAGATGTGACGGTATCCATAGTAACACATTTTTTATCGAGTCAGTCTTGTATTCCATTCACGTTTACAGCCACAATAATTAAATCAAAGCTATCAACGTGATTGATACCCATCCGTTTTTGGTGTCTTTGACAAGCATACTTTTTCCAAAAGCATTATTGGATCCACATCAAATGACGAGACTTTTAGACAGTTTGATGCATTAATAACAAATAAGATGTCTCATAATGTTGAATGTCGATTTTGTAGTGTTTAGTCATAATAACTGGCAACAGACTACCATTAATTTATGATACAGCCTGTATACAAATGATATACTGAACTGTATATCTCGGCTGTAGGAAACTCAATTATTCAATACCAGTGGTACTAAAATAATATGAAATGTTGCCTTCATGTTTCAGAAATGTCTTTGTGGATTTGAATAGTGCACTTCCCTCAAGTTAGGCTGCATTTTAATCTAATAAGACACAATCGATGTTTCCCTTTATTTGATTGGCTATTATTAAAGGTTCCGATCACTGCTATGTGCATCTCATGTAATGTTCTTCTCTGGCTTACATCACCACCCGACTCATCATTTAGCCAAACAGATGATGAAAGCAGCATTCGCAGTAGCGTAGCAAATAATGAATCTGGGTTGTGATGCAAATGACCTTGAGTATCGGACACTCAAGGTCCGGTACACAAGGTCATTTGCATCACAACCCAGCTGAAGACTGAAGGTTTTAGTCGCAACGTCGCGTCGCGCGTCGGTTCGTCCGTCAAAAAATATGTATATATGTGAGTCTACACAGTTTGAAAGGGCCAAAATAGCGTCAAATGCCAAATGTGTGCGCTTGTGTCCTAATAAAGTCCTGTTTTAGAAGCTCGAAGACCTTTACATGAACAGTCTCTCTAAAAAAAACCACTAAGTATCCGACCGATAATACCGGATCAAAATCCGGGGTCAAATTAATGCAACCGGAAATTGTTTTCGTCTTTTCCCCAAAAACTTTCATTTTGCCCCCACCTGACCAAGAAAGCTGGCTACGCCCCTGAACATTCGTATTTTATTGCCAAACTGACTTCAAGGAAAATAGGTTAAATATTGTTAATATTTATATAATTGCTGGATCTGAAAAAGTAAAAAATAAATAAATAAATAAATAAAAAAACAAACAAACGCAACAGATTTATATGTAACTGCACGTCGTCACCTTGGAACATTTTCTAACCACTAAACCAACGAATGCCCCGATAAGGTTTCTTCTGTTTTGCGTTGATTTCTTATCTTCTTTCATTGAACATTAAAAATCGTTGAACATTGAAAATCATTGAACATTAAGCACAGAGTGCCTCGATAAGGCTTGTTTGTTCATCATGCAGTTATTGTATATGTATGCACACAACACAGGGGCACTCACAATAGGAAATTGACCTGGTAGCGCTGTGTTGTAGATATAGGAGATGAACTAGTTAGCGTCATATATCAAAAAGTATAAAAGCTATGAATTTAGTACTTGCTCTCCGAGCTCCGCCCGTACATGCACTCATAGAAATGACTTGTTCGCCTTGTTGGCGCGATTCAAAAGGAGGAAGTTTGGACAACTCAAAAATGGTGTAAAAGTTGCCAAAACAAAAGTCATTTTAGTTATCCGAACTTAAAAATGCTGAAAAAGCTCAAAAGTTCCGTCAACTAATCAACTTTGTTGGCATTACTTAAAAAGTTGATGTAAGTCGTTGCGTCAACTTTTTAAGTAATGCCAACTTCTGAATTCAAGTTCAGGGAACTTAGAAAAATAAACAAGGTTCAAAGAACCAATTAGTTGAGTTATTGTAACTCAACATGTAAGTTGATGTAACTCGTTCATATTAAGTTACTGGTACTTATTGTTTTGAGTTTTTCCAATTTGGTACTTTGTTACTTAATTCACGTAATTGGATCATTTTCTGCACAATTAGCAGTATTCAAATATTTATTTTTGTAATCAGTGCAAAATTTTGTATACTATAGCACACCTCTAGAAAAGTATGCTAACCTAGGCTAGTTTCATTTTCTGAGTTGTAA
Organism: Amphiura filiformis; assembly: GCF_039555335.1. Classification (NCBI taxonomy): domain Eukaryota; kingdom Metazoa; phylum Echinodermata; class Ophiuroidea; order Amphilepidida; family Amphiuridae; genus Amphiura; species Amphiura filiformis. Next base: position 53,804,229 of record NC_092633.1, on the reverse strand, counting down.
CAACTCAATAAAGTAAGTGCAAATGAGTGCGACCAACATAATGATATCGAGTCAGCGTTACTCAAAATTGTACGCGTTGGCATTACTCGGACAGTTGACGCAACGACTTACATCAACTTACTGAGTAATGCCAACGAACAATTTCTATGAGTGTGTCAATTGGATTAGTCGACCGTAGCGGACAATTCGATCGCTCATTGGATTAATATTATCACGTGGTAAGAAATTTGCATTGGACAATCGATTACTATAATGGTTTAGTACTGCATATTTCGGTTTAATCTTCACTAAGCGTGTTTATGGCTGAAAAGGTCACGGTGAATTTGCCGTGGACAAAACTGCACTATGTTTGTTTTATGTTGACCAGGGGCGTAGCCAGCTTTCTTGGTCAGAGGGGGCAAAATAAATTTTTTGGGGTACAGACGAAAAGAAATTGCAGTTGCATCATACAATACATATACTGGTTTTGTTTTTAGAGAGACTGTACTCTTCGAGCTTCCAAATAAGGCTTTATTGTGACGATGCGCAAAAAAATTGTATTTTTCACTATTTTG